>NC_142929.1:129300779-129650956 GCF_046866305.1 Octopus bimaculoides | reverse complement strand
TATATATATATGACACACTTCTAGTTACTAATTTCCACCAACTACATTTGCTTATAAGGTATTGGTTTATGCCTCCATACCTTAGAAGTTCAGTAAAAAATGACTAAAAGAATAAGTATGAAACTTTAAGGGGCTGGGGTCAATTTGTGTAACTAAGTATTCCAAGACCCTCTACATGGTCACAATCCAGTGACTGAAACAAGTAAAAGAATAAAAGAATTCAGGAAACAGAAATTGTTTCCAAGAGCAAGTGTAAACTTCCTCACCTCAAGAAAGTAATTTTTTTATCTAGCTGGCAAAATGAGTAGTACCTGTGATTCAAAGGGTCAGCCATATCACATTGTGTTTCACACTGAATCCTCCTGGGAACTGCATTAAGGGTATGCATGCCTGGGGGATGCTTAACCACTTGCATGTTAATTTCATGAGCAGGTTGTTAGATTGATTGAATCAACTAGAACCCTCTTTGTTATAACTGACAAAGTGCTAGAAATTTTATACGTTAAAATTTAAAAAAAAGAAGAAAATATGGAGTCTTCTGTGTCTAATGCAACTTTGAATCTGTACCTTGTAAGAGCTTTACTGCAAGACACAGGAAAGCCAGTAGTCGTCCAGGGAATGCAGGTGCTAGTACAGCTTTGGTACCAGTGTTGTCATAACAAGTTGCAGTCAGAACATGAACAAATGCCACAAGACATCATATCTAATGCTTTAACAACTCTAGTTCACTGTTCTGGACTGATGCTTTTATTTATCAACTCTGAAAGGATGAAAGTCAAAGCTGACCATGGTGAGATTTGAACTCAGAGTGGAGAGAGTTGCAACAAATAGCACATTACATAAAGTATCCTATTCATTGCTCTAACAACTTTCCCAATTAGCTACCTTCATATAAATAACTAATATTTTAATAGTAGACTGTATTATTTTAATTAAAAGTTAAATATAGGTGATGGCATGACTGTGTGATTAAGAAGTTTGCTTCCAAACCACACAATTTCAAGTTCAGTCCCACTGCGTAGCACTTCAGGCAATTGTCTTGGGTTGACCAAAGCCTTGTTAGTAGATTCAGTAAATAAAAACTGAAAGAAGCCTGTCGTGTGTCTGCGCATGCCTGCGTGTACACACACACACACACACACACATATATACACATGCTAGTATATAAAATGTGTCTCTGTGTGGGTGTGTGTGTTTGTATGTTTGTCTCCTTGTCTTGATACTGATAGTTGTAAATGAGTGTTGCTGTCATAGAAGCATTTCCAATATTCTGTAAGAAAAACATATCTAGCTATGGGGAAATATATCCTTGCTCAGACACAGGTAAAAATTAACTGCAGTAAAGGCATCAAGCCATAAAAGATCTGCCACAATAAAATTTGTCTGATGTATGCAAGCATGGAAAAGTGGACGTGAGAACAATGATGATGTTATATAGCCATAAATTGTAGATTTTGTGATAGGTAACGAGCAGAAAATGAAGACAAAATGAGAGGGACAAGTTTTAACAAAGGCAAGATTAGTATAACAATTAAAAGGAAAGAAAAGAGCTTTCATGTTTCTGGAATCTAGTCTTTCATCAGGAAAAAGGAATGAAAGGAAAGAACAGGAAAAAGAACTGGTGGAAAGGTGATGGGAGATGAAGAAAGAAAAAGAGAAGCTAGTGAGCAAGTGGAGATTTGGTTCTGTGGAGGAAGAAGAGTAGGGGTGGCATGTGAATGTGTCTATTGTATGTTCTGTATTCAACTTTGACCTTTATCCTTTCAGTTTGAAAATATATATACCAGCAATATACTGATGTTGATTCAATTACTTGTGTTCCAATCTTGTTGCTAGTCAGAAGTAATAAAATATTTTTGTGTATTTAATTTCCAGTTCCTTTTCAATATTTGCTGCACTGTGGGGGTTACTTTCAGTTTCCCACTTGTCAAGAATCCATAAAAAATGGGGTTTAGGTAATTTGTTTCAGATAATTGGATAGTTTTTTGCTAATTAGCTTCATCTTTTCAAAAGAATATAGATTATTAGGTCTGTTACAGAACATTGTTGAAAACACTACAACTACTGTTTGTAGCTATTTAACTTTACTTCAACATATTTAGAGATATTTTAAAGATATTTTGGTTTAAACCCTTATTTGCTTTGTTATTTTCAGAGGATTATAAGCCAACACCTCCACTGCCTCCCAAAAAGCCTCAAGTTGATACCCCACTGCATGACATTGATGTAAACGAAGGCGCTACCAATGTTGAATTGAGGTGCAAATTCTCAAGTAAATATTACCTTTCTTTCTACATTAATTTCTAATTTGCAGAGATACAACACTGATAATGTATCTGAATGTTGCATCCACACACACACACACGTGTGTGTGTGTGTGTGTGTGTGTGTGTGTGTGAAGAACTATTTTATGTTAATAACTCAACTGTATTATATGAATAACTCAGTGTATTAGCATCATAACAAATTTCTTTCAGATTATTCTTTTGAAGATTTTGTTACAGTTTATTTCTTATTTAAAAATTATTCCTGTAAATATGCTTCTGTGTGTCTATGTGAGAAATAACTAATTATTGACAGTTTGAAGTGATGGATTGAATATGTTAGCTTTGTCACACCACATTTGGGGTTTAACTCTCCAGCATTTAAACTGACCGTATCCATTTTATTTTTGCTATTAACTGTCCTCACGACCCCCTTTGTATCTACGATGGGGGCCATGAATTATACAATGAAAATCCAGAGTTATTCATGGTCGGTGAATTTTTAATAGATGTGAAGGTGGTTTATCGATTCACAAATTGTTATCCACGAAATAAGCATACTTTCTGATTTTTTTTATGCTAAAGACCTTCCTGACAACCGTCTTTGTAATCCCGAAAAATATCATAATGGTTGGTCCAGCCAACTGGCCGTGAAGAGGGAACAGACAAAGAGACAGACAGACAGCCATAATACCCATCATAATAAGATATGATGAATCATTAGAATTGTAATACTTTACAACAAGTCCTGATTGCAACGTTATTTCAGAACACACCCTGTATCTATTTTTCTACATATCACAGAAATTAATGACAAATAATTATAATATATTCCAATATAGGAAACATATTCCCTTTTTGAAGAAATGTTCTGAACATGTTTCAGGAGTGAATGTAATTGGTTTTGCTAATAAAGAACATTTCTGTAATATAAACTTAAAGTATTTTGCTCAACTATTCAATATTTCTTTTTCTGTTCTTTAACCATTCCAAATACCTTGCGGCCCATAGGAACCGACATTATTTAAATACCTGTTGAAAATAGCTTGGTTCTAATCTATTTTCTCTTTGTATTTTACACTTCCTTCATTTCAACTTGCTGGTGGGATAATTTAGAGTTAGAGAAATTGATTAATCTTTAGAAAAGTTACCAGTCGTTATCGATTAGAAAAGAGTTAATTATTATTTTGTTGGGAAGGAGAAAAAAAAGAAATGATTTGTTAGTTTGTAGTTCAATGTAGCATTCTGGGTATGTTTCATCCTGTCTCTGATACTGGCATTTTCAGGAAGAGAAGCAGCTGACTAATTTTTAGATGCTAATTTATTGGTAACGAACTCTTTCGTGTTCTCAGAAATCTCCTGCATTGTACAGAATAACAATAAATTAAATTAAACTGAGGTTTTTCTTTTGTTTGCTTTCTTGCTATATGATATTCTTACTGGGTATTGAAATTTAATGGTAACTACTTGTTGAAAAGTGGAAACTTAGGAACCAATGATAAAGGGCAGTAGAGTACATGAATACTTTGCCACCAAATGTTTTCTTCCAGCCTTTTTATATTGAGTTTAAATTATGGATTAATAAATGGCTTTAAAACTTTGAAACTTCAAAATGTTAATTTAATTGCTTTTCTTTTATTTATAATTTCTTTCAATGATAATATGATCAAAATCTTCATTTTATCTTTTCCCCAGATGTAAGTTCTGTCAATTGGTTCAAAGATGGGAATAAACTGCCTCCAAGTCAAGATATCAAATCTACATTTGATGGTTTTAATGCAGTTCTTGTATTAAAGAATGTTACGCCAAATGCTATTGGGTGTTATGAATGCATTGCAATATCATCAAAGAAAGAAGAAGTTCAAACATCTTGTGTTCTTACTGTTCAATGTAAGTCTGTGGTCGAAAATGCTTATCGATAGATGAGTTACATTTTCTGTTTGTATTGTTTTTTTTTTTTAATTTTAGTGAGTTGGTGGCAGTGGAAAGATTTGATGAAATGTTGAATTAATTTGATCTAATTCATTTATCTTGCAACAATATAACACAAAGATAAAGAACTTATTTTCTTACCGTAATTTGCTATTAAAGTGGTTTTAGGACCAAGGCATATACTATTTGAAATATTAATTCTTTTATGATTAACTCAAGCATTATCAGTATTTTCTTTTAAAGTTATTTTGTTTGTTTTTTTGGTCTTATTTCAAAAATTTTGATATATATATGTGTGATTTTGTATGTGTGTGTGTGTCTCTGTCTGTCTGCCTTGAATTAATTTTTTTATACTCTTTGATGTTTATTTTCATTTCACTATTCCAACTTTGATAATTATATTGTATTTATAGACAACTTAACTTACTCAGGAAAACGTAGTTTTGAATGAGATATTTCATTTTTTTCAAGTTCTCCAATTTTGAATATACTAAGCTACACTGTTGAGTATTAAAAATTTTGCTGAGGACTTCTCTGTAAAATTTGTTTTGCATCTCATTAAGTTTCCTCTCATATTTTGATTTACTTATAACTGCATTTTTAGATGGATCCTACTTTTTAAACTTGTAAATGAACTCCTACAGAGAATTCATATCTTTGTTTGAACAGTTCCAGTCAGCTCTGCTTGAATTAAGCCAGAAACAGGAATTAATTGGTTGAGATTTTAACTATTGCCATTCTGTATTTATTGCAAACACTTTAGCTGAATGTTTGGATCCTTTACACTCCTTGTCCATATCTGGCTACCTTATACACCACATATTTTTGCATACTTCATGCAGTCTGGTTTATGTATGAAGAAAGAAACCTGTTATTGCTGACACAGTCAATAGCGTTTTGAGCGTTTTCTCTGCCTTCACAATGCTAGGAATTATGCATTCACCAAAGCAGTAACTAGATCTTTTGGAAACAGACACTGTCAATCACGTAGAGTAAATTGTTCAGGCAGTACGTATAATTCAATTCATTAGCATTCAATTAATTAACTACTGCTAATTACTGTCTTGAATGTATTGCATCTGATGTTTTGGTTCCTTGTCAGCCTGCCAGAGCATCTTATCCCTCCAACTGCATATGTTTTACATCTGCTTAATTCACAGTTTCAAGTTCTGTGTCTATGAGTTGAATAATAGCATTTCTAATTTAATACTAGAATTTCAACTCCTTAGTAACTCGTGTTTTGGTTTTTGTTATCTTGATCTTAATTCTCTGAATTCTACATTTGATAGATGAAGACATGGTTGTGTGATTGAGAAACTCTACCACATGGTTTTGGGTTTAGTCCCACTGTATGGAATTTTGAACAAACGTTTTTTTACTATAACCCTGGGCTGACATAAGCCTTGTGAGTTAATTTGGTAGATGGAAACTAAAAGAAGCTTGGTGTGTGTTTGTGTTTTTTTTGCTCCTTGCCTTGACATTGTGTGATACTTGTAAACTAGTGTCACCTTCATGCAAGCGTTGTCCTTCATTTCGAATATTCTGTGAAAACATGCTTGGTTATGGGAACATATTACCTTACTTGGTAATAAGTGAGAGTCTGTGACAGGAAGAGCATCTAGTCATAGAAAATCTGCCTCAACAAATTTTGTCTGACTCATGTGACCATGGCAAAGTGGACATTAAAATGATGGTGATAATCATAACAAAATCTGTATTGGTTGCTTGTTTAGTCCCAAGGCAACACTCATTGAGCAAACCTTGGATCAAAGACATCATAATGGTGACCACACCTTGTTTTGTATACCCCAGAGCATATTATCTAGAATTTTTTTCTTCTTTTCTTTTGTAAAATGATGGTAGATTTGGCTGCTATTTCTAATTGATTGAGTAACTGCATCAATGCTCCTCAGTTGGTTTGTCCGTATTGTATTTCTAAAAAGATTTAAGTAATTAATGAATTTCAGGAAGTTGTTATGAATTAGAAATTGATTCATTATCCCTGTCACTCTTGTCATATATTCATGATTTGGGTATCTTGATATTTTGGTTCATGATTTTTCTAATAATTAAACGCTTTCATTAAAGAGAGAGTGCAGTTTTTCCAAGATGTTGGTTGGATTTTACAATGTTGTCTCTCCATTTTCAATTTTCTTTTATTGATATATATATATATATTTGTTTTTGCAAACATTGAGAAAATATTTTAAAATGAATTTTGTATTTTCACAGCAACCAAGCCAAAGGTAGAACCACCCATATTCATAAGAGAACTTCAAGATATCCAGTGTTCTGAAGGGGATCCACTAGAACTGTTTGTTCAAGTGAAAGGTATGTTTTATTTATTTATTGCTTGATTATTTTTCCTTGTAAATTATATTATACTTGATTGTGTGATTTAGAAGCTCATTTTGCAGCCATATGCTTTTGGCTTCAGTTCCACTGCATAGTACCTTGGGCAAGTGTCTCCTATTATAGCTCCAGGCTAACCATTGATTTGTGAGTAAATTAGGTAAATGAAAATTGTGTGGAAGCCTGTTGTATATATGTTTATATATTATCAGTTTCAAACAGAAGCTATGGCCATGCTGGAATACTGCTATAAATATATATATATATATATATATATATATATATATATAGATGTATGTATGTATGTATATGTATCTATATGTGTGTGTTTGTATTTGTCCCACAATGCCACTGCTTGCCAATTGTTGTTGGTTTGGTTATGTCCCCTGTAACTTAATGGTTCAGTAAAAGAGACCATTAAAATAAGTACTAGACTTAATAAATACTGGGCTCGATTCGTTTAACTAAACCCTTCGAGTGCCCCAGCACGGACGCATTCTTATGACTGAAACAAAAAGTCGAAGATTTGTATATATATATATATATATATATATATATATATATATATCATCATCATCATCGTTTAACGTCCGCTTTCCATGCTAGCTTGGGTTGGACGATTTGACTGAGGACTGGTGCAACCGGATGGCTACACCAGGCTCCAATCTAATTTGGCAGAGTTTCTACAGCTGGATGCCCTTCCTAACGCCAACCACTCAGAGTGTAGTGGGTGCTTTTACGTATCACCCGCACGAAAACGGCCATGCTCGAAATGGTGTCTTTTATGTGCCACCCGCACAAGAGCCAGTCCAGGGGCACTGGCAACGATCTCGCTCGAAAACCCTACAAGGCCAGTCAGGCGGTACTGGCAACGATCTCACTTGGCTTGCCGGGTCTTCTCACGCACAGCACATTTCCAAAGGTCTCGGTCAGTAGTCATCGCCTCAGTGAGGCCCAATGTTCGAAGGTCTTGCCTCACCACCTCAGCCCAGGTCCTCCTGGGCCTACCGCTTCCACGGGTTCCCTCAGCTGTTAGGGAGTGGCACTTTTTCACGCAGCTATCCTCATTCATTCTCACCACATGTCCAAACCAGCGCAATCGTCTCTCTTGCACACCACTACTGATGCTTCTAATGTTCAGCTTTTCTCTCAAGATACTTACACTCTGACGGGTATGCACATTTACATTACACATCCAGCGGAGCATACTGGCTTCATTCCTTGCGAGCTTACGCATGTCCTCAGCAGTCACAGCCCATGTTTCACTGCCATGTAGCATGGCTGTTCGTACACATGCGTCATACAGTCTGCCTTTTACTCTGAGTGAGAGTCCCTTTGTCGCCAGCAGAGGTAAGAGCTCTCTAAACTTGGCCCAGGCTATTCTTATTCTAGCAGTTACACTTTCAGCGCACCCACCCCCACTACTAACTTGGTCACCCAGATAGCAGAAGCTATCGACTACCTCTAGTTTTTCTCCCTGGAATGAGATAGAAGTTGTTTCCTGTTTGTTTACAGTTTTTATTGCACCTGAACATCTGCCACATACAAAAACTAACTTTGTAGTTAATCTGCCTTTGATATTGCTGCACCTCTTATGTGTCCATAGCTTGCACCGGGTACATCTTATAGAGTTACTACCTACTCCTTTACTGCATACTGAGCAAGGCCATCTACCTGAAGGGGTTTGTGTTTTATCTACCTTCCTACTTATTAGGATTTTGGTTTTTGCTAGGTTGACTCTAAGGCCCTTCGATTCTAGTCCTTGCTTCCACACCTGAAACTTCTCGTCTAGTTCTGATAGTGACTGCGCAATTAGTGCAAGGTCATCAGCATAGAGGAACTCCCAGGGGCAACCTGTCTTGAATTCCTCTGTGATCACCTGGAGGACTATGATAAATAGGAGGGTGCTGAGGATGGAACCTTGGTGGACCCCTACCTCTACCCGGAATTCATTACTGTACTCATTTCCAACCTTCACCTTACTGGCAGCATCTCTGTACATGGCTTGCACAGCTCTCACTAACCATTCTTCTATCCCAAGTTTCCTCATTGACCACCAGATAAGGGATCGGGAGACCCTGTCAAAGGCTTTCTCCATGTCAACGAAGGCCAGGTACAGAGGTTTATCCTTGGCTAGATATTTCTCCTGCAGCTGTCTCACTAGAAATATGGCATCAGTGGTGCTTTTACCTGGCACGAACCCAAACTGCATCTCATCTAAATTGATTCGCTCCCTAATTAGTTGGGCTATGACCCTCTCTGTAACTTTCATAACCTGATCTAACAGCTTGATGCCTCTGTAATTATTAGTATCTAAAGCGTCACCTTTACCTTTGTAGCAGTTTACTATGGTGCTGTTACACCAGTCATTGGGTATGATATATATATATATATATATATATATATATATATCTGTGTGTGTGTGTGTAACCATTTTTTCGTCCCTATAGTATTAATCTTAAATAATTCTGATCTGGTTTACATTCAGATCACATTTTCCTTGAACTTTTTATGCTATGTAAAATGAAATATTTATATAAATAGGTTTGGGCATGGCTATGTGGTTAAGAAGTTTGCTTCACAACCATATGGCTTTGAGTTCAGTCCCATTGTTTGGCATTGTGGGAAAGTGTCTTCTTTCGGCACTGACTGAGCAAAACTTTGTGAGTGGATTTAATAAATAGCTGAAAGAAGGCCTATATGAGTTTGTGTGCCCACATACACACCCACATGTATCAGTGTGTGTGTGTGTGTGTATATATATATATATAAAAACAAATAGTAAATGAGTATATGCATATATACGTACAGGACCGACATCCACCTGTATGTATAGGTGCATATCTGGGTACAGGACATTGCAAACAAAATGTAGACGAGAAAACACACAAGCCACATAGAGAACATTCTTCTTCATCAGCTACCTCCGTTTTAACACCAGCGTTTCGAAGAGCTGGGCAGGACGCATCGTTAAAACGGCTCTTCCCATGGACCGCAAATTAAATTTGTATACACAAATTAAATCTTGCCATGGAGGAATGTAGTGGCGGACAAAAAACAAGACAGGAAAACAAACAGAAAAGGCTTTACGGCCAGACGAGAAAAATTATGTGTGTAAGAACGCTGTGAGGCACGAACTTGAAAGTAGGGACGAAGTAGTTCGCGTGTTTGCTCGACAATAGCCAAGGAAGAAAAGGATTATTGACTGGAAGCATGTGACCATGCCGGTGTAAGGGGAAGAGAGAGAGTGGTAGAGGGAGAAACAAAGGGAGGAAGTAGAAGAATAGGTGAGCAACGAGAGGAAAAGAGAAAGAGAGGAAGTACGAGGGGGAAAAAGAGATACGTAGTAGTAACAGAGGAAGAACGAGAGGGGTAAAGCGAGATACGTAGTAGTAAAGAGGAAGAACGAGAGGGGGGAAATATATATATGTATATATATATCATTGTTGTCGTTTAATGTCTGCTTTCCATTCTGGCATGGGTTGGATAGTTTGACTGAGAACTGGTAAGCCGGGAGGCTGCAACAAGCTCCAATCTGATTTGGCATGGTTTCTACAGCTGGATGCTCTTCCTAATGCTAACCACTCTGAGAGTATAGTGGGTACTTTTTATGTGCTACTGACACAGGTGCCAGTCAGGCGGCACCAGCATTGGCCACACTTGAATGGTGCTCTTTACGTGTCACCAGCACAGGTGCCAGGCAGGCAGCACTGGTATGTGTGTATATATATATATAATATAAATAATATATAATATAAATAATATATAATATGCATATATACATATATGTACATACCTATATATATATATATATATATATATATATATATATATATATATATATATATATATGTATATACATGCATATATCGGTACAGGACATCAACATATATGTACATACACACATGTGAATGTGTGTTTGTGTGTTTACATCTGTAATTGCTTGTATAGTACAGCAAGCAGTGGTGTTGTCAGTCTCTCCTGTCAATAAATTGCCTTGAAAGTCCTAAGGAATAAGAGATACCTTACTTGAAAAGCAGGGAATGGTTAACATCAAGTAGAGCATCCAGTTGCAAAGCAATGCTTCAAAATAATATATTCATCTAACTCATGGAAGCATGGGAAAACAGATGTAAAAAGAATGATTAGATGATAATCATATGAAGCATTTTCAGTGTTAAAGTTGATGGTGGGAATATTGTACTCAATAATTTGGAATGGCTTTCTCATATATTCTGTTATGTGAAAAAAGTGTTTTTTAATTGAGGTGTTAATGATGATGGTAAAATTATAAAATTTTAAGATCCTTGTCTGGTTAATGTCATGACAATCTGTAAGTTAATTGTTTTGAAGGGAATCAACTATAGAAACCATGCCAAGGATCGAACATATGAGCAAAATGTAGACCTCCAACTGGTCTAAGCAGTGGCAGACTGGGTCTGAAAATATTGGTTGCAACTACAATGCTATCATTTAATTATTATTTTTTTTTTTTTGTTAAAAGTATTCTTTTCAACTGTCTACAAACAAAGCCAGGCTGAAATAATTAATGCATTCTTCCAGAAGTGAATAAAAAATTCTCAAACTTGAGGGGATGGGCCCCTTAGATACTAGCATGGGCACCCATATATGGATTCTAATGGCGCAGGGGCTCACTTGCCATCGTGCAAGCTGGAAACATGGCCAGTCCACCACTGGGTCTAAGAGTATATCATAATATTGTCTATGCCAACTTGAAAAGTAGACAAAATAATGATAATGAGGATTGTAAAAATTCTCTTTCATTCCTTTACATAACAATAATGCTTTGCCTCATATCCAGTTTTTGTTCTATTGGAGTTCTGTAATCATTTTTGAAATGAACTCTGCACCTGCGCCTGTCATTCTTATCTTAGAATGCTGCATGAGATCAACATTTAACGTCCAACTCTCAACCATCTACTCCCCCCCCCACTTGCTAAGAAATTTTAATGCTTCATTCTAATTTAAACCCTCGAAAAGTAATTACTGTTATCTGGACGTTTATGGCAAATAAAATACTTTTAGTCATTCTTAAAGCCATTGTAAAGCGAGGAACCCCAATAATTGAAACAGTTGAAATGTTTTCATAAAACCAAGTTATTTGACCTTCTTGAAAAGACATTAGGTTTTCCTTCTGTTGAACTAATTAGTCTGACATGTAGAAATAACTGCATGTTTTCTCAGGATTCATAGTGTGAGTCACATCTCATACAATTACTGCTCCATTTCTGCTCTATAACTTCTCCCAACTGACTGAAATTACCCTTAATTTTCTGTCCATTTTTTTCTCTTGGATATTCTAATTTTTTTTTCATTTATTTATTTATTTATTTATTTTTTTTAATGTGAATGTGTTTATAAATAAACACATTCCTGCCGATCAATTCTGACTGTTAAATAACCAAGATATGACATGTCCCTTATACTATTTATGAATAGGTCAATACTCTTCAAAACTACTCTTTTTACAAAGCAGTGGCTAACTTCACTTTCCAGTATCTGTTATTAATCTAATATATTTGTTATTGAAGTGGTTAATTCTTTTAGTTTCATAAATAATGTAACAAATTAGCCTATAGTCTATAACCTTGTATACAAAGTGATCTGTGGAAAATGTGTTAATATCAAAAAGGGCCTCATCTACTTTTTTTTTTTTTTTAGGTTCATATTTCAGAACCATTTTCGGCTACATTGTTTAAATACCTTTAGGTCATGTTTTTGCTAAAATATTAGTTGTTGAGATATGGTAATATTTTTGATCCATGAAAAAGATACTGCATTAATTTACATTGACTGGATTATTATGAAGTTCTCCATATTTCTCTATAAACTAACAATACCCAACTAAAACATAAAAAGCTTACAAAATGATAATTTTTTTTTAATATTAATATTCTTAGGTGAAGGTGTAATATAGTAACTTCAATTTTCATATTTTTGGAATAACTCTTTACTCTTTTACTTGTTTCAGTCATTTGACTGTGGCCATACTGGAGCACCACCTTTAGTCGAGCAAATCGACCCTGAAACTTATTCCCTGCAAGCCTAGTACTTATTCTATCTGTCTCTTTTGCCAGACCGCTAAATGACGGGGTCATAAACACACCAGCATCAGTTGTTAAGCAATGCTAGGGGGATAAACACTGACATACACACACACACACACACACACACATATATATTTATACATATATACAATGGGCTTCTTTCAGTTTCCATCTACCAAATCCACTCACAAGGCTTTGGTTGGCCCGAGGCTATAGTAGAAGACACTTGCCCAAGATGCCATGCAGTGGGACTGAACCCGGAACCATGGGGTTGGTAAGCAAGCTACTTACCACACAGCCACTCCTGCACCTTATTACAAGCTATTATTACAAGAATAATTTTTATATGAACTATGAATTTCATACTTTTCAAGAGTTAAATACAGGGCTTGTACTGAAAGTAAAGCAAAAGTGCTGAGAACTGTTTATTAACTGATTGGGACATTCAAACTGCTCATGTCAGTAGAGTTATTGTTCCTCTACAATAATTCATAGAGAAGTGAGACCATTAACTGCATCTACTGGATCAAATTGTTAGTGAGTAGAGGAATTGATTTGTGCAGTCAGATGAGTCACATTTGGAGACCTTGCTGCACAGTTGGACTGTGGTCATAATACATTACAGGAGATGGTAGAGCACTTTGGGTATTGGGCAAAGTGTGTAATGAGAGTACTTCAGCAGTTGACATCTGATTGGAAAGGAAGAAAGATCGAAGTCTGCTCTGGTTTATTAAAATTTTGAAGCCTATGAATACACATTCCAATCTGGTGGCAAAGGATGAAGCATGGCTGTATCTTTATTATCAAGAAACAAAGACTTAGTCATTTCTAAGGCTTCAGAAGTTCAAGAGTCATTAATTGGCACAGAAGGTCATAGTGACTGTTTTTTTTTGTTTTTTTATGACAATGGTATAATTTTCCTTGATTTTCTGGAATAAGGCTGTATCATAAACAACAAACAATAAAATCATCATCATCATCATCGTTTAACGTCCGCTTTCCATGCTAGCATGGGTTGGACGATTTGACTGAGGACTGGTGAAACCGGATGGCAACACTAGGCTCCAGTCTGATTTGGCGGAGTTTCTACAGCTGGATGCCCTTCCTAACGCCAACCACTCAGAGAGTGTAGTGGGTGCTTTTACGTGTCACCCGCACGAAAACGGCCACACTCGAAATGGTGTCTTTTATGTGCCACCCGCACAAGCCAGTCCAGGGGCACTGGCAACGATCTCGCTCGAAAATCCTACAGGAGCCAATCAGGCGGTACTGGCAACGGCCACGCTCAAAATGGTGCATCTCATGTGCCACCCGCACAAGAACCAGTCCAGGGGCACTGGCAACGATCTTACTTGGCTTGCCGGGTCTTCTCACGCACAGCACATTTCCAAAGGTCTCGGTCAGTAGTCATTGCCTCGGTGAGGCCCAATGTACGAAGGTCTTACCTCACCACCTCAGCCCAGGTCTTCCTGGGCCTACCTCTTCCACGGGTTCCCTCAACTGTTAGGGTGTGGCACTTTTTCACGCAGCTATCCTCCTCCATTCTCACCACATGTCCATACCAGCGCAATGAGATACTCAAAAGCTTAGGGAGACCATTAGGAGGAAAAGGCTAAAGAAGAATTTTAAAATAATCCACAATCACCATGACAATGTGCAACCACATATCTTTAGCAACAAATCAGGCAATTGCCAGATTGGGGTGGTCAGAGGTTCACCATACAGCCCAGATATGATGCCTTCCAACTTCCATCTGTTTGGTCCAATGAAGAATAGTTCTAAGTGACAATGATTTGATGACAAAAAATAAGGTGAAAGTGGGTAGAACAGTACTCACCTGAGTTTTTCAATGAGGTTTTGAACATGAGGTTCAACAGTGGTACAAATGCATTGCCTGTGATGGGGACTGTTGAGTTATTCCTCTAACATGTGCAATTTGAATGACCTATACTCTTTTACTATTTTATTTGTTTCAGTCATTTGATTGCGACCATGCTGGAGCACTGTCTTTAGTTGATCTAATTGACTCCAGGACTTATTTGTAAGCCTAGTACTTATTCTATCTGTCTCTTTTGCCAAACTAAATTAGAGGGATGTAAACACACTAACATCGGTTATCAAGCGATGGTGGGGGGGGGGGGAAACACACACACACACACACACACACACGCACACACACACACATGATGAGCTTCTTTTAGTTTCTGTCTACAAAATCCACTCACAAGGCTTTGGTCGGCTTGAGGCCATAGTGCAAGATACTTGCCCAAGGTACTACCTATGTCAATTGAAAAAAATGTTTGCCACTTTTGATATACCCCTCTTATTTTCAGTTGATATTGAACTCATGAATTTTGTTATTTATTCTGGTTCTGTTTATATATAGCATTTGTTTATAGGCAAAATAAGCTATTGTCAGGTTACTTAAGTTTTATATTTTGTGTATAAAAAAGGAGAACAAAACCATTGACATATTAACCAAATGGATGAATTTTATATTTGAAATGCTACTCTAAGACTTGGTGAGTGTAATTACAATTCATGTTAGTATTAGTGAGAATAAGGTAAACCAAGTTCTAAGACTCCTTTGTCTGATATGATATAACTAACTTGATATTTTAGCAATAAACAAAATTATTGTCACTGTTTTTGATGTAGGTGAAACTATATTTAATTTCAAATTTTAAAGAGTAATCTTTCTCTTCAAATCAACAGTGGCTACTTTGTAAATTAATGTTTCATACTTAGTTACTATAAGGATCGATCATAGTAAGTTAAATAGGAAATTTTCTAAAGTTTTAAGCTTGATTAGATTCTTTTATAATTGAAGTCAACATTTAGTTTACTATTATTATACATTAATCGGAAATCTCATATTCAGTAATTATCTGAAAATGTGTCCTTTGTTCTAAATTTGCTTTTATAGTTATTCAGTGAAATAATTTATATTCTGCTTTAAGTCTTTGGAGTGAATAAGTATTTGAAGCATGCCAAAACTTCTTGTCTCTTTATTTCGATGACTGTTTCAGTTTTAAAAGTTTTGTGGATTATTGTGTATATTGTATTGAGTGAATCAGAAATGAATTAAATTTATGGATATTGTACTAATAATGTTTTGATTGCTTATTTGATAAATCTGTAAAATGAATATGAAATGAATTATATTTAAATGAAATTATTTAAAATGAGAAAGTTACCAAACTAGGTTTGTTACTAAAGTATTTTATCAAATTTCAAGTAATCAAACTATGTGAACGATGATTGCTGATGTTGAGATATGATTCAAATGTTGAAAATGATTTCTATCAGTGTGAGTTTGAATCTGAGCAAGAATATTAGTACTAATCTAAGTACACTTGCGATTCAAAGACAATTGCTACATTGAAAATCTGAAGTTGCTGTTGGTTATATGTAACTATACCTGCATGGCACCTTCATATGAGACATGTCTTCAGACGTAACTTGGGGTTGACCAAAGTTTTGTAAGATTTGCTTGATGGAAATGTGTATTTGTTGGAAAGGTTGTTTCTGTTCTTGCCTGCTTAACTTACCCCTTTGAAAACATATCTATGTTGAAATTCACTGCTTTTGTTTCAATTTCAAAAAAATAAAGAATTTTGTAAAATAACTTTGTTGGCATTTGGAGCATAAATGAACATGAAATTTTGATGGAAAGTTTTAATTTAAATCACTTTAAAACAGGGAATTTAAATCATTAAAACCTAGGTTGCTCTCAAGGAAGTTTGGTATTAAAAAGGTTAATCCTTTGCCTGATTTAATACCATTTACCAGATAAAGGTTGTAGGTGCTAACCTTCTTCCGACTAAGGGTTAAAAATAACAAAAAAAGCTATTCGTTCTACCCTGACATCTAACTTTCTTTGGTGCTATATGTAAGAAAAGACATGTTCCTATTAAATTGATCATTGCTTGGAATAACCTTCCAAGTGAGTCAATAATGCTAGCTCTACAAATTCACTTTAGAATAGACTGGACATATTGAAAAGTTATTTTTATCAGCCACTTAATCAGTATATACAAATATTTTGTTGATGAAATTATAAGTTATCAGGTTTTCTTAAGTTTTCTTCCCTTCCTCCATTTTAAATTTCATGGTTGGACTTTTCGTAGATAGAATCTGTATAACGTCACTCTTGTTGCTGAAGTAAATTCTATTCTGTCAGGTGTTACTGCTTAATAAAATTACAGCTATTTTGCAGTATAACACCTGTTAAACAAATGAGACATTCTTGCTTGCTGGAATGGTGCCAGATGATACATAGCATTTGTTGAAATAACCACATGTGCATCACAGTATATCAGATCTCCAAACAGAGAGTGATTATTAGAAATCATTTTTTAAAACGCATTTTATTTTATTACTACTATTTGTCTGTTTTTTATGAATGTTTTTATATGTTTCACATTTTTATATAATTGCATGAATATTTGAAATGTCCACATTATTTTGAATGATAACATTGACATGTATTTTTATTGACCATTCATTTTGTAGATTTTATTAAGTTCTGGCTATGTTTGGGCATTGCCATCACAGTTTAGGATGCATTGACTGTTAATATTTACTTCTGCTTCCATGATTATTATAATCTGATACGGTTTCATGATTGACATGATCCAATATGGTTTTACATAGTTTAAGGGTATCAGTATTGAAAAATATCAACCTGCTGAAGTGTTGTGATCCCTTCAGATCAGTTTTTTTTTTCATTTTCTTTCTCTCTTGAATTTCTTTCATAAATATTCAGGAATGCCCAAACTCAATATTTCTGTGAAAATAAACTAACTTACATTCTCTGTGAGCTCTTTGATGAACGAGAAATGTCTAGTTTTGTAAAATGAAGTGCAGAGAAGTCGTTGAAAGTTATTTATACATTGTATTCTACAATGCAAACTATACTTTCAATCATGACATTTTGGTACACAGAGTGACATGTTCATTTAAATAGGCTTAACTGCATCCACCCCACAATATACTACTTCCAGGTACACACCCCATTGATATATTCTGGGTGCACAACAATGCAGAAATTGTACCAGATGGAAAGATCTACAAGCAGATCAGCTATCTCCATAATGATGGTACTAGCTTTATACATAAACTCTTAATAGAAGAGTTTCTACCTGAAGATGCTGGCGAATATGTATGTGAGGCATATAATACGTATGGTGACACAGATACCTTTTGCCGATTGACCATTAAAGGTAGGAAGTTACAAGAAATATGCTACTAGTGCTATTTCTGGTGGTGGTATTCAACTTATTCAAGAAAATTAGATAAAGCTATTTATATTAATTTTACTAATAATTAATGGAAACTGCTTGTTTACTAATGCTTTTATGTCATTCTTCATTGTTATAAGTATGCTCTTTCTATTTTATTCTTTGATTCGCAATGTTTATTATTGAAGCAGGGAAAAATAATTAAGATGCATAATCTAGTTGAGCATTTTTAAATACCTTTGAATTAATTACAATTGAGTAATTATTTTTGTTTTGAAAATTCAATCATGGAATAAAAATTAACCAAATTAAATCGATTTTAACTTCAATATAATAAAAAAAAGTGCATATTCTCATTTTAACACATGAATATAATCAGAGCTGTATTAATTTTATTTATGACATGCATTTTGGCTGCAACTTATATATCATTAGCTTGCATTTTGGTTTAAAAACTGAAGTTGTTTTAATCATGTAGATTTTACTCACAAAACTAATGACAGCTATTCTACCTTCTTCACTTTTCAAAGCTACTCATTGAATTGCAGGTAGTACATCTATATAATTTAATAACAGTAAACCTAATAGTACTTTAGTAGAAATTAGTTTCATTTATTGGAAACATATATTAGAAAATGTTATTTCCTTTAATCAAAATATAAATCTTGAAAAATATAGTATTTTATATTTCTAAGTTTACATTTAGCTCCTAGTTTAAGGGCATTGAGAAATATGAAAATAAACTTTTACAAAGTTGCTCCGATGCAAAACCAGCTGAAAATAACAGCTTACTATATATGTATATGAAAATATAAATCCTGGCTAGAAAGATGAACAGCCACTAACAGGAATTGAACCAAACATCTACCATGTCCTGAAACCACAATATCATTACACTCAAGTGATTAACCAACTTTTAATGTATGCATTTATGTGTGCGTACACACACACACACACATCTATATCTATCGCGCACACACACACACACACACACACACACACACGTCTATATCTATCATACACACATATCTGTGAAGCCAAGTGAGATGACAGTCTTGGCCAATGCCAGTGTTTTGTAACTGTCACCTGTGCCGGTGGCATGTAATAGACACCCACTACCCTCTTGGAGTCATTGGCATTAGGAAGGACATACAACCATAGAAACTATGCCAAATCAGATTGGAACCTGCTCCCCCAGCTTACCAGTTTTCAGTCAAACTGTCAACCCATTCCAGCATGGAAAACAGACATTAAATGATGATGATGATTATAAATATATATATATATATATTTATATATATATATATATATAATATATATATATATATATATATATATATATATATATGTGTGTGTGATGATTATACACACATACACACACACACATTGTGTTTTAGAAATTACATAGAATACCAGACCATTTTTACTTAATTTTCTCTAGTTTTCTATCACAGCTTGTGCTACTTCACTGCTATATTTATTTCAGTCTTATTTATTAAATATATATTTTTTATTTCTTTTTTTGTTAACTGACTTTACTATCCAGATAGGAATTATACCATGTAACCTGTCACTTTCAAAGACATTTTTACCAACATCCTTCATTCTGAGGTAGCATGAACACTGGCATACTGGGTTTACTCCAAAGTCTCACTCACGAGTCTTACATGTACAAATATAAAGGCAGAACTAAACTGTAAATTCCTAAATGCTCATGTATTAGGTTCTAAGTATATGTTGGTCTCTCAATTTACTGAGCAGTTGCAGTTTTTTAAAAAATCTATGATGATCTGGAGAAAAATAAAATATCGTTGTCAGCTTTTTAGTTGAGTATTAAATTGAAGATATAAAAATGTTTGTAATTTGGGTACCAGTCATCAGCAAATATTAATTAATGTGAATTCGTTTTATAAAAACAGATATAAGTTTATTACAAATGATTTTGTGTGTGTGTACACACACACACACACACACATTATAAGAGATTTTTTTCTCCGTGGTAACTTTAGTGAATTTGCCTTTGGAACATATTTTAACTAACCTAAAGTTTGCTCGTATATATATATATATATATATATATATGTATGTATGTATGTGCGTGTGTATATAATGACATACTATTTTAAATTAATGTTTAATAATACCAATTTACCAATGAGTCATATACTTCTTTTCTGTCTTTACTAAAAGTTCCTGACTTTTGCTAACATTTGTCTCATCCTGATATTAATAATATATTAATTTGATGGTAGTTATCTCTTTCTCTCTCTCTCATGTACATTAATATTGTATATAAAATTGTTCAGTTTTTTTGTTTATATTTTCAGCTAAAAGCTTCCTGTTATTATTACATATTGACTTGATTTAGTTATGAAGATGTCAACATAATTAGTATGATCATTATCTTGATATTTTTTTCACATTTTGCTAATAGGAACAAGATTCTCAATGGATTAATTAGATTTCTTAATTTATCAACTAATATATTATTTTCATCAAGATTCATAATTCTTTTCTCTTTGCTTAAGAAATCGTATTCCCACAATAATGTCATTCATTTGTTTGTTTATCTCATGTTTACTGTAAATTCAATATTGAGTTAAGCAATTCTTTCTCTCAAATGTTTGACTACTTTTGTCTTTAAGTGTTCAATACTATTATCATTGGTATCCATTGCTTCTTGTTCCACATCAGTTTTGATGATACTTTACTGAAGAAGCTTTTCAATAAAGTCTTTTGCTTCTTTCAGAATCTCTCAATATCTGTCATTGATTGTATTAAACATTGAGTAGTTCTGACTTACTCTTCTGCTCTTTGTGTAAACAGACTTGACATAAAGACTTTTCTTTATGTAAATAGACTCGACATTAAGGCTGGAGAGGAATTCAGAAAGAGAAAGAATTCATAGATTTACATAGATTTTTATCAGATTACAATCAAAAACAGTTATTGGTTGAATAACATTGCATTCATCATCATCATCTAATATTAAAACAACAAAATTCATAAATGAATGAATGATAGAAAAATAAGTTTTTCGATCATACTCCTCTCATATTCATTAACAGCATGAACAAGGTTGACTTAAAAATAAGACACTGCTATATATCATCATCATCATCGTTTGACGTCCGCCTTCCATGCTAGCATGGGTTGGACAATCTGACTGAGGACTGGTGAACCAGATGGCTACACCAGGCTCCAATCTGATTTGGCAGAGTTTCTACAGCTGGATGTCCTTCCTAACGCCAACCACTCCGAGCGTGTAGTGGATGCTTTTACGGGCCACCGGCACGAGGGCCAGTGAGGCGGTACTGGCAATGGCCATGCTCAAAATGGGTGTATTTTACGTGCCACCTGCACAGGCGCCAATACACACACACACACACACACACACACACTGTAAAAACCCATGTAAATTACGTATTTTTCTCTTTTGCAAAAATACAAATAAACTTAAGGGGTGCATAAATTAGATGAGAAAATCGTTTCCAGAAATTTTTTTGTCAAAAAAAAAGACGTACAAAACGTAAACATTTGTACCAGAAGTTGACTCATTTAATGTCAGAATAGGTTTTTACAGGAAAAAATAAGGGCTTAAATATAATGAAGTTGACTTTTCTTTATGCTGGATGGTATAATGCCTACTTTTTCTGTATAAGTTTAGTAAAACCATTAAATGGTTAACTACTCTTTGAAGTCTGACGTTCATGCTGGTAATCATGGTCTGGGCCACATTTTACATATTTTACTCGATTGAGTAAAGTGTCATCGAAGCTAATGTTTATTGGTAATGAAACTTAATCTGCAATACTTATGCTTATTTATCAGCTTTGTTTTTGTTGATAATTCTTATCAACAACTTTTCCTGTGATCGTGATTTGAGAAGACATACAGCAGTATGCTAAAGATTAGACATAATCTCTTATGGGCAAGAAAAGTAATGGTGGCTGGTAGTATATTCAATAATTATATATTCCAAGAAACTTTCTAATTGAAGAATAGTCATGAAGCAAAAGTAAACGACACTAACATATCAATTTTTATAGCCTCTTCCTCTCTTATGTTGAAGCTACAATTGGTATTCCTTTGCATCGGCAAGCTGCAGAGAGGTTCCAGCCAAGATTTCTAGATGCACACACTTGTTTGTGTGATTTCTAGTGTTTGTAAAATTTATAGTTTTACAGGTGTGGTATGGAAACTTCGCTCTTGTTCTGAGTCCAGTAATAACTGGAATCTAAGCTTCAAATCTGGGTATTAATCATTGCCAATCACTGAAAGTAGGCATATCTGAAAATATAGGTTACAGTAAAAACTAAAACAAAAAACACTTGCCCAAAATACTATGTGTGTGTGCGCATACACATGCACATGCCCACATACATGTGCACACACATACATGTATAAACTCACAATTCCTGGTAGTTAGGGATATTCTAAATATGAATAAAGTTCACCAAAGATGTAACAGTCTCTGTGATTTTAAGTGAAGGGTAGGGTATATTTAGCTACAGGTTGCCACACGTGGTTTATGCCGCAATTGGTGTGAACCACAAATTCCAGGTTAAAAATTCTGTAAATTTGATGCTAAATTTAATTTTTACTTTTGTAAGAAATTCTATCTATCTATCTATTTATCTGTGTGCACACACACACACACACACAGAGTAAACATGTTAGTGTTTACTGTCCATTGTCCCTCACTTCAGTTTAGACGGCACATGTCTATCAACTCCATTGTTATTATCTTAACATCTGGCTCTATGTTTGTGTTTGCTGGAAGATGATGTTGGAGAATCCCTCATTGATAAACATCCAGCATTCAGCAAATATTATGTGTTAGAGATAACAGAATGATATAGCAATGATGTATACTATATTTTTACTCTTTAAATTCAGTTTGAAATATTGTCAATTTATATTGTGCAAGTTTATTTGCTTCGAAGCTATGTATCTTGATACTTTGTACAGATTACAAATACTTTTGCTGTGCCTTAGTTGGTCTCCTTGCTTGTAAAACACCTACATGCTCATATTATACTTTTAACATGTAATGATTAATTTTTTTTTGTTTTTCAGAGTGGCACAAATTTATTATTGTGAAATACCTCTCACTCATAATGGCAATGAGAAGATATTTCTAACTTATTTCAATATAGTATAAGTTTAATATTTTTTCTATTGATACAGTGAAATTTGACACATTTAGTAGAATTATATATAAAATTATAAATGATGCTTTTTATTTTAAGGAATTTTGAATTTTATTCAAGAGATGGATGTTGATATTATTCTGCAGATTTGTGTTATTGTAAATATATCTAATATTGAAGCACGTCTCTATCTATAATATTTGATATAATTACAGAAGGTCGTACTAAAAGCCATGATTCTCCTCAAATACTTGAACTGATCCCAAATGAACTGTCAGTGAAAAGTGGCGAAGCTGCTATGTTTAGTGTAAAGCACACAGGAGAGAAGGTGAAATGGTACCGAGGACGGAAAGAAGTTGAAGCAGGTAATTTATTGCATGAGACTGTCTTGGTGTTGCGTTGCTTCTGTGACATTTATATAAAACTTGATGAAATGTAGCTTTACTCTTTAGCATTTAAACTGGTCATGTCAAGTTCAAATATTCTACTCGTTTTATGTTGAAACTGGCCAGATCCAGTCTCTCACACTTGTACTACAATGTCATTCTAAAACTAAACAATCACATCATCATAATTTTGAAGCCATGAGATAATTATGATTACTTCAAAACAATGTAAATAAATAAGCATCACATTTGACAGAGTAAACTAACTAGTAATGGGTTATCCCTTGTTTTAGAGATTCTTAATAATAATCTTTACACACAGGTATGACTGTAGTTAAGAAGTTCTGTTAGCAACTAAGTGGTTTCATATTCAATCTCACTGTGCAGCATCTTGGGCAAATGTCTTCTACAGTAGCCCCATGGCAATCAGTGGTATGCAGGCATTACTAATGAGATGCCAACTTTGCTGGTGTAGTTGTGACTTGGATGCAAAAGAATCATATTCTCAACGAGTCTTTTATGGCCAGCTTGCTCATGGTAAGTGTTGTGTTTCAGCATTACAGAAGTGATATAAAGACTTTCTGACAACATTGGGCTTGTAATGTTGTGGAGTGAAATTAAACTTTAGATGAATCAGCTCCACAATTTAATATCAAATTACAGCAGCTGCATTTGAAAATGCATATCACATACTTATCTTCATCCCACATGAGACATCAATATTAGTTTTAATCTCATCTGCTCCAGGTTTCATGGTACAGATGAGTTATTAGAAATATTTAGGAAACATGTGGACTGGGAGTGATTTTTTTCCCTTGTATTCATCTGAGCAGTAATATTAGAAATTCTCACTAAACCCTTTTCTACGATAGAAATAAAAAATAAAACAACAGAACATATGCAGAATAAGTATTGTTAAAGTTGAGTAAGGCTCTTTTAAGTAAAACAATGATGATTGAGTTCATATTTTTAGTTTGAAGTGTAATGCATCAATGAATGTGTGCTTGTGTAATCAAGCAAAGAATGTGGTGCTGGATTGGACACACTCTCAAAAGGCCTCAGAACCATTTTACCTGGCAATCCCTCTGGGGGAACCTATGAAGATAAAAGCCAAAGCAAGCCAAGGAATGTCTGGTGACATGACCTAGAAAATGAAGAATATTAAAATGGAACTGGGTTGAACAGTTTGACAGGCTCCAATGCACCCAAACACTGCATTGTGTTTTGGCATGGTTTCTAAGGTTAGATGCCCTTCCTAGTGCCAATCACTTTACAGTATGTACTGGAGGCTTTTTTCATGCTACCAGCACTGCTGAGGTTGCCATACAGCTTGCTAGACACTGAACCCTCTAGGTAGGGAGAAGGGCAGCTTTATGCTTGGAGAATAAGAATGAGAAAGGGTTGAAGTATGAGAGAAAAGGGCTCTGGAGCAGAAAAGTTTCTTCTAGTGGAGGAGCTTCATTACTATTCACATTTTAAAAGAGAGGGTGGGAGTGACCAGGGAGGAGCTGAAAAATATCTTTTTACTTAAGCAACAACACACACTATACTATACTTGCAAACAGAGATGAGATAAAATTGCTAAAACAGAGGTAGTTTTCTTTAAACAATTGATTAGATTTTAGATTAGAGATCTCAACAATTGGATGTAATGTTATGTGCCAAGAACATATATTTGTTGCCAAGGATAATTGATTTTTTTAATTAGAAAGACAATTAAAACATCTTTTCCAAAATTTGAGTTTTAATTGACTAACTGATATTAAAAGGAAACTTTGTATCCAATTTATTTATTAGGTTCTATGGTCAAAATGATATATTTAAGTCTTGTATTTGAATCTTGGTCAACAGCAGTTGGTAGAATAAGGTTTTCAGAGAAATCTGTAGATACCTGTTCTGAGAGCATTCTAACAAGTAACGTCTAGTATCATGGACAAGAAATATGCAACGCCTACAATGTGAGATTTTTCTCAGCATGTTCTTATGTCAGACATGGTCAGAACTCCTGCTGATCTCTCAAAGACAATGATATTGCATTCACTAAAAACACCAGGTGATAGTTTCATAGGAAATAGATCTCCAACAGATATCAAGCTATGGAAGTTTTACTAGCAGTCAGTAAGACACAACATAATAAAGTAGGTGGTTGTTTATAAATATTTAAATAATTTTTTGACAGGTGATTGGCAGGGTCAGAAAAGTTGTACATTTTAGAGTTGAATGACATATTTGTATGTTTTTGTAGATTTGTGTCGTTACAATTTGAATATTATATGTATTATATTTGATGAGAATTAAGCCAGGGAAGTTAGCACAGTGCTTGAGATTGACCAGCATGGAACATTTTTTCAGACTGGCTGTCATATTGGTTCGAAGTGACTTGAGCAGTTTTCATTCAGTGTCTGTAAGCATGTGGAGGGGAGACAGGATGAGAAAGATTTTAAGAGGGTTGTGCGTGTGAATACTGAAACTGGAAACAAAGCAGGCAGCATGTATGGTGATGTGACTTTACTTGCATGAATGCAGCTTATGAAAAATATGTTTCCTCTATTGTGAAACTTATTTTTTTTATATTTCTGAGTTTTTAATCTATTTATACTTGTATGTTCCTCATTTTTATTCATTTAACCCTTTGGTTACCATATTTTTGCTGAAATACACTGCCTTTATTCCAATTAATTTTGTAAATAATGAAGAATTTAGTAAAATAACTTTGTCGTTATTAATCTGGTGTTTGGAATTTAAATAAACATGAAATTTTGATGGACAGTTTTAATTTAAATCACTTTCAAACAGCAATTTGCATCATAGAACCGGGGGCAGTCTCAGGTGGATTGGTATCAAAAGGGTTAATGCATCAGTACACTATTTTTGTATCAAAAAACAGCACATTTTGATGGCTGCTTTTTTTTCTTTTTCTTTTGTTTTTTGCATGACTTTCTAGTTCATGAATGCTAAAATTATCAGGAAAATATGAATTGATTCAAAATTCTAACATTTGTTTATGAAATCTATTGTACTTTCTAAATTTATGTTTTTGCGAAAATAAAAGTTACTCCACTAAGAGCTAAACATCTTTTAATCATTCATTAGTGATTGAAATTGCACATTTAAGCATTATTGCTTGTTTCAGTCAATTTAATAATTACTTTGTTAGTCTATTAATATTCTTTTAAATATTATGTGGGCTGGTTGATTTGGTAAAAAATTTGTTAGGCAAAAATATCTTAAGCTTTATGTTTTGATTTCAAATCTCATAAAGTTAAGTTTGTTTTCCATCCTTTGGGTGTTAATAACATAAATACCAAACTCCGAGGTTGATACTGTTGCCTGCACCTACCTATTCCTCAAATCTGAGGCAGTGTCTTTGTGAGAATTCAGTATTACATTACAGCAAAGTTAGCTGGGCATCAGTCCTCTTAAAAGAACTTCTATTCATTTATTAGTCTAGCATATCAAAATGATTTGCTGTATCTTCATTCCTGTAAATCTCAAAGTCTGATAATAGTGTTCAGCAGGATTGTCAAAGTGGGTCATATAGGATATCCTGCTGACTTGTAGAATTAGTTCTGTTCTTATGAGCTTAGCATCCTTTTACTAATGTTTATAAATTTTCTCTCATTACTATCATTCATGTCTTTATCATTCATGCTTCTTTCTCCCACTCTGTAAAGGGACTAATGAGCGAGCAGAGAAGTGGGATTCTTTGATCAAACAAGGACATGGCTACTTCTCTAATGCTGGTGTCATGAAAAATGCACCCAGTATACATTGTAAAGTATGACATTGTGATGGCTTTTAGTCTTGTTGAGAACATGACAACTCTCTATTGCTGGTGCCTTGAAAAAAAATACCCAGTACATATTGTAAAGTGGTTGGTTTTAGGAAAGGCATCTTGCCAAGAAAGCCAGCCAAAAATGAAATGTGAGAAAGTTGAAACCTCCCTCCTGATCTGTTTTGATGACCGGTACACCTGAGTACATGTTGACTCTGACTGTGATCTCTTGTAGTTTCCAGCATGGAAACTAGACAATGATGATTTGAAATTTTGATTTTGTATTAGTGGCCTATAAGTTAAGAAGCTTAGTTTGTAACCACAAAGTTTCAGGTTCGATCCCACCTCATGATATCTTGGACAATTGTTTTCAACTATAGCTTTGGTTTGACTAAATTTTTATCAGTGAAATTTTGTAGACAAAATGTCCATTTAGATATATAACTACCAATGCAGGTGTGACTGTGTGGTTGAGAAGCTTGCTTTCTAATCATGTGGTCTTGGGCTCAGTCCAACTGTGTGTCACCTTGGGCTAGTATCTTCTATTTAGCCCTGGGATGTCCAAAGCCTTATGAATAGATGGAAATTGAGAGAAGCATGATGTGTGTGTGTGTGTGTACATATCTATATTTTGATATCTTGTGATGGTTTTAAATGAGCATCAGTCACACAAGTGTTGTTGTTCATTTTCTGTCTTTCATGGGGAAATATTATCTTGCCTGTAAACAAGTGAGGTTTGACTAAAGGAAGGGTATCCAGTTGTTAGAAATCTGCCTCAACAAATTCTGTCTGACCCATGCATGCATGGAAATACAGACATTAAACAATGCTGACAGGAATGGTTAAATAATTAAGACTGTCAAAAAAAGAAAAATATTTTGTTGCATTTTTTTGTATCCTGGTTACTTCTCTTTAGTCCAAGGTTATTAAAATTCTGAGGTCAATAAAACTAACTAAAACTCTTGAAAGCTGTGCTCCAGTATGGCCACAGTCCACTGAATGAAACCAATAAAAGAATAATAGAAGAATCTATATGATTTCTGTCTGTCTAAGCTTCTTTTTTAAGTGTTGATTGAATATTATGAAAACTGACTTACGACTGACATCTGTTTTAAGAAATTTTTATTTTTTTATTTTTAAAAGCAATGGTTTTCATCTTCTTTTGTGAGGTATTGCATTCTTATGTACTCATATATTTGTTGTGAATAACAGTATAAAGCAATATCAATGAGCAAGATGGATGAATATGTTAAACATCTGAACTGTCATGTTTTATGTTGTTTAACTGTCTTGTTTTAATGTATTATTTTTTAGTGAGATGTCATGTATTAGGATAAAATAGTTTCTGTCTGATGCAGTATTTGTGTAGCTCTAGATATTAATGTGTTATGTATGGAGTGTACTGGGCTTGGAACAATGGATGGTATTATTGAAATAATTGTTTATTTTGTTAGTTTTACTTGTTTGTTTCCTGTCAGTCTTTGTTGCTAATATAGTTCTTTTTAATCAAAAAAGGTAATCTTTTTGTCAACTTAATATCTGAGTGTATAGTATTACTTTCTTTCTCTTGTCAACTGTTTTGATTAAGCTTTACTGTCTGTGTGTGTATGTGTGTGTATGTCTGTCTATGTATGTATGTTTTGCTTTTAAAACTATTTACAAGTTTTCAATTTGTTCTGAATTCAAATCCATCCAAAAGTTTGTCTTCTATTTGTGATTGATAAATAAAGTACCAAGCATGTATTGGAGTTCATTAAATTGCGTGAAGTCCTTCCACCACGAATTTGTAGTTGGCCTTTTGCTATATAAGAACTCATTGTTCATCTTCAATTTGATCTGTGTATTTCTTTTTAAAGTAAACTTGTACCATTTCATTGTATATTGTTTCTATTCTATACTCTATTGTAGATGATCGACTTATAATAGAAAATAAGCCTGGTTTTTGTGAATTTACAATTCAAAACACTCTACCAACTGATAGAGGATCCTATAATGTTGTTGTAACTAACAAATTGGGCAATGACAGTGCCATTGTTAAATTGGTTGTTGAAGGTAAGCATATAATCAATACTCAGAGAAAACATGGCATCTGAGCTGAGCTAGAACATCTAGAGAACACGAAGGGAAAGTAGTGGACTTGATAGACTTGTATCAATAAATTAAAATTTTGGATGGGCTTTAATAATAACACCTTCATTTTTTTTTTCTTTATCAAAGAGAAACAGTAAGGAAACATTTTTACAAATTTCACTGTTTCGTTCAACACAAGAAATTTTGATAATATTCTAAAATGAAAGAAAGAAAAAGCATTTTTGTTTTTATATTATAACTGGAGTATTTTAAAAGAAAAAAAATAATTTACAAAAGTCACAAGTGTCATTTATCTATTTCTTTTTCCTGATTGATAGGCCTAAATTACTGGCTTAATTACTCTTCACAGACATTGCTTTTTAGTCTTGTGCAATAAATTTTAACCAGAAAACAAGTTTTATGTTTCCTGAGTAGCTTTTTGCTTTGTAATGAAACGCCATTGTGTTTTGCCCTGTTATGTTATGTTGTAGAAATATTTTTTACCCACCAATTTTTATGTCGTTTATGTTTTTCTGCAAGCTGCTGTTATTACACAATTTGTTATATATTATTTTGTTATTATTTAAATCACGCATTTATTTTACCTACTTCATTCTCTTCTTATTTGGACTGCTTTAATTGGCCACTGTTTAATATTGCACTTATTACGAGTTCATTATAACTCCTTAGAAATAGCTCAGACAGTGATATTACAAATTTCTTCCCTCCTACAATCATATACAAAATTAGTGATAAAATGTGAACTCTGTAGAAAATTTGTAGAGATAAACCTAAAATGATAACCTTGCACTGCTTGCAAAGAAAAATAGTGTCCTTTGCTAGCAATTAAAATGTCGATTAATGATGACTGAATCTAAGTTAAAATGTTTGTGTATTGTTTCACTGTTGTTGATGTCTGTCCTACTTTTTTATTAAATGATGTTGAAATTTCAAAAAAAAAAAAAAATTTTCTTTCCTTTATACAGATGCATCAATATTTGATCATTTAAATGTACAAATTTCTACTGCTAATTTCGAAGATTTTTACATTCTAAAAGAAGAAGTTGGTAGGTAAGTGTAAATATTTTTGATTTTAATATTCCTTTATCGAGGAGTGGACAGCATGAGACCTGACTCATCATCAGGTGAGCTGTACTACTAAAAAAATTCAAGGTAATTTTTCAATAGGCATGCCATTCAGAAATTACCTCAGGCCAGTTTGCTCATGACTGGTTGAGAAGAACTGTCTTAAACTTATTGACAGAATTTGTTTCATTTAAACATTTTTGATTTGATAATTATAAAGCTGTTACGTTCTTATGAAATAATCTTCCTTGATCATTATCATCATTTAATGTCCACTTTTCCATACTTTCATGAGATAGAATTTGTTGTGGCAAATTTTCTAGAGCTGGATTCCCTTCTTGTTGCCAATCTTCACCTGCTTCCAAATACCCTATAGCCAGACATGTTTTCATGGAAGATTGGAAATAAAGGCCATAGGGTGACACTTGTTTATAACTTATGTGAAATCTAAACAAGGAGACAGTAACATGCACTCATTCACACATTTGGTTTTGTCTACCAAATTCACCTGCATGATATTGGTTGACCCAAGGTTATAGTGGCAGACACTTGCCCAAAATGCCACACAGTAGGACTGAACTCAAAACCACATGGTTCCAAAGTGAGCTTCTTAATAACAGCCATACCTGCACGTGATTGGGGAAAAAGAAAAAGAAAAAGTCATCCTCAAATGTTTGTTTCAGTTTATAGATAGCTTAAGTATTAAGTCTTACTCAGTGTTGCTGACTTTATTTATCTCCAAATTCTGTTTATATGAGGCTGGTCTAAATATGATACAAATTTCTTTTATGTTGCAAGGGTCCAGAATATTTTGATATTATCTTCTATAAAATTCTCTTTATCTGAACATGTATTTGAGTGCTATACTTAACTATAGAATGAAATTGAAGACATAATCGGAAATCTTTAACTTTATGAAATATGGTTTAAGTGTTATGGTTTAAACAGCTTTAACTATGAAATAAAATCACTGACATAATTGAAACTCTGAACATAATGAAACAATATTCTGAAGATTAATAAATTTATTCATTAAATCAGAAATAAGAACATATCAAAATGTAAAATTTCCATGGATCTTGCCAGTATTTATAAATTAAATAACTTTTAATAAACCATATGAATGAACGTTTTTGAAAGATACAATTATTTATTTTAACTTCTTTGATATACTCATATTCTGTATTTTAAGTGGCCGTTTTGGAGTTGTTCACAAGTGTATTGAGAAATCATCAAACCGGCTTTGGGCTGCAAAAATTATCAAATGTAAAGAGAAAAAGAAAGCTGAATTTCGCAATGAGATTGAGATAATGAAACATTTAACTCATCCAAAAGTCCTAAGGCTTTGGGATGCTTACGAATCTCCCACTGGATTTGTAATTGTCACTGAATTGTAAGTATTTGAGTTTATTATTTTTATTTGTTGTTCTATGGTTTATTTAACCCATTTGATGCCAACCCATCCAAGACCACCCTTGCTTCCATGATACAAACTTCTTGTTTCAAAGTTATCTAAATTAAAACTTGCAATCAACATTTCATGTTAATTTATGTTTCTAATATAAACTTAATAATGATAGTTATTTTACTAAATACTTCATTATTTCCAAAATTAATTGGGGAAAAGGCTGTGTATTTCAATAGAAATATGGGAACAAAAGGGTTGATAATTTAATTTGCTAATTTAATAAAATTTTCTATTTGCTTTTTCTAGTTTCAATTCCTGTTTCAATGGGTTCTATCCATGTTTTCTGGAAAGAAATATTTTAAAAGCAGGAAATTAAACAAAATACTGACACTTACTTAGCTTACTTCTTTCACACAAACACACACACACACACACACGCACACGCACAAAAAGTTCATGTGTATTACATCTTTATTTTCTTCTATATGCAGCATTAAATCCAATTGTTTCAACTCTGTAATATATCACCTGTGGAATATATTGTACAATAGTTAGATTTTAATTAACTACATAACTTTTACTGATGTTAATATTGGAACTGAGAAAATATGTCTTCTAATTAAAAGATCTCACCTACCCTATTAAGTATTTTCCTACAAGACTATTATTTCATGAAAACTAATTTCCTTGTATTTGCTTTATCAATACACTGCTCTTAGAGTATGATATTGCTATGATTTTCAAAGGATACAATATCGCCTGTTTCTCTCTGTGGAATATACAGCTTGTTTTATAAGCCATGTAAATTTTTAAATAACTATCATTGAAAAAAAGATTTTCCTTATCGAAGTTTATTAAAATTAGCAGAATTCAGAAATGTAATATAAATATTAAATTGAAGATCAGTGTTATATAGAAGGCAATAGCATTGATGATTGCATGTTAAATATATAAAAATAACAACAAAAACTAATAATGAAATATTACCTTAATAAATTCTAATTAGCCCTTGCATTTTGAGTTAAACACTTCTTTACAAAGACTTTAAAGAATGAAAGATGAACTTAAGTTTCCATTCTGTGAACATGTTAAATTTGTGGATTTGACACGTCAACATAATGGGCATATAATCTATATATAGCTCTCTCATTCTTTAATTTTTGTAAAAGAATTTTTAACCTTAACTATCAGGACTAATTAAATTCTTTTTATGGTAACTTTTCTATATCTTTAATATATAATGTTTTATCTACTTTGCTGTTGTCTTCTATAACACACTGATTTTTCTACGTATTTCACAAATGTTCCAAGAAAGCTACAGTATTCTTATAAATATTAAAAATCTTATTGAAAAGATATTTGGAATCTTTTTCAATTCTAGTAATTGTCATTTATAAGGATTGTGTAGCTACTTTAAAAAGTTTCAAAACTAAAATTGTTGTAACTTTTTTAGTTGCTTCAAGAACTGGTTAGATTTTATCTAACTCAGACTTTAATAGTTTGTTTATAATAACTTGTCATGTAGAGTGGGTTTCTTGAAATTACTTATTTCATCAAAGATATGTTAGACACAAGGATGGCTGTGGTTAAGACATCCACTTCCCATTCATGTGGTTTCAGGTTCGATCTCAGAGTGGATTTAGTAGGTGAAAATCTGAAGAAGCCTATTCTATACATACATGTGTACTAATGTGTGTGTGTGTGTGTGTGTGTGTACATTTGCCCTTCTCTGAAAATTACTCAGCTATGGCTGGTGATGTTACTTTCACCCTCTGGTTTTGCACCTTTAAAACATTTGGAATATGATATCCTTTATTTGAAAAACAAGTAAGGATTAGTGACAGGGAGGCAGTCAACTTGTGAAATCTTTGATAGTATAGTCATGAAACCCATGCTAGCTTGGAAAATCAGGTGTAAAACAAACGAACATATTGATTTTCCCCTTGTTTTATGAGTGGCATTGTTATTGTTAGTAAGCAGGGTCATTCATGGTTGAGGTTTTGTAATTAATAATTCATCACCAGTACTGTATGTATTTCTGCTTTAGTCTACCTCCTTGTAAAGAGATACAAGACTAATGTTGGTAGCCGAAGAATTGTGTATGACAGGTGTTTTGTTAACTTTCTGAGCAATTAGTTCAGATCCTTTCATTGCTAAATCTATGATAGACTAGAGCTGTTATCAAAGGTGGGAGTTATCTTTAATTTTTTTTAACATCTTAAAAACTCCTTAGGTTCTTCCACTTCTACTGTTAGGTCCAATAAGTTTACCTTCGCTACCTCAAACCCATCTCACATGACAATCTGTCAGTACCTCAAATCCATTTCTCACTTTATATTTGTGTTGATTGAATTATGGGAAATATAATGAAACTTTATTATTATTGCAGTAGCACAATAAACATTATTGTGTTATGAAAAAGATATTTGTAATAATAAAATGTTAACAAGAGCACCCAGAGAGCTCAAACCTCCGCCAGAGAATGCAAACCTTCTTCAGTATTTTTTCTCTATATCATTTAATATCCTCTCTATACAACTTGTCATGAACATAAAAATTTTGTGTCTCCTTTCCATGTTTGTATGAGTTAGACAGTGTGTGTTCTTGGTGAGAGTTACTGCCTTCACAGATGGGTTAGAGGACCATGTCTCACTTAAATGTTTTAGCTTTGCTTTGGTTCTTTGCCTGGCTACCCTTTTAATTACCAACTACTTTATAAGTGTATTGGGTGCATATTACTGTGACACCTGCATAGTTAAATCTATGATAGACCAGAGCTGTTATCAAAAATGGGAGGTATCTTATATCCTTCACTAAAGGTTCCACTTGACACTATGTTGTCTCTGTTCACTTGTTAGCCATTTTATAGATTATGCTGAGTACATCTTATCATGGCACCAGCTCTAGTGAGGTTGCCTTGCACCATGCACTGCTTAACAGAGTTCCTCATTAATCTATGATATGCTTGTTCACTCAAAGTAATGTACCTGTGAAGATGAGTAGTCAAGGAAGCGATAAGAATCAGGATGTGGAGGAGCTGATGGTTGCAAGTTTGTGATTGTAAAAACAGAGTGCAGGGGAGTGACTGTGATGGACAGATGACAACTAATTCTTTTACTCTATATTATATCATTGATAGATATATTTTTTTATGATTGAAGCAGGATTCTTTAAAAATATATTTTGTACACCAATGTGTACAAAATAATGTGTATACGAATGTGGAATGGCTCTGGCTGTAATGGTGGGTCTCAGAGAAACTTCTCACAGAAATTTATCCATTAACATAGTGTCATTCATCCACTGCTGTTCTGAGTGAGCTCTGTGTCTTTTAACTAAGTCTTTTTTAAGATGTTTCTCTGACAGAAACTTCTTCAGCCATTTCATGTTTGTCTACACATAAATATTATATACACTAGTATTTTAATCTAAGGCTGTTTCAAGCACATATATTAATTATATATATATATACATTTTTTTTTTGTTCCAGTGTTTGTGGAGGAGAGCTTTTCAAACGTATTGTGGATGATGATTTTGTACTAACAGAGCAAGACTGTGCACATTTTGTGCACCAGATCTGTGAAGGCGTCTGCTACTTACATGATAAACAGATTATACATTTGGACTTAAAACCAGAAAACATCTTGTGTATTGCTAAAAGCAACAATTTTATCAAAATAATTGATTTTGGCTTGGCACGAAGACTCCAGGTTGGTGACAGTATCAAAGTATTATTTGGTACACCTGATTTTATAGCACCAGAAGTTGTAAACTATGATGAGATTAGCTTTGCAACAGATTTATGGAGTCTTGGAGTCATCTGCTATGTGCTGTAAGTTTTTTGTTTTTTTCTTTCTTTCTTTGTATTTAATATGACTATTAATTTTGTAGTCGTCGTTGTTATTATTGTAGTTGTTGTTAAGGTGGTGAACTGGTTGAATAATAACCAGACTAACTGCTTAGTAGCATTTTTTCCAGCTTTACTTTCGGAGTTCGAATGTTGCTAAGGTTGACTTTGCCTGTCATCCTTTCAGGGTCAATAAAATAAGTACCAGTTGAGTATTGGGGATGATGTAATTGACAAGCCCCCCCCCCCCCCCCCCCAACCAAAATTTCAGGCCTTGGGCCTATAGTAGAATGAGTGATTATTTATGTCTTAGGTTCCAATTATTTTAAGTTTAAAATATTAAAATTAGCTATATAATTTGAATCTTGTTTAATTTTGCAATAGGCGCAGGAGTGGCTGTGTGGTAAGAAGCTTGCTTCCCAACCACATGGTTCCAGGTTCAATCCTACTGCGTGGCACCTTGGACAAGTGTCTTCTATAGCCTCAGGCCAACCAAAGCCTTGTGAGTGGATTTGGTTGACAGAAACTGAAAGAAGCCTGTCGTCTGTGTGTGTGTGTGTGTGTGTATCTATATATATATATATATATATATATATATATATATATATATATATATGCTCCGTTGGATGTGTAATGTCAATGTGAATACCCGTCAGAGTGTAAGTATCTTGAGAGAAAAGCTGAACATTAGAAGCATCAGTTGTGGTGTGCAAGAGAGACGATTGCGCTGGTATGGACATGTGGTGAGAATGGATGAGGATAGCTGCGTGAAAAAGTGCCACACCCTAACAGTTGAGGGAACCCGTGGAAGAGGTAGGCCCAGGAAGACCTGGGCTGAGGTGGTGAGGCAAGACCTTCGTACATTGGGCCTCACCGAGGCGATGACTACGGACCGAGACCTTTGGAAATGTGCTGTGCGTGAGAAGACCTGGCAAGCCAAGTAAGATCGTTGCCAGTGCCCCTGGACTGGCTCTTGTGCGGGTGGCACATGAGATGCACCATTTTGAGCGTGGCTGTTGCCAGTACCGCCTGACTGGCCTCCGTAGGATTTTCGAGCGAGATCGTTGCCAGTGCCTCTGGACTGGCTTGTGTGAGTGGCACATAAAAGACACCATTTCGAGCGTGGCCGTTGCCAGTATCGCCTGACTGGCCTTTGTGCAGGTGACACGTAAAAGCACCTACTACACTCTCTGAGTGGTTGGCGTTAGGAAGGGCATCCAGCTGTAGAAACTCTGCCAAATTTAGATTGGAGGCTGGTGTTGTCATCCGGTTTCACCATTCCTCAGTCAAGTCGTCCAACCCATGCTAGCATGGAAGCGGACGTTAAACGATGATGATGATGATGATGATATATGTTTGTATATTTGTGCCTGTCTCCCCACCTTCACTTGACTACCAATGTTGGTGTGTTTATGTCCCCGTAACTTAGCAGTTTGGCAAAAGTAACCAATAGAATAAGTACTAGGCTTACAAGGAATAAGTCCTGGGGTCGATTTGTTTGACTAAAGGCGGTACTCCAGCATGGCCACAGTCAAATGACTGAAATAAGTAAAAGAATAAAAGTAAGCTGGTTTTTAAAATCTGAGTAATAACTTTATCTTGCAGCAATTTGTCATTGTTTATTTATTATTATTATTATTTTTTTTTTGTTTAACTTATTTCTTTATCGTTTCAGTATTTCTGGACTGGCTCCTTTCACTGGAGAAACAAATGGTGAAACATTATCCAACGTTACACAAGCGGAATACGACTTTGATGATGAAACCTTTGATGAAATTTCAGATGCTGCAAAAGATTTTATTTCCAAGTTGTTAGTAAAGAAAAAAGAGTAAGTGATAAATACATGAATTTAATTAAAATGAATCCCATAATTTTCATTTGATTTCTTTTTAGTGAATCTGAAATTAACATCTGTTTATTACAGTCATGTTTTATTTTTTTTCAGTTTTTTTTTTAATTAGGAGGGAAAATTGTACCCATGATCCTTTACAGGGCCTTTGAAACTTGGTGGGAGGGAGTAAGTGAAGAAGGTGTTTTCAAGTTGGAGACCCTAGCCTGAGTACTTGTAACAGTGAACTCTCACTCACTACTAAAGCCCTCCAAGATACTAGGTGTTGGTGTTAGACTGGGCAATAAAATTAAGTCAGTTACTACTGTAAATCCAGTTTCTATTTTCATTTGAAAAACTACTTTTAATTCTCCCACTTCATGTTATATGCTACTAGAGCCATATTATAAAATTGAGAAATATTTGAGGTAAATTTTTCTTTGTCATTGTAAAATTTCTATTTTCCATTCCTTCATCTAATATCTACAAAATACTTGAAAGAATGTTGGTAAATGATTCCAGTAATCCCCTGCCCTTGAGAACACCAGCGAAAGAACTATTGTTGCTCTTAACACCAGTTGTGTTTATACGAGTGTCTGATAGGATAATCACTTAGCAAAGATGCTAGTCTGTGGCTGCCATCTATCTCTTGGCTTGGTGGTGTTTCTTACCAGACTGTTCTGTTGCAGCATGTATTAATGGCTTTCTCTCTAGTCTATATTCTATCAGCTGGTGTCTATCTTGTCTCCCATACTCATCTTTTAATGGAAGATGTGCATCTCCCACACATTCTCTTGTTAATTCTTAACTACACATTACTTCTACTGAACCTTCTGCCTACAGGTGTCATCTACTGCAATTTTATTATCAAAGACCACAACTGAAAAATCCTTCAATAGGGAGCTTAACTTAATCTCAATCAGTAACACCAAAACATAAATGTTACATATACTATTTACTGAAGTAAATAATCTTAAAATACTCCACCTCCCTTAAAATACTCCACCTCCAACATGGCTAAAACCCTCAAAAATGGTAACATGCTAGGCCTCACAATCTCTGATTGTTTTTTAACAATTTGAAACTGCATCCAATGTATTAAACTTCTTCAGGCTCAGAAAATATTTTGGCCCTGATTATTAACGTATTTCTCAGATATCCAATAACAACGCTGCTGCTACATTCATAAAGTTCTGAGACTATCCAAAAAGAGCCAGCCAGTAGACTGATAAAGAACTTTTCAACAACATTCTATAACTACTTCATGTAATTGCATTTCCATTGTTATCTTTTTTAATCCAGTTTTTACTAATGTTTATGTTTTGTGTTTCTTCTGAAGTGCTTTATACCATTTCACCAGATGCCTGCTTGCCTTCTCTTTATCATATCCACTGTGGCTCACTCAACAATCTCTATACAAAGTACTCCCTAATGTCTTTTCAATTATCCATGTCCTTTCGATTGGATTTACCTAGAAATAATGTTCAAGCTGTACATCAGCCACATTGAACTTACTAACCTGAGAGAGCCTGAAAAGGTTATAGGCAACTGTCACACTTCCTCAGACTAAAAAATAAAAAAATTGTAATATTTTAATTTAAATTTTCAGAAACCGTATGACTATTCATAAGTGTCTTCAACATGAATGGCTAGCTCTTGATCATGTGGACAACCAGTGTATGAAACGCCTCAGTACGGACAAACTAAAGAACTTCATTGCTAGACGTAAATGGCAGGTGAGTTAGAATTTTCTCAATAAAAAAAGTTTACCACAATATATCATACTTGTCAGATCCGTATCATTCTAACCACAGATTTTCAGTTAAGTGCTAAAGAGAAATGAAAGTTAAATATATTAATAGTAGTGAGTTATTCCCTTGCAAAACTGTAACATTGTGGCCAGTTAATCTCAACATGCTCTCTTACAGCTAAAGGGGAAAATATAGGAGGTGCATCTCCTGCTGTTTTTTGTGCAGGGTAAATCTGATGCTCTCTTTGGCTTGCCAAAAGTCCTTTACTTTCTCAAATTGCTGTTTCATTCCACCTTGCACTTTTGAAGGGCTGGGTGACATCTTGAACATGTTACTTGTAGCTCTTTTTAACATTAGATGTGACAATCTCTGTTGATAACTGTAGTGAGGAATATCACCAGAGTTCATTGATATTTCTGTACACCCTATGCTTGCTCACTATACTTATTTCATGAGACCAAGCTGTTCTGGGAACATATTTTTCATTCAGTCCTGTTCCATTTATAATGTTGCACAACCCTAACTCAGCCCTGACTAAGTTAATCCTTGATCAAATACATTCAAACATTTACCATCCATTTATTTTGTTTTTCTAAGGCATAGCGTATGCCTGACTACATTGTCCAATATTTTCTTCGTTTCTTAAGACTGTAGGGTGTAATTTGATAGATTTAGCTGCTATTTTAGCAGAGTGGATGATTGTAAAAAAGTGTTATCATTGGCTCAAGTCCAATGCAGTTGCATTTGAAGGTGAATACACTTTGCGCTTGGTAGGTTTGTATATTTCATAACTTCTGCAACATGATCCTGCCAACTATTTTTTGAAAACAAAACAATGGCGTCATTTGTGGAAGCACTTGGGGGAATTAGATGTAGCAGTGGCAGATGGCTTGGATTTTAGAGTTACAAATCATACTCACACAACTATGTGTGTGTGTGTGCATGTGTAGATATAGACATGTGTGTATGCTTGTATGTATATATGCAGCCATTTCTCACAGTCTAGTGTAACTTGATATTGGCATGTACCATACTTCAACTAATGGTTTTAGGCACCCAGTGTAGTTGCAAGCAAACACAAATATTGTTGGTCCTTAATCCAGTGTAATAGTTAGGATGTGACTGCTGGTTAGAGAGAGGGTTGCACCAACACTCCCTTCCACTGGTACATTATTTGTTGATATCAAAAGAATAAAAGACAAAACTGGCCTTGGTGGAATTTGAACTAAAAAAGCAGAGAGCCAATATATATATATATATATATATATATATATATATATATATATATATATATATATATATATATATATATATATAGCAATGCATTCTATTGCATGCTGCAATGACTCTACCAATTCATCATCTTATCTGTGTATCTATGTCTGACTGTCTAAATGCAAAAGTAAATTTTAAATATTAGATTTTAAATAACAATTTCAAACCTTTGAAATTTGTTAGCATAGTGTTATTCCTTGTGTAATTTTCAAGTTCATCTTCATTCACCTTTTTTTAAATTTTTTTTTTACACTTTTGTTTTCAAACAAAATATTTGAAAAATCTCAATTTCTAATTTATTTTTGCACATCCTCCAAAGTACCTGCTACTTACTAATTGTCCTTTCCAAAATGATTAATTCCTGAAAATTTGTTGAATGATAGTACCATATTGGTAAGATTTTTGTTTTTTTACAGTTCAGATTTTTCAAGTTAAGTTATATTTTTCTTTTGATTGGAAAAGATTTCATTATTTAAAAAAAAAAAAAAAGAAATTACATTTGTGTTCCATTTATCTACCACATCTATAAAAGGCACCAGCTGCTTCTTTCCAATCAGCTGGAGGAAGACCCTCAAGAACAAACTATATGAATGGGGGGCACACTCACCAAGATCAGAAACCTCGTCAATTCAACCAACAACCATCTGTTAATAGACACAACAATGAACAGGTTACATGGAAGGTATTACAACCAAGGATTCTCTATAACCTACTGCTTTTACCTCTTACCTACAACTTCATCTTCTATAAAATGCTGGTTGCTATGTAATTACAACTCTTAGCTCTGCTTCTTTTTTAATTTTATAACTAGGCAGGTGGCTGTTTAATTTGTTTTCATTTTTTCCCTGTACCCATTTGTTAAGATTCCTAGTTTGTCACCCTCAGCTATTATCACCCTAGGAAACGAGAAATCGTTAGGGTCCATACATTGGTGTCCTTAAACTGCTTTTACTGCAACTGGTATACAAGTGAAATGCTAGGTCCTTATGTCTTTCTCATTTTAGTTTTCCATCTAGAACTTTTCATTTACATTAATCATCTAAAACTCTGAAGAAAGTCATGAATGCCATGTTTCCAATTCCTTTTATTAAATGCAAGATAACCTGTCTAAATTCATTGCTGTCAACATTGGCTATTTTGAAATGTTTTTTTTTCTGCATGGTTTGCATGAAACCTTATTGTAATATCAGGTTGTGTAGAAAGTTCTGTCTGATTAGGAGTTTGAACCTATTGAAACCATTTTTTTCACTCCCCCAAAAACCCCATAAATATTGGTGACATTAACTGATGCATAAGCTTTTCATGAAGTGTCACCATATAGCAGCAACCATATTTTAATATATTAGTTTTCTATGAACCCATTAAGGAATCATGCCAAGAACATATTTGTTACATTATGTTTTACAATCTTTATTGTTCTAATGCAAGCAAAACAACCAAAATGTTATGGTCAAGATGCTGTGAATGAATTTGCAGAAGGTTGATTGAAAAATTCAGATGTGGCAATTTCAATTTGCTTGATAATCCTAGGTCAGGCCATCCTTCCAAATAGGATTATAAAATACTGGAGGCAATATTTGCAATGACATTCACTGTGATAGTGAAAGAACTTTTCATTGAACTTATTGTTAGCATTATGAACATTCAATAATCATTTGAAGATACTAGGGAAAGTTCCAGAGTGGGGGAAGAATAGGTTTTTGTATTCTCTTACAGCAACAAATCATCAGCAAAAACCTTACTGCTGTGAACCATCATTCGATATGCATAACTTGCAAGCACCATTTTTAAATAGGATCATAACTCATGATGATGATCATCATTTAACATCCATTGAGATGAGAAATGGATTCTTCACAACAATATTAAGTACTGTAGACAATGGCGAATGCCAAATCAAAAACCTGTACCATATCCATGTGTGGGGAGTTCACCCAAAGGAAATTCTATTTGGTGGCATATAGTAGGAATTATAATGAGTTTTGAAGGTAAAATCAAGCAATCACTTCTGGAATCTATTTTCAGCACCTTCACCATTTGAAGACCTCTTTGGGTAGAAAATGTCTTGCTGTAATAAATCCCAGGGGTGGTCATTAAGATAATGCTTGACCTCACACAACATGTCACTTAGAATGTTCTGGAATCATTTGGATGAGTAAAACTGCTACACCCTCCACATTTTCCAGACTTTGCTCCATCAAACTTCAACTTTGAAAGTAGGAAAAGTACAGGCAGCAGCAGGGAAGACATAGAAAAATGAATTAAAGTTGTTTTTAACTAAAAGCTGGAGGAACTTCTTGAAATCAGGCATTCAAAAACTTACAAATAAATGGAGAACGGTGATAGAAAATGACAAAATTATATAAATGATTAAATTTTCTGTTTTAGCCCTTTAGCTTCCTCTGTCAAATATGGTTATCTATTTACATTGTCATGGAATTAATCGCACATCATCTTGTAGCTTCAAAATTTCGATGTTGGGATTGTTTATTTTTAGAATGACATTGTAGGGTAGAAGTGAGAGGCCAGATCTGGCCAGTTTGAAGATAAAAATGGGAAAATAATTGGGCCTAATATGACTTGTTTCAATGTTAATGGATTAAATATCATCTTTATATTATTAAATAAAGACTGAATATTAGACAGAACTTTCTATATCACATGATACTTTCACACTTGCATTTTCTAAATAATATGCAACAAAAGAGATTTTCCTTTCCCTTGATGTTGTTTGAATGAATTTTGTTTAGCAATTACTGAGGAAAACTGATATTTCTTTTTAAACCGGCCCCAGTTAAAAATATTTTTTTAACCAACTGAAGATTGTGTTCTGACCCTGTCAATATCCTTGATTTTTTTTTTTGTCTTCATACTTATTACTAATGCTATCATAGATGACATGTGTCATACGAATATAACCTTGTCTCTTATTCTCTAGCTTATTCCGATTACTCTACTTATTCTGATTACTCTCATCTGTTGTACTTATTCACATTATTTACAACCAGTTTAATCACTAATTCTTGATATTCACTCAATTAGTGGTTATCTGACCCAGTCTCAGTGTATCTCTAATAGTGCTCAGTACTTTAATTCTCCTACTGCCTTCATTCTAGACTTTCATAGCTTCAGGAAATTTGATCTGCATATAGTAAATTGTATTTACTTTTCTGTGAATTCCTATGTTGTAATGGTTAGATTATTGGGTTCACAATCATAGAATTGTGGGTTTGGCTCCTGGACAAGATGGTGCATCAGGTTTTTGAGGAAGATTCTTCATTTCATGTTCCAGTCCACTCAGCTGAAATGGATACCAACCAAGTGTCAGTATATCTCTCTCTCCATCCAGTTGTCACATCCTGGATGTTCTGCTGGGTTGGTAAGGGAGACAACAACAGTGTATCTGTGTCAATTTGCAACTTTTTGGGTACCTAAATCAACTGATGAACACATGGTAGATGCTACCCTACCACATCACATTCACTTGTGAGTGACACTAATTATTACTCCCTTGTAAACATTTCAGATCCCTTTTGTTACCTCTATTTTTCACTTCTACAATTTGAAACAATTTCCTTTTTGTGTGGCGATATAAATATCTATTTTACTATGGATTTCATGTATCATTACTCTTAGCATTAATTTTCTAACTGACTGATCATAGTCTATATTACTTGAACAGTTTTAAATGCTTGTAAAGTGTGCAGATGATGAGTTATCTGCACGTGTTATGAAGCTACTCAAGATATAATGAGAACAAGTCACATTATTACTAATTGGATGAATAAATATCAGCAATTAATGATTGGATTTGTTGCAATTAATGCTGACTCGACGGATCTGTTAGAGTTCTGGACAGAATACCATGGGGTGTTTGTTTTGACTCTTTACACTCTGTGTTCAAATCCTGCTGAGGACAATTTTGCTTGTCATCCTTTTAGTGGCTTAATAAAAGAAAATATCAATCTAGAATGTGGGATGGGCAGAACTGTTAGAATATTGGCCAGGATGCCATGTTGTGATGTGTTCTGACTTTGTGCTGTCTGAATTCAAATTCAGTCTATCACTAATAAACAGTGACACTTCTGTTGAGAGATGTGACTGACATATGGTGTCAGTAAATATGGAAAACTAATTAGTAACTATGTTTCCATTGGTTTGATTGTAAGGATTGAGCTCCACCATTACCACATGAACTACAAAGAATAGGTTGATGATATTTGGTTTGAGTAAGCTGCAGGCAGGGCTGTGTGGTTAAGAAGTTGACTTTCCAACCACATGGTTTTGAGTTCAGTCACACTGCATGGCACTTTGGGCAGGTGTATTCTATAGCCCAAGGCCAACCAAAGCCTTGTGAGTGGATTATGGGGGTTGGCAACTGAAACAAGCTCATTCTGTATGTGTGTGTGTGTGTGTGTGTGCTGACATCACCTGATAGTTTAGATGAGTGTCACTGTCATACAAGCAGCATCATTCATTTCCAGTATTCTGCTTAGAAAGAGGTGAAGGTTGACAACAGGAAAGGTATCTAGTTATAGAAAAATCTACCTCAGTAAACTCTGTCTGACCCATGCATGCATGGAAAAGTGGGCTTTAAGATGATGATCATGATATTGATAAACTTGGTCTAACTTGAGAATAAAAAGAAACAAGGTGATTATATATATGCATGGAACTGATACAAGCAATACTTAATTTATATGAATAATTGTAGAAAATGACATAAACTGAGAGTACAATTTAGTCAAGCCTTCTTTTGATATCCCTCCTTGTATAGGATTCATTTATTTTGAGTCTGCTTTTTATTTCATTTTCCATCAATTGAATAATGGACTTGTGTAGTGAGTTGTAAAATAGATTAGATACTTTATCTGGTTTGTCCATTCATGTTTCTGCATTTAAATCCTGCTGATGGTTTGTTTTCACCTTTCATTTATCACTAAGATAAGTATCAGTAAGTTATTGGGATCAAATCACAAGCTTTGTGTCTCCCTATCCTTGCATGACCACCCTGCACTTGGCTGAAACCAACAGAGTATATCTTCTTTATATTCTTTATTATTTTCATTTCACTTTTCAGAGCTCTCAATTTCACTTGCTCTTAATTCTGTAAGAGCAGATAACAGCTTGTTGTCAATTGTCTCACAGGCGTCGTCTACAATAATTAACATCCAGGGACCAGTCTCTAAATCTTTGCTATCCCCAATAAAGCAGTTTTTAAGATGAACTTTCAGAATAGGTAGTATGCTGGACAAAATGCTTAGTGATATTTGATCCATCTTTATGTCCTGAGTTCAAATTCCACTGAGGTCAGCTTTACCTTTCATCCTTTTGGGGTTGATTACATAAATACCAGTTACGCACTGGGGTCAATGTAATTGACATAATCCCCTCCCCCAAGCTGCTCTTGTGGCAAAGATTTGAAATTATCATCATCATCATCATCATTATTATTATTAAGGTAGCGAGCTGGCAGAATTGTTAGCACAGTAGGCAAAAGTACTTAGCGGCATTTCGTCCGTCTTCATGTTCTGAGTTCAAATTCTGCCCAGGTCGACTTTGCCTTTCATTCTTTTGGGGATCAATAAATTAAGTACCAGTGAAACACTGGAGTTGATGTCATTGACTACTCCCCTTCCCCACAAATTTCAGGCCTTGTGCCTTTATCACAAAGGATTATTATTATAATTGTCAAGGTCTACTTTGCCTTTTGTCCTTTTGGGTTTGATAAAATGAGTACCAGTTGAACACTGGGGGTGGGTGGGGAGTCAATGTAATCAGCTGTCCCCCTCTCACCAACTTTCAGGCCTTGTACTTTTAGTAGAAGGGATTGTTATTATTAAGGTGGCAAGTGGGCTGAATCCTTAGTCTGCTGGGTGAAGTCAACTTTACCTTTCATCATTTCAGGGTTGATAAAATAAATACCAGTTGAATACTGGGTTGATGCAATTGACTTTCCCTCTCCACTTAATTGCTGGCCTTGTACCAAAATTTAAAATCACCATTGTTGGCAGAAAGGCCACGAGCTGGCAGAATCGTTAGCACACTAGATGGAATGCTTAGTGGTATTTTGCCTGTCACTACATTCTGAGTTCAAATTCTACCGAGGTCAAGTTTTCCTTTTATCTCTTCAGGGTCGATAAATTAAGTACCAGTTGTGTACTGGGGTCAATCTAATTGACTTCCCCCACCCCACACTCCCACCAAATTTCAGGCCTTGTGATTATATCATTGGTGGTGAGCTGGCAGAATTGATAGCACACGGTGCAAAATTCTTAGTGGTATTTCACCCATCTTTACATTCCAAGCTAAAATTCCACTGGGGTTGACTTTGCTTTTCATCCTTTCATTCTTTTGAGGCCAATAAGATAAGTACCAGCTTAACACTGGGATTGATGTAATCAACTAGTTCCCCCCCCCCCTCTCCTGGAAATTTCAGTCCTTGTGCCTGTAATAAAAAGGATTTTTCTATTTTTCTACTTCCTTTGCATCCTCCTTCTTATACACAAATGTGGTCTCAATGTCTTAGCTAAAGGATTCTATTCCTGTCTCTGGAATGACAATATTTTCTTTCTCTGGCATTTAGCATGATTTTATCCTTATTTATTTGAATTTTTTTTTTATTATCCATTTTTATTTTGTTTTGTTTTTGTGTGTTTGCTTTCTCTATTTGCCTTGCACTGTTGTTCAAATTTTTCTTTGTAACCTTTGATCATTACACATGACTGCAATACTTTGATTTACATCTGCTTTTGGAAGCTGAATTTTTTTGTATTGAGGCATTATTGTATTTATATGACAACTGTATAATGACGTTCGATTTGTTTGTTTATATTTCTGTTGTTGTATAACTGTGACTGGTTTTCCTAATTAACATGGTTTACTGTATGTAAATAAATATATAGTCAAAACAAAAAAAAAACAGAACACATACAAACATAATATATTATTTACAGAAAATTACAAAGAAGAGAAAAAAAATTGAAAAGAAAAACTCAGCAAGCTAATTGTTCTTCATTGTGATATTTCTATTATTAGTTTTTGATGGAAGTTTTATACTGGGAATTTTTGTAAAAAGTTTTTAAGAAAATAGATATCCTTCTTATATACGTTATATGATACACATATGTATACGTTATATGATACACATATGTATACGTTATATATATATATATATATATATATATATGTATAAATATACACACACATACCCACCTCCACCTTTGCTATAAATTTGTGTGTTTTGCCTTAGTAACAAATCAATATTCATCTACATCAAATTAACTGAACTGATAAAGACAGATTTTTTTTTTCTTTAGTTAGGAGCTAAATAATTTCTATCATTAATCAATCACTGTAGAAATTGTGTAGTTTATAAAATGAGAGAATTATTGATGTTTCGAAACGTCTGTAAGTTGTCTTGATTCTTTTGATATAATAGATGATTATTTATGACTTTTAAGTGTGTGTGTGTTGGGTGTTTAATCTTGTTGGGTTCCTGGGTTGTAGTTGTCTTCTAGTCATACTTATTTCTATTTATAATACTTCAGCTACTGTAATGGGGAATGATATATATGTTTGAGCGTGTTTGTCTTCATACACCTATACATGTATTTAAACATGTGTCTGTATACACATATGTAGGTGTGTGTGTGTGTATGTTATATATATATATATATATATATATATATATATAATGGACACACTCACACATATTATATATTCTTTTGCTTGTTTCATTCATTGAACTGTGGCCATGCTGGGGCACTACCTTGAAGAATGTTAGTTGAGCAAATTAGCCCCAGTATCTATTTTTTTATTAAGTCTGGAACTTATTGTTTCAGTCTCTATGGCAAACTGTTAAGTTACAGGGTTGTAAACAAACCAACATCAGTTGTCAAGTAGTGGATGTAGGGCAAACAAGGATGCACCCATCCATGTAAATGCATATACACACACACACATGCACATACATGCACAACAGGCTTCCACACAATTTCCATCTACCAAATTCACTCACAATACATTAGTCAGCCTGGGGTTACATTTGAAGCCACTTGTCCAAGGTGCTGCACAGTAAGACTGGACCCAAACCATGTGGTTTCAAAGCAAGCGTCTTAATCACACAACCATACCTACTCCTACAAATAATGAACCTCTTTTGAAGGGAAATTGTACCTATTGTACCTCTCACATGATAGGCAGGAATACTTGCCACTATGCTATCAAGGACTAATCCTTAAAAAGTCAGGAAGTGTGAGAGGTGAATATGATTATAATAGGTAAGTTCACCACTATCAATTCATTGCAGGAGAGTTCACCACCATCAATTCACCATGAGGAAAGTTTACCGAGAAAATATATCAATAGTATCTCACCATTAATAGTTAAAACTATTTTATTGGGAGGGAAAAACAACAGTGAATTGATGACAGTGAACTTACTGGACATGGGTGAATATATTTATTTAACCACTTAATATCCTTAGGATTACAACCATTTCATAAATGTACAACTGTATTGTACAGTGTGTAGCATGCATATTGGTGCCAACATGTAAAATAGTATTTATTATACACTGAAATGATTACATGATGAAGACTGTGAAATGGCCATAATCCTAAGGATATCAAGTGATTAAATGAATACATTCACCTCTCATGTTTCTGACTTTTTATATATTCCTTATGAAATAATTTCATTCAATGGATCTCTTGGATATTAGCTGCATAAAACTCTACGTTATACTCCATGCATATGTATGTGTAATTTCTATCAAAAGTTCAGTTTACTGTGTTTTGCCCTTGGCACAGTTATACATATATACATACATGTGCATATATATATATATATTGGGTACATATATGTACATTTAAATATGTGTGTACATATGCGTGTATGTATGTATGTACACACACACACACACATAATATATATTCATATGAATTACGAAGTATTTACAAGTTGATACTAAAACTGCAACAATTTCAAATGAATGTTAAAAGTTTATCAACATCTAACTGGTGAAAAATATATCTTGTGTGATTTAGCTTTACTTAGTCCAGTGGTTCTCAACTGGGCTCCATATAGCTCTTGGTGGCCTTTGTTGTTAAAATTTTCCTTATAATGTTTAATCATTAAAATATGAGAGGAGTTTTTAGATATCGAATGGTTATGAGAGTCCCTCCCCTAAGTAAGATAGGAATGAAAGAGGTCCGTTGGCAAAAAATAATTGAGAAACACTGATTTTAGTTATTAATCGATTAAATAATATTTTTATGCTTCAAACATTCAGATTAGATTTTGAATTTAATGAACAAGCATTTTATACATTGCTTCACTTCAGTGGCGTTGATATTTATTTTGGAGTAGAAGTCAGTTTATTTTTTTTTTTTATAATTTTCCAGTTAATTATGGAAAGAGTTAAGCCAGCAATATTTTCACATATAAAATCAAGACAAAATATTGAAATATAGATGCAGAGATAGTTTTAATTTTACAAAAATATTTTACTTCCAGTGACAACTTTTTAGGAAGGTAGTAATAAAATTTTAAATAATAAAATTACAATATATATATATATATATATATATATATATATATACATACATACATACGTACACACACACACACACACACACACACACACACACACCTTTTTAACTTGTTTTAGTCATTAGGCTGGTCATGCTGTGGCACTCTCTTGAAGGGTTTAGAAAAAATTGACCCCTGTATATATATATTTTTTTTAAAGTCTAGTACTTATTTTATTGGTTGCTTTTGCCAAACCTCTAAATTACAGAAATGTAAGCAAAACAACAGTAGTTGTCTATCTGTTGTGGGGAACAAACATAAACACAAACACACATAAGTTATGCATACACACACACACATACAACAGACTTCTTTCAGTTTCCATCTACTAAATCCACTCTCAAGGCATTGGTTGGCCCAGTGCTATAGAAGACACTTTCGCAAAATGCCTCAGTGGGGCTGAATCTGAAACCATGCCATTTGGAAGCAAATTTTTACCATACAGCCGCTTCACACACACACATGCGTGCACACACACACTCTTTGTGTGTATATATATACACACATATATATATATATATATATATATATATATCTACATCTCTTCTGCGTGTGTGTGCGTATATACACACACATACACTCTCGCACATACACACTCTCGCACAGACACACACACACACACACACACACACAGAGTCGTGTACAAGTATGACTTGATTGCATGTACCATGCTTTCAGTTAATGTTTTAGGTGCTTATGTAGTCATAAGCATAGACACCTTTTGCCCTGCAGAACATCCAGTATGTGACAGCTGGTGGGATGGAGATGGCCACAACAGCAACCAGCCCCTACTCAGTTCAGTTGAGTAGACCCGAACAACATGAGAACATGGAGATGTGGTCACACAAACGTGTATAAGATTAAATAATATTGTCTCAGATAACTTGTTTTATTTTCAATAAGTTTCTTTCTCTGTGTATAATTAGTGAGGATATATGTGGATATATATATATAGTTGACATCATAAGAATTTATAAACTTTTGAGAGAACTTCAAAGTATTGCTCTGGTACAATGATAGAACGCCCATCATGTCTACAGGATACGTGAGTTCGAATCCTATGCACACCCTTTGGTTTTTTTTTCTTTATCCAAAAGGGTTTTTCAACCCAATATTTACATGCTATTACTGATAGCTTTGTATGTATTTCAAAAACCAATTCTAAAAAAGAATTTTTTCACACACACACAGAGGGAGGGATGGAGAAAGAGAGAGAGAGAGAGAAAGAGAATACTAATCATATTGTTGCTCTGTGTTCTGTTGTTTTACATTCAAATGTTTAGCAACAACGTGAAGATAGAAAAAAAAATCTCCTCCAAAACTATTTAGATTTAATGACGAGTACTTTCAAGGGAGAGAACTCGTACCTCAGTGTGCTGAAAAAGATTGTATGAAATCTCTCGTAATAGTAGTAGTAATTCTCTGACAGGGAAATCAATTAGAAAAGATGTTTTATTAATTAGTAATGAAATAAGTAGATGACATTTTAGATAATTCTTAGAAATTAATGTTTTAGAAATAAATTGAAAGTTTATCTTTTGAAGTAACACAAACCAAATTTTGTGAAAATATTCTTAACAATTAGCACCACAAAATATGTAGGTCTCATTAATTTAATAAATGAATATTTTATGATTGTGAGGTATATTTTCATGACCTATAACAACTTATTGCCAGCATTTCGATCAGGCTGTCTCATTCATACTTTTGACATTCACCAACATTGTTCGTGCCTGTGTGGGAGGAGAGGGTGTATCAATTGTGCTACTCCTTCCTACTCATCTGATATAATTATTAAATAAATAAATAAATGTCCATAGCTTTGGAATTAACGGTATTAAATAAATGGACCACTGTTCATTTCAGTAATGAATATTTGGTTGTTTGATTAGCTCAACTACTGGTTCATTGAATTAGCTTGTAAGTGGCTGAGTATTCCACAGACACATGTACCCTTAATGTAATTCTCAATTAAAATCAGCGTGTCACTGTGTGACAAGGATAGATCCTTGACTTACAGGCACACTCCATCTGACAGGCTTCTCACAATTTCCCCTCTATCAGTTTTGTTCCCAAGTCTTGGATTGACCTGAAGTCATGGTAAAAATGATGATTACCTGTGATACCATGCAATGGAATTGAACCTGGTATCTTATTGTATGGCTTTTAAATAGACAAACATTACAACTCAGTATGGATTGGACAAATTAAATATGGAACTGCTTTTCAAAGAGCTGTAAAGTTATCCTGCTGATCATTTAATGTGAATGGAGCTTGCGGAAGAAGTCCCAGGTAGAACTGAGACAAAGTGGTGATGGCTGATCTCATGGAGGTGATGACAAAGAACTGGGATGATTGGCAGTGTTCAGTTCTGAAGGAGACTTGTCCACCTTGACAAAACTGAGTTCTAGTAGAGCTGTGTGTATATATATGCAACTGGGCCCTTCACCCGATTTCCTTCCTCTCACCTCTACCACCCACTAGTGCTGGTGGCATGGAAGAAAAGTACCCAGTACACACTAAAATGGTTGGCATTAGAAAAAGCATCCAGCTGTAGAGACCATGCCAAAGCAGGCACTGGAGCATACTACAATCTTTGGACCTATTAGATTCTGAAAAATTGTCCAACCCTTCCAGTATGGAAAATGGGTGTTAAATGATGATGATTACAGGAAATATAAAGTAAGACTAAAAAAAAGGATTTTATATGAAAATGTCTGAGATGAATTATTGGTAATTAATTTGATTATCTGTGATTTTTTCAGCAACAGTTTCCGTCATTGTGTATACTCCTGCTTTGCTTAGTCCATTCTAATTTGATTATCATTATCCAGATTATTGACCTCATCTTCAGAGATGAAGCATTACTTTTTAAAATATATACATCTATGCTACATTTTGAAAATTTCCCACCAGAATTAATGGTTATAACACAAGAATTGTATTGATAATATTTTATGCATTTTATAAAAAAAATTATAAAGGTAAAAATGAAAAGGTAGACATAGAAGCTGTACTTTTCTGATGTTAGAAAGGAAATCATATCCTACTATAAAATGAAACTTCCATATTTAATAAAGAACCAGTGTAGGAACTTTGGAAATATTTAAGGCTCGCTGATAACCAACTACTAAGATAAGCTTAATATTATTGTTCTTACTGAAATATAAATATGCTAAAGTGTAGCATATATTGTACATCTGTCAGTGGGCTAGAGGATAAAAATGTTACTACCCCTTAGCTCAGAAATAAGGGTTCTTAATTCAAGTTTAATCTAATATTTTGTGTGTGTGTATGTGTTACTACTTTGTGACTAGTGTTGGTCTTTTTACATCCTTATAACTTAGCATTTTAACAAAAAAGAGACTGATAAAATAAGTAGCAAACTTAAAAAGAAAAAGTTCTTGAATTGATTTGTTTAGCTCTAAACCCTTCCCTGTAAGGTGACGCCCCAGCATGGCCATGGTGCAACAACTGAAACAAGTAAAAGTATAAAAGTGTGTCCAGGAAACAATACATCTGATGATGATTTGGACGTCAAACAGATTTAAACATAATCTCAATGTAAATCTTAAATAAAATGTTTTGTCTCTAAAGATAAAGACCAAGTCCAATAATTTATTGTCATATAAAAGATTATTTTTTTGATTGTCTATCATCTTTCAAGATGTTTTAGTAGCTTCAATGGAGTCTGTTATTGAATATACATTGTAAATTATGTAATTGTTGTTGTTAAGATATTCAGCGCTATTAATAATAACAATAATAATCCACTTTGTTGTTTGTTGTATTTTTGAACACTAAAAATATCTGTGCAGTTTTTTCTTTATTCTTTTATTTTTGTTTTGTCGTCTTTCTTTACTTTGTTTTATTTAACTTTGAGTTGAGTTTTGCATGATGTTTGTTTTTTTGTTTTCTTTTTGCTTTAGAAAAATGGCACTGCTATTCGCGCTCTGAATCACATAACAGGCAGGTTTTCTGAAAGATCTTCATCCACATCAGAATCCACTTCATTTTCTCTACCTACCCAATATTCAGTCTCGAATGAAAGAAGGACATTTTTTAGGAATTCAAAGCCACCAAAACCTTAAGCAGTTTACCAGTGCAGTTTTTAATGCCAAAACACTTAGGCTGTTTACCATCCAGTGATTTTTGTCTTGCTGAATTAATTATTCAGACAGTTCATATCTACTTCATTCTTCATTTAAATTATCAAATCCATCAAAAACCTTTTTTCATGCAAAAACTAATGTTGAAAATCCTTCTTCCTTCTCTAAGGTGATACAAGAAATTGAAAAGATCAGAGCCGAGTCTGCTGCCGACAGTGTATGAAATAAGCTGTTGAGAGAAAGAAGAGATCTGTATGTCTTGTATATTAAATAGTTCTTTTGAGTTAAAAAGGGATGAGAGAGTTTTATAAGCATTGCACTGATGTACAAGATACACTAGTCTAGTTTTTTTTTTCTTACTTTGGATTTGGCAAAGAACAATATAATGCTATCTGGAATAATTTAGACGTTAAAACTTCCACAGGGCCCTATTTTCATTCTCTACAATGGCTTCAGTCAGAAAAGAAAAAGAAAAACCAATAAGCAGTTGATCTGTGATATGAAAAAAATTTGTTATATTTCTGCTTTTTTTTCTCCTCTATACCTCCCTCCTCTAACAAAATAATAAATAAAACTTCAGGCAGAAATTAGCAAAGTTTCTTTAGCAAACAGTTTTGTTTATGTGACATGTAAAGTTAGGGGTCACTATTTTATTTAGCACATTGGCTACTGTTATCAGTGTGATTACAAATTTTGTTCAGTTATTGAACAGCTTATTTTATTTCATCTAATTTATATATACGGCATTATCAATTACTATACTAATTCTCACTCAGAACAGGGAGGGAGGAAAAATGATCATTGAAATTAAAATTTTTTTAAAAATTGAAAAAAAAAAGATATGTAATTTTTTTTTTTTATAGTTTGAACTCATTTTTAAAGCAAGAGAAATTTTGTAACGTTGAGATTAGAAATAACTTATTATAAATGTTAATTTCTCTAATTGCTATATTTGTTTAATTACTGTATTAGAGATTTTGTTCTTCTTTTTTTTATATATTATACTGAGTTTATATGTTTATTTACAGCATTGTACATAACTTTTAAGAAATGGGAACCTGTAAAATACTTCCAAAGATACAAACTTTTACTTTTAACTTAATTTTCGACCAGGTGAACATGTGTTCATGCCCCAGCATGGCCACAGTCAAATGACTGAAACAAGTGTAAGAAGATAGATCTTGAATTCTTTTGATTAATGTGAGCTGCTGATATTTCTCTTTTGCTAATTACCCTAAGTGTTTAATTAGATCTTAGTTTTTAAGTTAAAATAATAAAAAGTTTAAGATATAATACACACATATAAATTCAATATTAACAAGATCAAACAAATTTCCCATTAATTGATTAATAATATTCTTGCTACCAATTCCATGATCAAGAAGTCAATTTATATTGGAAGTATGTGTTGGGTTCCTTTTTAAATTAATTTTATTCTGTTTACAAACTGAAACGATGGGATACTAATTATCTGAGCTATGCTTCTAAGTTCTTCCTGTCTTTAACTAAATTATGTGGTTTTATAGCACTAAATAAAAACAAAATGTTTACATAAACGATTTTTATCTTTAATATAATTTTGTTTTGTTTTTCTTTAAACTGTCTTTGTATGCCATTTTGTAATTTCAGAAAGAATGGATATTGAGTCATCATTGTTTCAAAATTGTGTTTTACTTGGATTTGTCATATTTACAATACAGCATATTTGATCTGCTCTTTCAATGTTTTGATTTTAGCTTGTGTGTGGTGGGGAGTGTGTAACTGTATGCTCTTTCTGTTTCATGCACTACAAAACCTGTATCTGCCTCTGTTTCATATTAAGGAACCTGCTTTTATTGCAGTATAAAAAGACTTGTCAGTCATACAGTGTTAAGGTTTCCTTTCACAATTGAATCAATTTTGATGTGTAGGACTTAATCTATTCCTAGATGTGAAATCCTCATTGCTGGGTGGTGAAAAAGCTACACCACTTTCATGTGGGTATTTAGAACTAGGCGTGGAAAAGGTTATAAGTGTTTAGATTTCACGCAAGGCTTCGAGTCATAAGGAAGATTTATTGGAATGGATAGAGATTTGGTAAGATAGTTATTGATTTACTAACATATTGTTTAATAATATTTTCTAAACTCTGTGCTGGCACCATGGAAAAAGCATCCATGCTGGTGCCATATTAAAAGCACTTGTGCTGGTGTCACATACTACAGAACCAATGCCAGCACTACATACAAAGCACCCAGTACACTCTGTAAAGTAGTTGGTGTTAAGAAGGGCATCCAGCCATAGAAACCGTACTAAAACATGACTTGAGCCTAATGCAGCCTTCTGGCTTTCCAGCTCCTGTCAAACTGTCTAACCCAGGCCAGTATGGAAAAACGGATGTTAATTCATGATGATGATCATATTGTAAGAAGATTTAACACATTAGGTTAGGCTAGTTATTAAGTTAACTAATTATTGGGTCATCCCATAAATAATGCAGTTTTTTTTCAATTGCATGACTGGGAGCCGGAGGGGGGGAGGGATAAACTACCTGCATCAACTTGCTAACAAAAAAAGGTAGTAATTTTACCTTATTCTTAGTGGAAGCTTTGAAGAGTTTCAGTTTAAGTTATTTTCTCAAAGCTATAATGGAAGAGCATATTTTGCTTTGAGTTCAATAAAAGCAACAACACAACGAAAAGTGTGAGGAATATTAATGCAGTATATGAGGACCGAACAATAAGTGTAAGCCAGTATCAACGGTGGTTCTAGAAATTCCAAGCTGGAAACTTCAGCCTAGAAGACAAGCCTTGTCATAGAGCTCAATGAGGACGTCCTGCAAACTTTGGAACAAAATCCCATCATAACTGTTGAGAATCTTGGATTTAGTCATTCGACTATTCATCGACATTGTGTGCCATTGGAAAAGTCAGCAAATTGGATCAATGGGTTCCTCACAAACTTTCCAAGTTTAATCGCACACACACACACACACAGTGAATGTGTGCTCTTCTTTGCTCTAATGTCTCACGAATGAACCTTTTTTGGACTGAATAGTGACTGGTGACAAGAAATGGGTTCTCTTTAAAAATGTCACCGAAGACAGTGGGTAGGGAAAGGAGAAACACTAGCACCCCAAGCTAAAGAAGGTCTTCGCCCACGTAAGGTGTTGTTATCTGTTTGGTGGGATATGAAAGGTTTAGTCCACTTTGAACTTTTTTAACCAAATGATAACAAAGGAGATCTACTGTGAGCAGCTTAAGTCAGCTTTAGGAAAAAAATGACCATCTTTGGTCTAAAGACAAAAGGTGTTCTTCCATCAGTTCTTTCTACTCTAGGCACAGAACCCGAAAGTTTTGGGGAGTGGGGGTTCAACCGATTAGATTGACTCCAGTTTGCAATTGGTACTTAATTTATCGACCCTGAAAGGATGAAAGGCAATGCTCAGTCACATACAGTGAGGATGACATTCCAAAGGCTGGAGCAGTTTGAATGGGAAATGATACCCCACTCACCCTATTCGCTGGATATTGCCCAATCTGATTATCATTTATTCCGTAGTCTTCAAAATCATTTGGACAGATAAAATACGAATTCTGTAGCTGAGGTCAGAACAGTACTGGAGGAGTATTTTTCATCACGGACAAGTGAATTTTGAAAAAGGGGCCTTGCAAATCTACCAGATAGATGGAAAAGCATTGTAGAAAATGGAGATTATATTTTAGATTAAAGAAGAATTTTATCTTAATTTAAAAAAATAAAAGTATAAAAAACTGCATTATTTATGGGATGACCCAATACTATTAATGATATGGAAGGCAGATGTTACACACATATACGATGGACTTCTTTCAGTTTCTGTCCACCAAATCCACTCACAATGCTTTCGTTGGCCTGAAAGAAAGCTTCTTACCACAGCCACACCTGTGCCTATAGTACTTCCCTTCCTTTCAGGTCTGATACTTATTCTTTTGATTTTTTTTTTTTGTTGAACTGCTGAATTATTGAGATGTAAACAAATCAATATTGGTTGTCAAGTGGTGGCAGGCAAAAACAACACAAACACATGCACACACACACACACATATATTTATAATGGACTTCCACAAACAAAGCATTCATAGGCTTGGTAGAAGACATTGGCCCAAGACACCACATGGTTGCAAAACAAGCTTCTTAACCATGTGGCCATGCTTCAATATTCAAATTGCATTTTGGAATTTTCTCTTTGTATTTGTCCATAGTAGTAGTGGTCATCTGTTGATGGATACACTAAACCACGGAACATTAATTATCTTGTTAGATTGATAACTGACAGATTGAAAAAGGAAGAAATAATTACTGAAATATTTTACGAATGTGACAGTCAAAATTGGTCAAAACAAGAGAAATACATTAAAAGAAAAAGGTAATGAATCAGAAATCATCTTTAATTTTCTAGTTTTAATACCGACATTGATGATAGCAATTCCAAATCTTGTTACTTTGCTTTACATTTATCAACCTTTTTATTAATTAGAAAACTAGAGTAAAAATTTTTATTTTTTTAATTTGTTTTTCTCTTATTAGCAAAACTAACTTTTTATTTTTTATAATAGATTCTCCTCTCTTTCCATCTTTTTTGATCAGTCTGGCTTCCAAAAAGTGATAAGCTGTTGACCTACATTAAGTAATACACTGATAAAAATCTTTCATGAATGTAAACTCTGATGATAAGATGTTTATTGGCTTTCGCATATTCATCTCATTCTGATTCTTTCACAATCCTCAACTCTCTACATTAATGTATTTTATGCATTTTGTCCCCTACTTATAATCCTTGACTGGCACACACATATTTCAAACATGCTTGATCTCACCTCCAAACCTATCTTTTATCAAACTATCACTTTCTCTGCAACTCTTGAATCTGCAGGACTCTTGCCTTATCTTCACTACTCATCCACAATCTAGGTAACATCTCTTGGGTCCTATGGTACTAAAAGATATCCCAGTGATTGGAGTTCTTTCAGTTCTAACGTAACTACTCCTGTCAGTATATATACTTCATCTAACCCTCTGGCTTTCCAGCTCCTGTCAAACTGTCTGGCCCATGCCAGTATGGAAAAAACGGATGTTAATTCATGATGATGATCATATTGTAAGAGGATTTAACACATTAGGTTAGGCTAGTTATTAAGTTTACTAATTATTGGTCATCCCATAAATGTTTTTTTTTTTCAATTGCATGAACTGGGAGCCTGAGGGGAAAAGGGATAAACTACCTGCATCAACTTGCTATAAAAACAGGTAGTAATTTTACCTGGACATAAAACTAAAGACAATTTTTAATTCATTAATTTTTTAGGTTTGTCCTTACACATTTCATCCATATCGAAATCTCACCACCCCAAATCCTTCAAGTGGATCACTTATAGCTTATACAGCTACACTATAGCAGTTGAAACAAAGAACATGGCCTACATTACTTGCAGGAACTCACCCATGCATCTTTTAATATGCACTATAATTCCTTCAGGATCATCTTCAAAAGGATGTTTCTTTAAAAATGCTGCCATTCTTTTTAGTCCCTTGTCAAAAGTATTTCATACATTACAGAATCCTTTGCCTTCCACTTCTAAACAATAATAGTTCTGTTAATGGTGCTCCTGTAGCAAAAGCCTCCTCATTTGCAACCCATTTTGTATCTAACTCTATGCATTAAATCTTCTCCAAAACTATTGCTTTCCACTCGACCAGGCTAACCACCACATACAGATACATACCAAGTGTGAAAGCATCTTTGCTCATTTCAAACCAACAAGGCTACTAGTGCTGACAATCAATGCCCCTATCCTCACTAAACTCAAAGATCAATATCTCTCTCTACAATGATATCTTGATCATTGGAAATATCCTATAATTTTGATCCATTCTCAAGAAAACCCACCCAACTATCAACATATTGCACTCATTTCCAACATCTCAAAGTTGAGGGAGTTAGCCATTACCTATACCCCTCTCCAAAATCTTGAAACATATTTCTTTCTTAATGACCACCACTATATACTTTCATAATATCAGACCTACTGGTGAACTTTTCTTCTCTATTACTAAGCAGTACTCCCACCTCCATTTGGGAAATTTGTTGGGAATAGTTGTTGCCTCAGTAACACATTCAGCTATGTGTCTGACCTGTGAATCCTTAAGCGAAACTGCCAGTCTATAAAATCCATTCATCTCTAGGATTGTTTGCTTCCTGTCAGATGACAGCTCAATGTAAGTTTAAGAATCTTTTTCTAATCCACTGTTACAAATGGTGTGCTCCAAGGTTCGGTTTTGTCTCTCATACTCTTCCTCCTCCCCTAAACTTCTGCATTCAAGCTTCATCCATACATAACCTTGATACCAATCTTTGTCACATTTAACAGCAGAAATAATTCCTAATCATTTCTCAGTTTCCTTCTATTGCTAAGGTGTGACACTTTTTTACACAGCTGCTGTCATCCATATGCAACACATGATCATACCAGCACAGTCGTCTCTCTTAAAACCACATCTGATGTTTCTTATGTCCAACTTTTCTCTCAGGGCACTTACACTCTGTCGTGTATGCACACTGACATTACACACCCAGCAGAGCATACTAGCTTTATTTCTTGCAAGCTTATGCATACCCTCAGCAGTCACATCCCATGTTTCACTGCCATGTAGCATGGCTGCTTGCACACGTACATCATACAGTCTACCTTTTACTCTGAGCGAGAGGCCTTTTGTCACCAGCAGAGGTAGGAGCTCGCTGAACTTTGCCCAGGCTATTCTTATTCTAGCAGCTACATTCTCAGAGCATCCACCCTGATTTGGTCACCTAGATAATGGAAGCTCTCAACTACTGGTTTTTTTTCCCTGGCATGTGACGGAAACTGTTTCTGCATATTTTCAGTGTTTATTGCCCCTGAGCATTTGCCACAAACAAAAATTATCTTCCCAGTTAGCCTTCCTTTGATATTGCTGCACCTCTTATGTGCCATAGCTTACACTGGGTAGGGTACATCTTATGGAGTTTCTACCTACACCTTTCCAAATAAATTTTGCTCACCTGATTGGCATACTCTAGCTTTTGTCCTGTAAATGTGTAGTCTCCTCACTCTGCTTTCTCACCTGTTAGTATGATGCCTTTTACTCCCCAAGAATTGGCTGATCTCATGCTGCCTCCATTCCCAATTCACTTGCTCTCCTTCTCATCACGTTGTTTTCTGGGTCTGACTAACCCCTACATTGAGTCCTTTCCATCTAGACTGTTGACTTTGGAATTTCCACCTCTGCCCATGTATTTTCTGCAGCTGTCAGCTATGTAATAGTAGTATTAACATTATTTATCTCATTGGTCTAGGGGAGCCTGCACAGACTATGGGCACAACTACTTCTAGATCAAACCGATTAAAAGAAAAAAAAAACTTTTACAGAAGGATGTGATTTTTCTAGCTAAACTTCCCTATATTCTAAACGAAATACCTTGGATCTAATATTCTCTTTGATCTGTGATAATGCCATTTTTTTTCAATCCCCAACTTGTCTTATGTCTTTCACTTCTTTTCTAATATTTAGTCAATTATCATTAATAAAACTAAAATTTCTGGTTCTTTACAATATATCAGAACATATATCCCATTTCTAATAACACAACATTTACCTTCATCCTTCAAATCAAAACTATCTTTATTCTTCTTGCTATCTGCAAATATTTGAAGTGTCATTGACTCTCTCAACAATAATTCCTTCTTCCTGCTAATCTCGATGGTTGTCTATTTCTACACAGTTTCAATGTAATAATGTAGTCTGTTTCCCCCTTATGAACTGGTGCTTAAATTCAGATTTTATAGCATTACATGGATGACATAAAGGAGGAGAACAAGGTGTGTTTGAGAAAGATATTCTATTGAGTCAAGAAATGTACTAGTTTATAAAGATATAAAGACAGAATACTCCATACCAAGGGAGTAAATCTCTTACAGTTCATGAATAATGATGATGCTAATATTAGATTGTTAATTGATCACCTTTTGGCATTAGAAGATGAAATAACAGATCAACAGAAAACAAAGTTAAGAGTATTTTTACTTTGATTACTTTTGAGTAAACAGAGAAAATGAGTGACTTGGGGGGGGAAAAACTTGGCAATAATGAGAGATAGTTTTATTTCTTCACCAAAATGCAAAAATATGAATGACCATAGAAACAGAGGCTGGTATCAAAATAGGTGGTATATTGCAGTCTAGATTCTCATCAAATTTGAAACATATATATAGGGTTTGTTTGTACACAACAAGTTTTGATATAATATCAACAATACAAAAATCACAATTGAGGTAAATGTTTTTAAGTTTACCGACATGAATGCCTTCTACAACCATTAAAAACCTTTTTTCAAAATTAAGAAATGCAGGCCACATGCAATATTATTTTCAAAAGCATTACATTCTAAATTTCCATACTCTATAGAACCCATTCACCAATTTCAATGCTAGGCATGTTTTTTTTTTTTGTTCTTTTTTTTTTTTCCTTCTCAAAGAAATACATTAAACAGAAAAATATTGGCCATTGCTTTCCTCATTGTGGTCTTTGGTAGTGTTATTTGGTCTTGTAGTTACCTCTTGGCTCACTGCTGGATCACAGGAAGCAGTGCATTGGTTACCATAACCTTCATCCACCTGATCTTCATTACCATTCCTCACTGTGTTTAGATCGTTAACAATTAAGTCTCTGGTACTTGCTTCTGGTGATTTAAATGTGTTGGTTTCATTAGGACCTTCTGTGGATGAATCAACTGCAATATCTTGCTCACTATTTTCGAATAATGACTCAGTCATGTGTAATAAATTTTGTGATATTTCTAACAAAGACACACAATCTGTGTCGAAATGTTTTACTGTAATTTGGGCTTTCTCAACAAAGTTTGATTTACCTGTAGGCTTCTCATTCTCTCCATCACTACAGTCAGCAGTCATTTCAACTTTTTTTAAACAGTTATTAGCTGAAATATCTAATGACTGATTTAACTCGGTTGAACTGTCAAAAGATTTTGAACGACTCTGAGAGATTGAAGCATCTTGAAATTGGGTGCTAATTTCATTTTTTTTCATGCCAAAACTGAAGTCTTTATTCAAAAAGCTATTGGTCTTATCCTCATCTGTAGCAAGGATATTTGTTACTGATAAATCCTTTATAATACCAAAACAAGAGTTAGTGGAGGGGGGTGATACGGGTAGTGGTTTTGTTTGGGCTCCTGCATAAGCTCCGAGTTGCTCGAGTTCTTCAGTTGCAATTTCGGATTGTAATGACATTTTGGAATTACAGGATCTTGAAAGGATGTTCTCATTGCTGCTAGGACTTTTTACTGGTGTTGCAGGATCCACATTTTCTGTTTTGGACAAATCTCTCTTAACCCACACATCAGAGGAATTAGACTGCATTTGTTCTACAGCTTCTGAAAGAATAAGACCGTAAGAAATTTTCATGAGCAACACAAGCTGAATTTAATTTAGTTTCTCTATTTTAATCATTTTTGTTTTCCTCTACTAGCACAGATATATAACTGCTCAGATTTACAGAGCGACCTATTACTTGCATGTGTATTGTAGATTATCAGCCAAATCATTAATTACACATAGATATATTCCTTAAATTCAGGAAAGGTGAAGAATTTGCATGGAGTAATTAAGTAAGAGGTCTCTTTCTAAAATTAACTTTTAAGTGGTAATGGTCTGTATTTTGAAAGAAGAAAGAGTACTTATGTTTTTATTTTTATATCATCATCATCGTCTAACGTCCGCTTTCCATGCTAGCATGGGTTGGACGATTTGACTGAAGACTGGTGAAACCGGATGGCAACACCAGGCTCCAATCTAATTTGGCAGAGTTTCTACAGCTGGATGCCCTTCCTAACGCCAACCACTCAGAGAGTGTAGTGGGTGCTTTTACGTGTCACCCGCACGAAAACGGCCACGCTCGAAATGGTGTCTTTTATGTGCCACCCGCACAAGCCAGTCCAGGGGCACTGGCAACAATCTCGCTTGAAAATCCTACGGGAGCCAGTCAGGCGGTACTGGCAACGGCCACGCTCAAAATGGTGCATCTCATGTGCCAGTCCAGGGGCACTGGCAACTATCTTACTTGGCTTGCTGGGTCTTCTCACGCTCAGCACATTTCCAAAGGTCTCGGTTAGTAGTCATCGCCTCGGTGAGGCCCAATGTTCGAAGGTCTTGCCTCACCACCTCAGCCCAGGTCTTCCTGGGCCTACCTCTTCCACGGGTTCCCTCAACTGTTAGGGTGTGGCACTTTTTCACGCAGCTATCCTCATCCATTCTCACCACATGTCCATACCAGCGCAATCGTCTCTCTTGCACACCACAACTGATGCTTCTAATGTTCAGCTTTTCTCTCAAGATACTCTGACGGGTATTCACATTGACATTACACATCCAACGGAGCATACTGGCTTCATTCCTTGTGAGCTTACGTATGTCCTCAGCAGTTACAGCCCATGTTTCACTGCCATGTAGCATGGCTGTTCGTACGCATGCGTCATACAGTCTGCCTTTTACTCTGAGTGAGAGTCCCTTTGTCGCCAGCAGGGGTAAGAGCTCTCTAAACTTTGCCCAGGCTATTCTTATTCTAGCAGCTACACTTTCAGCGCACCCACCCCCACTACTAACTTGGTCGCCCAGATAGCGGGAGCTATCGACTACCTCTAGTTTTTCACCCTGGAATGAGATAGAAGTTGTTTCCTGTTTGTTTAGTCTTTATTGCACCTGAACATCTGCCACAAACAAAAACTAACTTCCTAGTTAACCTGCCTTTGATGTTGCTGCAACTCTTATGTGTCCATAGCTTGCACCGGGTACATCTTATAGAGTTACTACCTACTCCTTTTCTACATACTGAGCAGGGCCATCTACCTGAAGGGGTTTGTGTTTTATCTACCTTCCTACTTATTAGGATTTTGGTTTTAGCTAGGTTGACTCTAAGGCCCTTCAATTCTAGACCTTGCTTCCACACCTGAAACTTCTCCTCTAGTTCTGATAGTGACTCCGCAATTAGGGCAAGGTCATCAGCATAGAGGAGCTCCCAGGGGCAACCTGTCTTGAACTCCTCTGTGATTGCCTGGAGGACTATGATAAATAAGAGGGGGCTGAGGACGGAACCTTGGTGGACCTCTACCTCTACCCAGAATTCATTGCTGTACTCATTTCCAACCCTCACCTTACTGGCAGCATCTCTGTACATGGCTCGCACAGCTCTCACTAACCATTCTTCTATCCCAAGTTTCCTCATTGACCACCAGATAAGGGATTGGGGGACCCTGTCAAAGGCTTTCTCCATGTCAACGAAAGCCAGGTACAGAGGTTTATCCTTAGCTAGGTATTTCTCCTTCAGCTGTCTCACTAGAAATAAGGCATCAGTAGTGCTTTTACCTGGCACAAACCCAAACTGCATCTCATCTAAATTGATTCGCTCCCTAATTAGTTGGGCTATGACCCTCTCTGTAACTTTCATAACCTGATCTAACAGCTTGATGCCTCTGTAATTATTTGTATCTAAAGCGTCACCTTTACCTTTGTAGCAGTTGACTATGATGCTGCTACACCAGTCATTGAAATACACATTGAAAATTTTAAAAACTTTCTGATGAGTTGATTGATCAGGTCAATAAATTTAAACATTTCCTAGGATTCTTTAAATAGCTATCTCATAATGGCTATGTCTAAAGGTTACATAAAGTGAGATACTTAAATGTAATAGTCCCATTTTAGAGTCGTAATAGAGGGACTTTTCGCAGGTTAAAATCTGACAATTCAAATTGTGTTTTACTTGACAAAATTGAATGAAGTCAATGAGCTCCATTGCGTGGTCATTTGGCTCACCAGAAATAAGAGCTATATTGCCTTCAAATCACACCCTATTGTCTTTCAAACAAAAAACCTGTTAGATAATGTAGTTCAAGATAGACTGTATGAGAAAAGATGAGATGCTTGAGGTTGAAATGTAACTATTCATAGGTCTGCAGGCTCAGAGCTACACTATAAAAAAGAGCTTAGTGATAAATAATAGCAAAATAATAATAATGATTCTAATTTTAGCACAAGGCCAGCAATTATTGTGGGGGTGGAGTGGGATAGTCAATTACATTGACCCCGAAAACATGAAAGATAAAGTTAACTTCAGCAGGATTTGAACTCAAGAAATGCCACTAAGTGCTTTGTCTGATGTGCTAACAATTCTTCCAGCTTGCCACCTTAATAATCATCATCGTCATTTAATATCCGCTTTCCATGCTAGCACGGGCTGGACGATTTGACTGAGGACTGGTGAACCAGATGGTTACACCTGGCTCCAATCTGATTTGGCAGGGTTTCTACAGCTGGATGCCCTTCCTAATGCCAACCACTCCGAGAGTATACTGGGTGCTTTTTACGTGCCACCGGCACGAAGGCCGGTCAGGAGGTACTGGGAAGGGGATCTAATTGATTACATTGACCCCAGTGTTCAGTTGGTACTTATTACATCAAACTCAAAAGAATGAAAGGCAAAGGTGACCTCGGCAGAATCTGAATTCAGAATGTAAAGAGTCAGAAGAATTTTGCCTGGCATGCTACAATTCTGCCAGCTCACCAATCACCACCATAAAATAAGAATGGTTCTAAGGTTAGACTCAAGACCAGGAATTTTGGGGGAAGGTTTAAGTCGATTACGTCACCCCCCGCCCCAGTGTTTAACTGCTACTTATTTCATCGACCCTGAAAGGATGAACTGCCACTAAGCGTTTTGTCTGACATGCTGATTATGCCAGCTCACCACCTTTTCTAAAAATTTGCCAGCAGGCGGCTACAAATTTGGAACAAGGGCAGCAATTTTGTGGGGAAGGGGTTGATACCATTGACCCCAGTGCCTGACTAGTATTTTCTTTTATTTGACCCTGGAAGGCTGAAGGGAAAAGTTGACTTTCATATGATTTTGACCTAGAATGTAAAGAACTGAGGCAAACACCACAAGGCACTTTTTCTGATGCTGCTTTGTAAAATTTCTTCTGGCTCTTTACATTTGGGGTTCAAATCCTGCTGAGGTCAAATTTACCTTTCATCCCTCCTAGGTTGATAAAATAAAGTTACCAGTCAACTGCTGGAGTCAGGGGTATTGACTAATTCCTTCCCCTCAATAATAATAATTTCTAATTCAGACACAAGGCCAGTAATTTTTAGGGGAGGAAACAACTTGATAACAGTACTTGATTGGTACTTTATTTTATTGACCTTGAAATGATTGAAGGCAAAGCTGGCCTTAGGAGTATTTGAACTCAGAATGTAAAGAGTCAAAAGAAATGCCTTTAAGCATTTTGTCTGATGCGTTATTGATTTTGCCGGCTTGGTGCCTTAATAATAACAACGGTTACAAATTTTGATATAAGACTAGCAGTTTTAGTGGGAGGATTCTAGCTCATGGCATTAACCACGGTACTTGACTAGTACTATAGTTTTCTGACCCTGAGAGGTTGAAAGACAAAATCATCTTTGGTAAGATTTGAATTCGGAACTTACAGAGCTGGAGGAAAATGCTACCGAGCATTTTGTGCTATGTCCTAACGATTTTGCTGGCTCATTGCCGAAGAAGAAGAAGAAGAAGAAGATAATTTCTGAAACTTTTTAACAATAATGATATCTTTTATGGTAAAAAATAAACATCCTTATAACATAAAATACTTAATTCTAAAAGCAAAGGGCATTTTATATGTTGTTCCTTTGAGGTATTTCAGAGCCTTGTTGTCAATGGCGTTTTCTTTAGCACATTAATTTACTCATTAGGTTACATGATATAATCATCAAAAGAGGGTATTTCATGGGGATCTTCTCTCTAATAAATTGTCAAGCCTTTCAACTATGATCTACAATTCAACTAAATTAGTTATTAAGTTGAAAGAATTATTTATCAGATGGCAAAGATTTAAAAAAGAAATAAAAAAATAAAAATTACCATTTAAAATATTGGACAGCATGGTCTGAAGTTGGTGGCTGAATTCAGTTGTAGAATTTTGGTCAGTTTGATTAGTAGTTAATGGTTCTGACATATTGGTATCATGAGATTCATTCAAGCCTGGATTAGGAGCAGCAGTGGAGAAACCATTATCTTGAGCATCTAAGGAGTTGATATCACTAGAAAATTACAATAAAACTGAAATCAAGTTACTTGGAAATATTTAAAATAATTTAATTTCCAGTGCCACAGAACTATCTCAGTCATTTACATATTTAATATAGCAATGTTGTTTAATGGGTTATTAATAAAATTACTATTTTTTTTAATTCAAGAATATTACTTTTAGCGATTATAAAAAAATGCTTTAACCCTTTAGCATTCAGATATATCTGTCAAGTCTAATGCTTATTTATTCACATCTTCTGAATTAATAAGGCATTGTCTTGTAGCTTTGAGATTTTAATGATGCAACTGTTTATTTTTAAAGTAATATTGTAGAGTAAGTGAGAAAGGCCTAATCTGGCCAGTTTGAACATAAAGCAGGTAGAATATTGGGGCCGGATATGGCTAGTTTAAATGCTAAAGGGTTAATATTTACATTACACAGGTCAATATTTACATTATGTTGATCAAATGACCATTCCTGATCATCATTAGATGTACTGAATTATTCAACATCACTTTAGGTAGTTAACTGTCCACAATGATATGAACTTTGCTCCACAACTGTGTGGTCCTGAGTTCAGTACCAATGTGTAACATCTGGGAGAAGCACATTTACTATAGCTTTGGCTCTACCCAAGCTCCATGAATAGATTTGGGGTAGACAGACATTGTATAGAAGCCCATCAGTTAGGCTGTAATCTGTAATTTTAAGGGCCAACCATGTTACACTTATGTCACCAATTCTATTAGAGAATTATGTTAAAGATGTGTTTGTGGAATACACAGCAGTGGCATGGCTAAAGTGTGTACTGCCAGGGCAGCCCTTGAGTTGAGTCCCAACAAAAAATATAATACTTTACAGGCTTGGCTTATACAGCAGATCCAAAAATCTTGCCTGGGACAGACTGTCCTGCTTCCATTTATGCTACTGGAACACAGCCACTAAGAATTCTAACTCACTAAGTAGATTATTCAGTTGATAGGACAATTGGATGTCTATTAAAGAAATGGATTATAGATAGCAAAAAATAAATATTACGAAATTATTATTTTTTCTTTAATATTAAGTAACAAAGAAAAAAGTATACATTTCAGAATTTGCTTGTGGAATGTTGAGAAGTCCAGTTTCTCTCATGTACTGCAATCTGGACATTTCTAGTGCTCTTAACAGTTCCATCTGTTCATCAAGGAACACTTCAGGTAAGCCATCTACAACAGAAAATTGTTGAACATCTGTTAATGAATTTGGAAATTCACTGTCAATATTGAAAGCCTGCTTTTATTTCTTTAGTTTTTTTTTTAATCAATATTTATTCTCTCTTTTCATTAAATACTACTTCAATCCATTGCATCATTCAAAACAATTTCATTGATATAACTTGAACATAAATGCTATTATTTTGGAATATGGTAAAATAAAATTACAATAAAGTTATTTAGAATATTTGTGTTAAAATTATTTGCATTTTCTTTGAATTACAAAAGCAACTTGTTTCTTTTATCAGTACAACTGATGAAATGTTTCTTATTTTCACCATCTTTTATTTTCGTCTCTATTTAGAACTGTAAAATATTTCTTCATTATTATTGCAAATCAAAGCTACTTTATAGTATCAATTCCTATATTTAATTTCCATAAAACTATTTTCTGCATGTCTTTTTTTCTTAGTCACCATAGAATTTGTTCCATTCTTTAAATAGCTCAGAAGACTTCATTGGAGACTGGCAAATATTCTTTTTTTTTTTTTTACAGCAGTTATTTTAGTAATAATTAATTTTTTTTTTCTCAATAATTACAATAACTTGCAACATGTATCTTCTTCAAGGGCTTTCTATTGGCTGTCAAACATGAACAACACAGTTAAAATGTCTTTCTTGGGTGTGCAGTAAAGGACCAAGCTAGAACTCTATGTTGTGCAGTTGGTGTGATCAATGTGCACAAAACAAGCAATGAGAATCAGAACTCCCAAAATAAACTTTATGCTGTTTCAAAAATTCAAAACTAGAAATGAACTTTAAATAGATCCTCCATGAAACAACAAGTAAATAAGACACTTCAAAGTGAAGGAAATATTGAGATAAAAGTTGAGAAAATATTGGGAAATATTCTGTAAAAGTCTTGTGAAAAGAGACCATAGACTTTTCTTTAGTTTTTTGTTCTTTTTTTTTTAAACAAAGTAACTTTACAAAGACTTTCAGAAAACTGTGAATTTACATATGAGGCATACTCTAGAAACCGTTAAAAAAGTAATTTAATAATCACAGAGGAAACACATTTTAGTATATTAGCCAGAAAGGTGATAAATTATAAGAAAAATATAGCTTGATGTTAGTGATGTAGAACCAAAGTCCTTGGAGATAGTGAAACATGAAATGAGATTTCTGTAAGAGTGTTTGTATTTTGACAAGACATTTTGTTTTGATTTTTTTTCAAAATAAAACTGGCAAGGTTGTATCAACAAACACATGCAAGCAATAACTGAATATCTCCTCAAGTGTCCAAAACTAGATTATTAAATTACCATGTTCTTTCTCTACCATAGCTCAAAATTCAGAAAGTAAATTACAAAATATATTACTATGTAAACTAAAAGTAAGTAATATCTTCCAACTTGTCTGTACATGACAAGAGTGATAGAAATGTAATAAGACTTTCTGTAAACACAGCTTGTGACTAATATATAAAGTATATCTAACAGTTCGAATCTAGCAAGGCTTAACTGGTATTTTTTGAACTACCCCTTGAGGGCCAAATTGTACAGAATATCTGAAGTGATTAATAAATAACTTCCTTTTATAGTATTACATTACCCTTTCACAATTATTAAGAACATTTTAGTTTAATGTTTATACTTTGGGATCCAACAGAAATAAATGCACTTTTATAAACTTATTAATAAATAATATTAATCATATATAAATATTCAAGGAAATATCATTTTTCAATTCAGATACAAAAGATGTCAACACAAATTAAATGTGCCTGAGTTCTTCATCTGTCTGAGAGAAACTATGTTATATTCATTTCATCTATATTGTAATTGAGTCTGATTTTATGCAACATCAAACTTAGCAGATGTGACAAGCTCAATACTATTGAACACAGTAAAATAACTGGGAATATTGCAGGATTAAAATGATGGCTACAACAATAAACTATGTGGAATAATTTCAGAAATTATAAACCATAAATTAATTAGTATAGGAGAATTTAATTAGATAGTAAAAGAATACATTGCAAGGTTTCAATCTAATTTTTTTTAATACATTTTAATCTTTAAAAATAAATTCTACAAATAAGATGAAATGTTGCTAAATTTTTATACATAACAAATTGAAATTTGGAATTTCTGCCTGAGTTGTAGAATGTATCAGAATCCACAAATGTGAAAGTACTTTCAGAAGACGGAACGAGAAGATCAGAATTATTATCTATTCTGTGTAAAAATCATCATCCAACCTTGTTGCTTGCTATTATTCTTCTGGTGATCCAAATGCAAGCAATGAAGACTGCAGTGATCATGTAAGATTCCAGTCCGAGGATTCAAAGCCTGAAGACGACTGCAGCCAGAACGGGAACATTTCCCTAAAAAACACAACCCTAACTGATAACTTAGCTATTATAATGTTCAAATGCAAAGGACCAAAACTGAATATAGCAAAGTTGTGAGAATCACGGCATCAGATGACAAATGGATAGATCAATGGAGAAGAAAGGAAACACGAAGAAGAAATAGAAATCTAATTTGAAGAGTTAACTAGAATGAACCAGATTAGGAACAACAATGTAAGATATATATATTTAATATATTGTTTCTGTTTAACAAATATCTAAGAGGTAAGTTGGTTTTAAAAGGTGTGCAATGAATTTTTTTTCATAGAACTGACATTTTAGTAAATTAGCATTGCTAAAGAATTCTAGGATAAGAATAATAACATAGTATATAGAAAATGCATCTGCAGTGAAATGCAGTCGTTTACTAACAAAATAAAAGATAAAGAGAAAGTTAACAGCAAAAGTAATGAGAAATATAATTGGAAGCAAGCAATTCCCCTAAAGCAAATGAAAGAAACAATATATGATATAAAAACAAAAATACTGTAAAAAGAGAGTTAACCTTACAGCTAAATGGATTCTAGTAACCCAATAGACATGTAAGTGGGATAATGGTAAATTAGTGAATATTTTAATACCAATAGATTTCAGTGAGGTTCCAGTCGTATCAGCTTCTGAACTGTCACTGTCTGAATCTGGCCAGTCCAGAACAGCCATGACATTGGTGTGTCGACCTGAAGCATCTTTTATCCAAGGATTGGCAGGATCAACTTCTTGAATAGATGCCAAGATAGCTTTACGTAGTTCTTCCTAGAAAGAAATAGAAATTTAGAACAGTTATTCAACTGAAAAATTTAAAAGAAAAAAATATGTGAGCTGAATAATTTCTTAAGTTTAATTTAAATTCATTAAACTTATGAAATGCAAATATGATGTGGTATCAAATGGTTCCCAGAATAGTTATCTTTAATAAATAAAACTAGCTTATTTACCTTAGTTTTGAAATAGTCACCTTGTACAGTAACACACCAGTCCCAGTGTTCCTGCTACTTTTCAAATTCAGCCTGGAAGTCATTTTTCTGTAAGTGAGTTGAGGACCTTCTGCAATTCACTCTGGATCTCAACAACAGTGACCTTTGAGCTGCATTTTCATCTTAGGTAAGAGATGGCAGTTCATAGGAGTTAAATCTGGTGAATAAGGTGGGTGCAGAAGCAATACCAAGTTGTTTTTGGTGAGAAACTCATAAGCGAGGAAAGCTCAGTGACAGGGTGCATTGTCATCTTGCGCTCTAAAGATCCAGTCGCTTTTGCCAAATGTCCTCCCTCAAATGCTTCAAAACAGCATTGATTGTCTTCTGATGATCCTCATGTACAAGCTGATGAATTTTCTCCACATTTCCTAGTGGAGGTGATGCTCGTGACAAGTCTTTCAGATCGCTCATCATCTTCCAGAAGTGTTCTTCCACTTTTGAAGCACCCATGACAATCAAAACATTGTGTACAACCCACTGCCTCATTGTCATAAGCTTGCCGAAGAATGCTCAATGTCTCTGTAGCAGACTTCCCAAGTTTAATGCAAAATTTCACATTGGCTCTTTGTTCCAACTTTCTGTCCATGATAGAATCACAGACTACGACATACATGTGATCACAAAGTCACTCAGCACACTGCTTCATGAAGGTCACTGCAAGCTCTCACTGTGCACACAACCATGTGCTGTCATCTGTTGGCATGCTATAGAAATAGTCTGAGAACTTTTTGATACCACCTCATAAATGAAAGCATAACATTTTTTTGAAATTTTGCATAATTTTGCTAACATTTTTGGATGTTTATGAATTTTATTTTGGAACATGTGTGAAAAAGCATACAATAGACCAATGACATAATGAAGTTGGTAATATTTTATATACTTACATCTTCCAGATCTATACTATATTTTTTTCTTTTGCGTTTTCGCATGGCTGGTGGTGTTTCAGGAGGTACCAAACCTTTCACAATTGCAGCAATAAATTCATGTCTCTTACGCTGAACTACATGAGCTTGTTCAATTATTCTTCTACGTGGAGTCCGCAGATAAAGACGGTTTACTATCTGAGATAAAATTTCAGTACATTCTTCCAACTCTGTCTGAAATAAGAAAACATAAAAACCCAGACAAAAAATAAGTAAATTGTGAATAAATCTTGACATGATGCGAAGGAGAATGATAAAAAATATATCATGATAATAATAATAATAATAATAATAATAATATACCTGCATACATTCAAACACTATTTTTTTGTAGCCTGGGCCATCCAAATAGTATGCATAGACATAAGAACACTTTAAAACACATCTTGCTTTCAACAACTGATGAACAGCATCTTCAACAAATTTGGTCTCCAATTTGGCAGATACTGCAATTAAAAACAAATTTAAGTTTCATAACAGCTTTGATAAGTGTGGAGAAATAGGTTACACAAGCAGGTATTTCACTTTTCTATGAGTGAGATACAAGAGGTGTAGAAAAACCTTTTTCTCACAGAGAAGGATAAACTCATGATATGTGTCATATCTTTTCATATCAGACTTTCACAAGCAACTTCAACATCCACATGACTTTCCTAAAGTGGGAACTCAAGAATTTCATACTATGAAAATTTAGGAAAGAAATCCACAATATTGCAATCCTTCTCAACAGCAACAGTATACAATCAAAACAACATACAAATGCTAGGTTAGATATTTTTTAACTAAGTTTCATAAAGACATTCCATATTTTTCATGTAGCAGAGTATGCTTCATAAGCACTTGGTTATTTTATTTTAAGATGAAAATTACTTTTTCCTCAAACAATTTCTAACTCCTTTCAAAATATTACATATCTTTCTAAACACATATATTGTAAACTTAAGAAAAATGTTACCCACTTGACAGTCAAGCCTCACTCACCAACACTCTTCAAACTCTGGTCCAATAAGTTGTATTCATTCTTTACCTCTTGGATACAATGCCTTTTGCTCTTCCTTAATGTCACCTAAATCTATTTAATGCTTCAGATCTATCTTCAAACCCATTGCATATAATTTCTAATATTCTGTACTAAGCCCATTATTTGATTATTTAATCTTTCATCTTCAGAACCCCTCTTGCCCACATTTGCCTTCCAAATTATTAATCTACACCAACTCAATTTAAAAAAAAAAAAAAAAAAAAAGATCACACGGATCTCTTCCAGTTATTCCAATATCATTAAACAGCAATAAATTCCCAGTGAACTAAATCTATTACCCAGTTGAGTTGGAGTTGTTTCATTAATGCTGCTCATGTACTTGAAGCTGACATCAACGTTTATCAATTCCCCCTGTTATGCAAATTTGCAGCTTGATTCTAATGCATAATACCATGTAAACCTTTTCATTATAGTAGTTACTCAATGTAAGAGAAGGAAACTATATGACGCAACAATAGATACAATATATGTAGAATCATGAAGAGAGACTAAAATATAAAGCCATTTAAGTGTCTTCCTAGGCTGACTGATACCTTATGTGTGGATTTGGCACACAACAACAGGAATCGTGTGTGTCTGTGTGTAGACATCCGTTTCTGTCCCTTTGTCATACAAAAGCCTCTCATCGCCTAACATAAAGCCACCTCTCTCAATACTACACCTCAGTCAAGGGGCTGTGTCTTGAAAGTTACTAGGTGAGCTCACTAGTGGCAGTGCCATATGAAAAAGGAACCCAGTAAACTCTGTAAAGTGGTTGGAGTTAAGAAGGGCTTCCAGTTGGAGAAATCATGCCAAAGCAGACTTTGGATCTTGGTGCAGTTCTCTGGCTTGCTAACTCCCTTTGAGTCAACATAGAAAAACAGATGTATGATGATGATGATGATATATGTATCTGTGTGTGTGTTGATGTTGACAATGACTGGTCATTCTACTCTTTAGAGGAGCACTGGAATAAAAACAAACATTCCCTTTCTTGGAGAAACAAGTAAAGTTTGGAGACAAGAAGAGCATTTGGTCATAAAAATCATAATCTCAAATAACTCCCCCATTCAACACATACAATATGGAAAAATGGTTATTAAATGAATGAAACAATTACAATTGACAAACAACTATCTCTATTATAAAGACAAGAGACCCATCTTAGTCATCTTACACTCAAATAGCCATACACAAACTACCAATAACCTTTGTATCTCAGTTTAGTTTTAGACAAAACAGAAACAAAACAATAATGAATCTTGTAGCTTTTACTTGTTTCAGTTACTGGACAGTGGTCATGGTGGGGCACTGCCTTGAAAGGTTTAGCTGAACAAATTGACCCCAATACTTTTTTTGTTTTTTCACATCTGGTTCTTTTTCTATTGGTCTCTTTTAAATAAACCAGCACCAGCTGTCGAGTGGTGATGGTGGTGGTGGGGACAAACACAAAGATGCACACACATACACAACAGGATTCCATATGATTCCTTTCTACTAAAATCACTCACAGACCTGAGACTGGTAGAAGATGCTTGCCCAAGATGCCAGAAAAGATTAAAAAAAAAAAAAAAATCCATTCTCTGATCATCTTCCAACAATATCTCCTTTTTAATTCTCCAACATCCAAGTTGTACAGTTTTGACTCAAGCCATCATCTTTCAAATACAAACTTAATATGCATCTTTTACTGCAAAGCAAATTCCATTAATCTCTTGCTCATTCCCTGTAACAATTATGTTCATCCAACTATCTTTATATTTATGCTTATGAGAAACTTACAATCACTGACTGCCATCTGACCCACCATATATTTTGTGAGGATTATGATAAATCTTTTGCTGTACCCCACGAAGGCTGTTTTGTCAATAATAAATATAGAGTTTAAAAAAAAACACCATTTTTATCATTATTAGTCAATTGGTTAGCCATTTAACCAATTGTCTAACCAATTCTTTGATTAATTATTCAGTCAATCTATCAATCAACAAGGTATATCAAAGTCCTTTTGTAGCCATTCTGTGACCTACAGCAGATGTGGAGTAGAGGGAGCTTGTTATTGGTGAGGTCATGAATGATGACGAACCAGTGTGTGTGTGTTTATTATTGGAATAATGATCCTATCGAGATGCGACAAAACGTTTCAACATATGTTTGCATCAAGAATCTTGCAAACCAAATACAAAAATAGAAATATGATAAAGCTGTTTTGAATAAAACCTGGAAATGAAAGAGAAAGCCACACTAGCATATATTTTGTGTCTTGTAAAGAAGAAACTATTTAGAACAAGATTAACTTTGTAGTAAAGTTACTGAGTATGTCATTATTCGGAAGAGCATGTACAATAAAAGATGATTAGGAATGTTAGAGAAATTTATGAGAATGTACTTACCATGATCAGTCACAGCTTCAGCTAACTTCATCATTTTTTCTTTAGCAGTATTCAGGAGTGGTACTTCAAGCTACATAGAATACACAAAATGTTTATTGTTTTTACACAGCCCTTGGTTATATATTTATGGGTGGTATGGGGGGGGGGGGGGGAATATAATTGTGTTACATTCATAAACTGCTAAAATTCAAACATTAAGGAAGTTAGTGAGCATGAAAAAGGTGGGAGACAACTTCAAAGAAAAAGAGGTGCAGGAAGATTTAAAATACTCAGAAATGACTTAAAGGAGCAGTGAAGATAATCTAAAGAATGGAAGAAGTAAAGAAACACAGGTGGAAATGAGAAGAGAGAAAGGAGTTAAAAAAAAAAAATCACACACACAAAAAAAAAAAAGCCGGTATTACAATATCTTGCCTTCAGATTATGTGCTCACTTGTGAAGTGAGCAGCAATGAAATCATGAAATAGAACGGAAAATAAACCAAGCTCATAGATTATAGATGCTGAAATGAGAGAGAGAGAGAGAGAAAAGTGTGTGTGTGTGGGGGGGGGGGGCAGTGTTTTAAAGTTTTCTTTAAAATTACTTTTTAGTATAAGGAATATTTAGAAGTGTTTAAATTTGAAATCAAAAATGAAGTTTAGGACAAGTTAGTAAGAATATCAGTAATAGTAGCTAACAGAGTATTCCCTCAAAGGAATCCATAAAACGGATGGGAAAAAGTAAAATCCAGAGGATAATAAAACATTGACATTTTCAAGAGTGAATTTGTACAATCCTTTTAAGAAGAATTTTCAATATAAATTGTCTATTTCTATTTCATATGGCTTTTAAGTGGTAGTATTTGTATGTTTTATCATCACATTTTTATTGGGATTTCTACAAAACATTATATGCCATTCACTATACAAGATGGGTTTAACCCTTTCAATACACACCCGCCCAAGTCTACCTCTGGTTCCTTGATAGAAACTTTCTGTTTTAAAGCGATCTACAATAGAACTTTCCATCAAAATTTCATATTAATTTATGTTCCAAACCCTCTCTTAATAATGAGTTAATTTGCTAAATTCTTCACTATTTCCAAACTTAATTAAAACAAAAGCAGTATATTTCAACAGAAATATGGTAACAAAATCACAAATGATTAACAATTAGTATTAATGAAATGAATACTTCACAGGTATTGTGGTACACAGCCGTACAATTATATTATTATGTTATTAAATAGCCAATGATAAGGGCCTCCACTGGGCAGAGTATATTGGCACATACATACACTTGACTGGGCAAGGTTTTTTTTATGTAGAAGACTTTTAGTTATGTTTATCCAAGAGAAAGTCTGGTACTTTAGGGCTGACACAGCTTGGCACTAATGTCATTGCAGGTATTGCGGTCAAAATGCAAAGGGTTGGAACAGATACTGAGGCTTTAATAAATCCCCCAAACTCTTGCTCTGGATTGAGTCTGAAAAACAATGTTGACCTCAGTAGGACTTGAACTCAGAATGCATAAGGTATTGTATCCCATACCGTAACAACAACACTATCAATTTGATATCTTGAATGAACACTACGATCTATTATATTAAAATGCTAACAACGGATTCTTGTGGGATAAACAATCTGTCATGCTGTGGATAGGAAATGGTAGAAGTGTGCACATGAGAGAGAGAGAGAGAGAGAGAGAAAGAGAGAAGGGGGACAGAGGGAGGGACAAACAGAGAGAAATTCAAATGAATGGTATTGGCACATACACATCTCTTTATCAGTCTTCTAGCTTCTATTGTATTGAAGTACTAAGGGGATGATAAAAGTGTGTGAGAGAGAGATTCTAAACAAACACTTCTGGTACTCACACACACAACAATTTAACACTTGGTGGTTGTTTCTAATTAAACTACAGACTATCTATGGGGGTCAGCTAGTATTTATTTAAAGGAAAGCAAGTGACAAACAATTTCATCTGATGTTGCTGAAGCAGAAACTCAAAAGATAAAGGAATTTCAAAACATTTACACTGTAAGTTGAAATATTGTGGATTGGATTGGATTGCCTCTGTTCAGTCTACTGCAGGCCAAAGGCCTTAGCATGTTCTTTCCACCAGCCATGGTCTGATGTGGAGGCCATGAATTTGAGCTAGGGATCATTCTGGTTTGATGAGCCTACTCTGCCACACTGACTCAACATGGCTTGGCAGAGGGATGCAGCTTTTATACTCATATCCAGGATTGGTTAAGTCAATTACATTGACCCCAGAGCTTGATTGATATTTATTTTATCGACTCCGAAAATATGAATAGCAAAGTTGACCATGGCAGAGTTTGAACTCAGAACATAAGGACGGATGAAATACTGGTAAGCATTTCACTTTATCTGCTAATGATTCTGCCAGCTCAATGTCTATGTGGATAACAAAGTTATTTTAACCAATAACACTTTTTAATGAAGTTTTCGTCTCATTAATTGATAGGTAGAACAAGACAGAACTTTTTTGTTCAGCTTTCAATTATTCTATTCTAGGATATTCTTTGCTAAAAACTATTCGTTTTGCACTTATTTCACCTGTTGTGTACTTTATCTGAACTAATATCCATAACCACACATCATTTCATTAATTAATTTATACTCATCAAATTAATTCACCAGAATGTGATTCTGAAGTAACAGTTGAGTTTTCAGATTTTAATTTCATGACCTTTAATAATGACCAATTACAAATCACATAACTTGAACTTACCTTGTAGCTATTTTCGTGGTTCTTAAATCGAGTATAGAAATGAACAAACCGATTGAGTTCTTGCATTTGAGTATTCCTGGCTTGAGCCTTAGAAATAGAAAATATATATGCATATACATATAAAAATCCTTGATGAAATAAAAAGATTTAAAAAATATCTTTCAATCGAAACTTATCTTCAACAAAATGTCCAAAGTAGTATTGAAAATGCTAACAAAATATACACAATGGCCTGATAATGAAGTTTAAAATATTTATTCTTTAGATACACGCATTGTTGTGTGGTTAAGAAGTTTCTTTCTCAACCATGTGGTTTCAGTTTCAGTCCCTCAACACAGCACCTACAAGTGTCTCCACAAGTCTGACCAAAGTTTTGAGTGAATGTGTGAACTTGAAAGATGGAAACTGTAAACGGTCAGGCATGTGTGTGTGTGTGTCTGCATGCAAGCAGACTTGACATTATGTGACAGTTGTATATAAGAATTACTTTCCTGTCATGTGTGCTGTGCCCTTCATTTCTAATCTTCCATGATATCATGTCTGGCCATGCGAAAGTATTACCTTATTTGGAAACAAGTGAAGGTTGACAACAGGAAAGGTGTCTGACTAGAAAGTCCACCTCAGTGAATTCTGTCAAACTCATGCAAGCACAGAAAATGGGATGTAAAAACAACGATGGTGATGGTATTTCTCCCTAACATGTACATTGATGACATTTCATTTAGCTGTCCAGATTTACTAAGTGCTTTACTTTAACTAAACCTAAAATTAATAAGTATGACGACTGTTTGCCTAAACATAGAATCTGTTATTTATATTCAATAATGGTTACAGTAGTTTACTTCTGAAATGGTAATTTAATGTATATATTTGAGAAAACATTATTTTAAATGCTGCATTCTCAAAGTAATCATATTCTAGATTAAAAAAACAAACACAGCTTCTTTTTCTTAGAAACCATATCTGCTAAACATGATAGACTTCTTTTAATGAGATTGTGTTTTCTTCTCTGTTAAAGATATGTTGTAATCATCCAACTCATCCCATTACCGTTGCTTTATCATCATCATTTTAACATCCACTTTTCCATGCTCACGTGGGTCAGATGGAATTTGTTGTGGTGGATTTTTTAAGGTTGGCTGCCCTTCCTGCCACCAACCCTCACCAGTTTCCACAAGTAAGATAATATTTTCCCAAGACTAGAAAATGCTTTCATGGAAAAGTAGAAATGAATGATACCACTTGCATGATGGTAACATTTGTTTATGACTATCACATGTAGTAAAAGCAAGGAAGTAACATAAACACAAACATATGATGGGCTTCTTTCAGTTTCTATCTACAAAATCTACTCACAAGGTACTGAACAGCCAGGATATAACAGAAAACACTTGCCCAAGGTGCTGTGTAGTGGGAGTGAACCCAAGAACACATGGTTAGGAAATATATACATACATGTATGTGTCTATATATGTATTTACTCATATACACATACAATATGAAAATACATTTGCTTGTTTCATTTACAAATAACTAACTTATTAAAAAGTCAGCTCAATCTTTCTTCGGCTCAATTACAGACTGATCAGTGTGTCTTTCTCTTACAATGACTCTCTATAAATCCTAAACACTGAAGAAACATTTCCTTCGTTATCTTTCTTCACAATGTTAAACAGGTCTTGGATATGTTTTCTCTAAGACATTAATAAATTGTTATTGTCCTAAACAATGTGTATAGATAATATAGATAATTTTCAAACATTAGGTTTATCTTAATATATATCTAAACATTATATTTAAAATATCTTTTTGCAGTTATGACATAATTAATCCAAGTTAACCAATTAGACTAATTCTACTACCTGGGCTTGTATGAGTAACAGGTTGGACAATTTTTAATTATTTCCAAGGATTTACCAAATAAACAAACAAAAGAAGAGTATTAAAGGAGATCTCCATAGAGAAGTAAAGCTTTAAAAAGTTAAAGGTGGTCGGACAGAAATCAACTGAGAAGCTAAGATTCATGTGTTTAGGAAAGAGAAACTTTTTAACAACCACTGATGAATTACTAAGACCATTTTCATTTTTAACAGTTGTTGCTCTGTGGTACATGTTACAACTTACACAAATAATGCTTAGCATTTATTGCTATGCTGCTACACTTATGACATCTCATCAGTCTTGCAGGTCCTCAAACAACAGGCCATGGCAACTTCCTAGCCTTTCATCAATAACTGACTTCCTTGTAGAGAATAGTAAGAATCATACAGAATATTTTCTGCCAAGCTCAACTTGGCCTTCATTCTCAGGAATTTAAAAGACCAGATTGACTCTTTTCTAGTCAAGTCAACATCTGAAAATTGCTCCATGGGTGAATAAGTTGAGATGTCCTTCTGAAATTATGATCAAGGTTCTAATGGAGAAATGATACTGAGATTGTTAAACTTAGGACACTGACAATAGAATACAATATGTGGTGTATCCATCATCATGACGGATGCAAGAACAAGTTTCTGTTGTTAGATGACAATGATAATATTTAATTATCTATGAAATAAACAAAATTGTGGAGTTGCTTTTTAATAAATACGATTGAATGATTTTTGGATACAGAGCTTTGTAAGTGAATGCACAAGTATGCACAAGCCTGGTTCAAAATCTTTTTAAGAAAACTGACAGTTGCTGAAACAAGCAAGTCTCTTCTCTATGCTACCATTGTTTAACCAAGAGCAAAGTGTTACTGCCAGTGTTACTGCCAGTGTTACTGCTGGCATTGTCAGAATACAAAGATTCAGAACAGATATCAGAAAGCAACCCTCTAACAATTCCAACAATCCACCATGGTAAGCCTGTATGAGCACCTATCATTCCAAAAGGTCAAAAGGTGAAGTCAACCTTAGAGGGATTTGAACTCAGAATGTAGAGAGTTGGAATAAAGTATTCTAATCAGTGCTCTAATGACTGCCAATGCAAACAAAATAATCCATTTACATATACCTGAAAAATTAACGCAACATATACAAGGAAGATTAAATATTTTTACCTCGTTATAACAAGGCAGTTATTGCTCAGTGGTATATGTCATGTCTTACATAAATCATTTAATATTTATTACTATGCTGATTTCAAATTCTGCTGAGGTCGACTTTGCCTTTCATTCTTTCAGGGCTGATAAAATAAATATCAATCAAGCACTGGGGTCAATGTAATCTTGACCCCTCTTCCTGAACTTGTTAGTCTTGTGCCAAAATTTGGAACCAATATTTATTACTATACTGCTATAGAATGACAGCTCATCAGACTTTAAGACCCTCAAACAAGTAATGAGAACTTCCTATCCTTACTGTCTAAGCCACTGAAACAAATAAAACTCAAAATACTCTTACTTGATACTAATTAATTAATAGAATGAAAGGGTGGATGGCCAAGTATATATGGTATCAAATAACTAATTAGCAGTTAATATCCTCTCACTAAAACTATGTTATGTCCATAACCAGGACATTTAATTTTCAAACTGTTCAGTCTACTTGGCAATAAATAAATGCATCAGTTAAGGATATTTTCAGCTGTCAACACTGAATCCATGCATTTATTAACTAGTAATGAAGAGTTCAACTCCAGTAGGAATGGTAAAGCTTTGCGAGGACTCAACCATGAGCCAGTTCCTCCAATCATTTAGACTTGGATCTGGACAATAATTATGATTAAAGGTTGCATATGATGGTGAGGGTACAACAGAAATATCATTTCAAATTCATCATTTACAAAGCACCTATCATCAACATTTTCTCAGTCACAAAGACTTCTAAAGAGTGTTTTGCTATTTTTGATATTGTGAAATATCAATGCCAAAAGTTCAGAACAAATTTTTATAAATGATTAATTCAACACAAAATTTTAATTTCAAATTTTGGCACAAGGCCAGCAAGTTTGGGAGAAGGGGCTAGTCGATTACAAATGGACCCAGTGTTCAACTGGTACTTATTCTATCGACCCTGAAAGAATGAAAGGCAAAATTGATCTCAGTGGAATTTGAACTCAGAACGTAAAGATAGATGAAATGCTACTAAGCATTTTGCCCAGTGGGCTAATAATTCTGCCAGCTCACCATATTAATTCACACAAAATAATCTCTGAAAAGTAGAATACTACATTGAAACAATTAGAATTAATTACCTCTGATAATAGTAACTGAGTTTGTTGTTCAACTTTCTTGACAGCTTCATACCGGTTACATTTAAAATAGCCCCCAGTACTGGAATTGTGACGTTTCCATTGTTCCAAACAGACCCAGCAGAAATCATATTTACACTAAAAAAAATATTTAAAAAAATTAATTTACTAATTAATTAAAATAGATAAATGTGTAAAATATATAATCCTCTTTTCACTATTTCTATTTTACAACATCTCAAAGTAACATAATATGGGAAATGTACTGTGATAAAATTTAAATTAACAAAAATGTCAAACTAACTTGTTAAAGATTCTCAGGAAATATTTGTTTCAAGATTAAGAAATGACATGTTGAGGAAACTAGCATTCGGCATTTTCCATTGTTAAAATAAGTTTGAAGTTGACAAATAAATAAGTTACATATTTTCATGTAAATGATTTGTGAGTCTTTTGTAAATATCCAGTTACACTAAGAGAGGATTTAAAACTTATTTGAGGAAACAAATAAACTATGGTGAAACAAATAAAACATTGAAAAATAGCTCCCCCTCCCAAAAAACCTTGCAATTTAATATTCTTTTTTATTCAAAGATGTCCATGAACTTACTTTAGAACATTTCATATGGTTACATCCTTCGTTCTTCTGGATGGGAGATTTACAATTGGGGCAAGGCTTTGAATTAGTCACTAGCCATAAGCAGTTGGCAGCAGCTTCAGTTTCTACTTCAGTTCCATTTACTAAAAACAGAACAAAATATCTAATATTACAAAATTTTCAGGAAAATTATTGCATTATTTATTTATTTCATTTTGATATATTTGTTTGAAATAAATTGAAAATAAAAGTTAGGATATGAATTTCCCAATAAAAAAAAATATTAAATAAAAAAATTCTGATACTATTTATTTTGAATTTAGAAATTGGAGTTTTTCTAAATATAGAAGGTGTTTATGCTGTAAAACTATTTCTAACAAAGAATAGTAGATGCTAACTAAATTCTATATATGGAAGTGTGTTGAAATTCCCTTTAAAGCACAAGCATGGTTATTGTATTTCTAAAATACTACTATTAATTTTTTTGAAAAATATAAAAAAAAAAAAGAAAGAAAAAAATAAGAACACTATATCTTTTTAAACCTTTCAAGTGCATACCTTTGCCCCCCAGCAAAAAATGTAACATTATTTCGAATGCCTCAAATAGATGCATTAATAGAATATTTCCTTTCATATCTTTTTTCAAACTGCTGAAATAATTTTTTTTTTATAACTTTACCACAATGTATATTTTAAAATTTGTTAGAGTATGTTACCTACAGTTTTTCAAAACTTTATCTGTCTCTAGTTATTTGGTGTTGGGCCAAGCTCTTCATTTCATAGATTATTTAAAAAATTTTAACAACAATAATAACAACGATTTCTTACACAAGGCCAAAATTGTAAAGATTCATCATCATTAGATTTATTATTATTATTATTATTATCAAAACTTTTCCTTGATAGCAGCTATATTTACACATTATCTGAGTGCCACCTACACACCTTAGGTAGGTAACATGTTGTTCTTAACATACTGGATGATCATATGATGTTATTAGAAGTGGTAGGACTGGATAAGTTCTTAAAAAAGCAGATGTACACATGAGTGCTCAATAAAAATTCTATAGAATCATAAAATTTAAGGTGCTAGTACTTTTTGTAAAATGTCACAATGCCCATTAGTGTTATTTTCTGTATTTCTTTTTAAGTATTGTTTTCCTAGTATCATGTCTATGAAATTTTCTCCTTTACCTTGAATGTACCTATGAAAGCAAGTATTATATTATTATTATTATCATTATTATTAGCATTAGAGATTTTATAGTAATTTATACATTCTCAAATGAAAACCTTGGCCTGACACCAAATAACTCCAAACAATAAGTAATATATTTTGAAAACTTTTTGAAAAATTCATTGCAATAATTTAAGAAAAATTAAGTGCAGCAATTTGAAATGCTTTATAACAATTTATTAAAAAAATGCAAAACCTTCCATTAATGGCATTTTTTTTTCAAAAAAGAATTCTAAATAATAATACATTTTAGTGGGGAGCAGAAGTATGAAACTCAAAGGTTTCAAAAAAATAGGTATTGCTCTTTTTTATTTTCAAAACAAAACGCATGCAAAAAAAGGAAACAAGTAAAAAAAAAAAAGAAAATATATCAGAAATACAATAACCATACAATTTGAAGGCTATTTCAAAACATTGATATATAGAAAATCATGCAAAGTCTGTTTTTTAAAGAAGTAGTTTTACAACAAATATCAATGTTAATAAAACTGAACAAAAGAGCATATACACACATACACATGTACATATACATGCACACACACACAAATATATATATATACATATATACAAATATATATATATACATATATATATATATATATATATATATATACATACATACATACACACACACACACACACACACACATATATATATATATATATATATATATACATACACATATACAAACACGTGTGTGTATGTATAGTTTTTTATTGAAACAAACTGAATTTGTCTCGCAACTCAAGTTTTGGTTTCAACAAAAGACATATTCTCAACAATGCTATATTGAACATTCCACTTTCACTTGTTTGAAATAATGCAACTTATACAAATATATACATACATGTGTGTGTCTATATTTGTATTTACTCATATACACATACAATATGAAAATACATTTGCTTGTTTAATTTACAAATAACTAATGTAATATCTGAAAGAAATAAAGACACAACAGCTGTTAAGTCATTTAAATCAGAACATAGACAAAATTAACATGTAAAAAAAAAAAAAGGTTTCTTGCTCCTTTTAAAGAAAATTGAAAATTTGTTTACAGATGCTTTCTTCATATATTAGCTTTCGAAAATTCACGAAAGTCATATTTTGACCAGATTTAGGATATTAATAAATATTATTAATAAATGAATAATAAAAATGTAATGAATATGAAACAAAGTGTGTAATTGAAGTACTCTAATCATTAAAATAAAATCAATAATAAACCAAAATTCTATCTGGCATTATTTTAAAGCTTTTATTGTATTACACTGAAAAGTAGAATATGTATATTAGATTCTTGATACAAGAAAGAACATAATATGATATCAACATTTTTTTTATATCAACTGCAATAAATAAATATTAACATGTGCAGTTGAAATATTCTAGCTTTACAATATTTATATTTGACATCAAGTTGTATTAGGTATTCTTTCTTATCTGCTTCAACTGCTTTACAATGGTAAAAACAAAAATGGAAAGAAAAAAACAATGAAATGAAGTAAGCTATATGTTTAAATAGAAGATTAATAAATTTAATTACTTATAAATTGCATTCTTTTTCTTTAATAATTACTAAGCATAAACTAAATTCTTATGCAAGTCTTTAATGTACTCCTAACTATTAATTCATTATTAGGAAATTCTTTTATACTTAAACTGTGTCCTTAAATAACACCTATAAAAACATGCATGCATGCACACACATAAATGCATGTGTGCACGCACGCACATACACACATGTTGAATAAAGATACTTCCAGCTGTACATTCAGGTGACAAAAAGATTGCTGTGTCTAGTTACAATCACAAAATATTACAACCAAACAAGTTTATGCTCATGTGAAGAAATAGGCTTAAGATTATTTTCACATGATAATATAAAACATTTTAAACTATATACATGGACATATCAATTATTGTGCACAAGTATATTTAAGCCATCTAAAATCTGACCCTAAAACTGTGTAGAGCCCTTTTATTTCCTTATTAAGCAATTATAAAGAGACTTGAATTTAGATAAGTGCACAGCATATTGCCCGACAATTGAAGGATACTTTTAAATGGGCTGGTTATGCGACACTGGCATCGGCCATGGCTACAATCTCACTTGACTTGCTGAGTCTTCTCAAGCACAGCATATCGCCAAAGGTCTCAGTCGCTTATCATTGCCTCTGTGAGGCCCACCATTCAAAGGTTGTGCTTCACCACCTCATCCCATGTCTCCCTGGGTCTACCCCTTCCACAGATTCCTTCCACTGTTAGGGTGTGACACTTCTTCACACAGCTGTCGTCATCCATACACAACGTATGACCATACCAGTGCAGTCATCCCTCTTGCACACCACGTCTGATGCTTCTTATGTCTGACTTTTCTCTCAGGGTGCTTACACTCTGTCATGTATGCACACTGACGTTACACACCCAGTGGATCATACCAGCTTAATTTCTTTCAAGCCTATGCATGTCCTCAGCAGACACAGCCCATTTGCTCAACAAGGGCTATCCTAGGGTTACAAAGCAACAATAACAATTCTGTTAGACATAAGCTAATTAAACAATTCTTTACCTTGTCAGTATATCAATTAAATTCCCACAAATTTCTCTCAAACTTCTAATGCTAGAAAACTATTATTTTTACTTTCCTCCAGCCCTAATGACAACATCATCTGTTTTCTTTCTTTCTGATTCTTTTCTATTCTTAGATGAAGAAAAAACCCCAAACAAGACCTCGATCATTATTTTCTAAAAACCTCAAGACAAAGTTATTAAACAATGACTGGAACATTATCATCTACACACATCATGGCATTAATGAGCTTCATGGCTCATTAAAATTCTCTTCTTTACTAAATATTACTGGCATGTATCAGCACTAATTTTCTTAGATTCTCAAGTTTATGCTAATTAAGGAAAATATGGTAAGGATATAGTTGAAAAGAAAGCAACTGCCTTGTTTGTTTAACTGTTACTATGTCACATATCTGTTTGAGAAAACTAAGCTTAGCCAGCCATCAACAAATTTTTAAAGAAAATAATTTTGCACCAATGGACACAGGTATGTTTGTGTGGCTAAGAAGCTAGCTTTGCAACTTCAGTTTGGGCAAGTGTCTTCTAGAGCCCCAGGCCAACCAATGCATTGTTAGTGAATTTAGTAAGCAGAAACTGTGTGGAAGCCCATCATATATATGTGTTTGTGTTTGTTACCCAACCCACTCCTAACAATTAGTTTGTTTACATCCTCATAACTTAGTGGTTTGGCAAAAGATACTGATAGAATAAGTACCAAGCTTTAAAAATAAGTACTGCAGTTGATTTGCTTGACTAAAACCCTTTAAGGTGGTGCCCAGCATGGCTGCCGTCCATTGACAGAAGTAAATAAAAGATAGCAAATACAAAATTCCTTCTTTAAGAAAAAAATTATAAAAGTGTAATAGAGAAGGAAAAAAAAAAAAAGTCCAAATAAATAACAAAAACAAATATTGAAAAATTAATTACTAGCTTATTAATTTATGTGGATGTGATACATTTCTTATTAGAGATAAGAGTGTTTATTGGTCGCAAAGATGGGTTAGTTTCAAACCTCCCTGACTGGTATGTACAAGTTTATCAGTTTATCTGCACTGTAGTTCTGTAGAAGCCTTGTTCTCTCTCTGATTCTTATATCATGGGTACCATAAATACAAATGAGCTATTCTGGTATTGACTGATGAGGCTGGACTTGAAGTAACACTGAGAGCCAAATGGGTTGTTTATAATTGAGGTAGTTTACAGATGGGCTTATAATACTGACTCTGAGTTTGCATTCCCTGTTGTCAAGACAAATCACTCTGTACATTCAAATACTGTCAGTAGAATAAAAACAAATCCCTCACTTGAAAATAGGAAAGGGTTAGTGGCAGGAGGGACATCCAGTTCTAAAGTTGCTACCTTGAATAAATAAGTCTGCATCTAACCCATGATAGCAGGGAGAATATGGACATGAATGAATAAAAAGTAAGAGAAACAATCGTAAATGAACAATATCACATTTATACAAATGTACTCAAAATAGTCTAAATCCAGCCTAGCATACTGTTATCAATAGTTTAAAATAGTATATTTAACCATTTTTATGTCAATTCACCTGAGACTGCAACTGGTTCTATGATTAAAACTTCTGCTTTTACAGTGATCTAAATTAAAATCTTCCATCAAAATTTCAGGTTAATTTAGGTTTCAAATACCAGCTTAATAGCAACAAAGTTATTTCATTATTAGTAATTAAACAAAATAATTACAAACAGGCCAACAAACTATCTACAAAACAACAAGAAAATATAAACGTTATTAAGATTAGATACTAAGAGCCAAACCATCAGAAAGAGAGCTTAGGAAAAATTCATTCTGAATATATTAAATACTGAGCATTATACAAGAATATTAAAACACGGAGATGAAAATAATGTAAGGGTAGGCAGCAATGTCCACATTTTAGTTTTATACAAAACCTCACATTTCCAAATATGTCTGCTAGTTCAATTGTTTTTATAAAAAAATATTGGTATTATGTGAGTTTTGGCCACATTGTGTGGTAACAAGACTGGATGCTACCCCCACCTTCCGTTCACATGTATCCCACTGCCTGAAAAGGTATTTTTTTCCAGTTCAAACACATACACACAAAACAAACAAATGAACGAATCTCTCATTTATATTATCAGAAAAGTGTTAGCAAGCTGTAATCACACGAAAGGCATGAACACCAACCAGTCTCCATTCTTTCCCCTAGAAATATGACACATAATAGTTATGCATGTGTGTGTGTGCATACACAGAATTGATTTTACCTAAAGCATTGCTAACCATTTATTATTAACCATAGACTGCAAAAAAAAAAAAAAAAGAATGTAGTGAAAGAGAGATGTGATCATGCTTTTTATACATTATGTGTATTGCAAGTAGACTAAAAACGTCTATATCGCAATACTTATAGAACATTTAATTCCATCAAATGCTGCTATCCAACTTTCACTTAAAGAAGTGCTTTAGAAAAAACAAACAGCAAGATACATCTTTAAAGTGAAGAGTCTTAATCACCAATATTACTTTATAGTTGTTGCCAATATCTAATGCCAATGTACATTTTGTGGTTAATGGAGATTTCTTTGCTTGTTTTCTTTCAGCCTAACTCAATATACAAATTATCCTGTAATGCATTAATTTTTAATATATTGCAATGTGCATTTTTAAAAACTAAGCTTATTGACTGTTTGAAACAGTAACTACTATAGGATTGGTATTTAGGTTTGAATTGTATTTACACCAGGTAGACAGGAAATTTTAAGAAAAACAAATCCAAAGAGATTTGGAATAAGCATTAATTTTTGCGGAGGGAGGGGGGGGGGGGAGAAAAAGAAAATGAGAGAGAAAAAATCCAGAAAATGCCAAAATGTCACTTTCTTTGAATTCTTTGTGGTATTTAATACAAAGAGGGGGAAAAAATAGTTTCAAATACTGCATGGTGTATGCAGTTTTTTGAACACCATTAATCGGGATGTGAAACCAACATATTTCTATTGAAAAATGTTCAATAACATAGAAAGGCATTGACAGTCAATGCAAAGTGCTTATTTCTATATTTATCATTGACTGGATATTTATTTTCCATGTTTAGACAACTGTACAACTTTATTTGCAGACATGGCAAAAAAAAATTATAATAATAATAATGATAATAATACAGCAATTTCAAACTGATTTAAACACACATTTTCCTGAGTGAGTCATGAATGCTCGGACAATCAGTTATCCATACTTATCTATCTACTCAATATAAAACAAAATGTTTATCAAGTATAAGTTCCTACAAAGCTTTAGGCTGACATGCTCTAGGAATTTTCATGCTTTGTTTATTGAACCATTTCAAAGAGTTCAATGTACAAACAGCTAAAATGAAAATGGCTAATATTATTATTTTGACTAAATAAAGGTGATTTTTATATTTGATGAAAGAGGCCTGATTGATTCAACAGAGCCATTTGTAGTGCCTATTAAATTTTAACCTTAAAGGAATGTATTGTCAAATCCAACAGATGAAGAACAATAATTTTGTGTAAGTCACTGGAAAGTGGCCATGCTGGGGCACTACCATGAAAGATTTTAGTTGAACTTATTGATGCCAGTCTGGTACCTGTCTTAATGATCTTCCTTTTTTGAACTGCTAAATTAGAGGACCTAAACAAACAGTTTTTTTCGAGTATGTAAAGGACAGCTACAGAAACATGAGCAAACACACACACACACATCACAGTATCTTGGTACTGACCAGACTATCGCATGTTGTTATACATTGCTGGTCCCAATGTGCTTCACATTGTTTTAGCCTTAGAATGATGCCACCCTGCTGTCTAGGCAAGCAGGCCAACATCCCCACTGGCCATCACAGGGTTACCCATTTATAGCTGAGTAGACTAGGGCTATATGAAGTGTTTTACTCAAGAATACAATGCACCACTCAGTCCAGGAATCAAACCCACAATCTAGCAATTTTGAGTGCAACACCCTAACCACTAGGCCATGCACCTTCACACACATATACATGCATGCATCTCCATCTACCATTTTCACTCACAAGGCACTGGCCAGCTGAAGCTACAGAAGGCACTTGTCCAAGATGCCATGCAGTGAGTCAAGACCACATGTTTGTGAAGCAAACAGCTTCACCATACAGTCACAGCTATGCCTGCACAAGATATACATTTTAAATGAACACTTAAGAAATTTGTTTATAATATGCATTTACTGAACAACCTGTCTATTTAAAATGTAAAATAGCCTTCTATATTTATGATAACTAAAATATATCAAAACATATAAAACATGGTTAAAAATAAACAAATTATTTGCAAATGATACACAGAGAAGTAAAAAAAAAAATATTTAAGAAAATATAATTTTCAATTCAATAGGTTGTCAATATAAATATCCATTTAGTATTTTTAAAAGCCTCCAGCCAGTTCAACTGATTATTTTAATCCTGGTATAATCAAGCTAGGATCATGAATACCATAAAAATTTTAATATTCAATGGCATATATTCTTATACACTTTAAAATAGTTTCTATTGGTGAAAGAATTTTAGTGGATATATGGTCCAAAATAGTTGAAACCAAAGAAATCTTTCAAATCTTCCAATTCTAAGCCAATTTAAATGCAAAATATTAAAAACAATTATGCTCATCATAACATTGCTTACATGTATTACAAATACCTCTAAAGAACTTGTGTTTACACAATTAAGTCATAGGGCATATCACTGATGAGGTTTTCCACATGGTGATGAAAGGACTTTGACAAAACTAACTGTTTGACTGACTGATTGAACAGTTAATCAGATAATCAGTTAGTTAATTGGTTAAATGATTAAGCAAATGACAAATGAAAAATAAAGAAGTGAAAGAGCCATTCTGTATGTTTAGTACTGGCATCATGACCATCTCGAGATACAACCAGAAATATTTCAACACACCACTTCACATAAAGAATCTTGCAAACCAAATATAAAAATTAAAAGAAAAAAATTTTTCAAAATATTTTCATTTCCTTGATTACCATTTGATAAAACAGGAAGTTAACAACTGGATACCTTACAGAAAATGCAAGCTGCATAACTTCTCTCTCTCATATACACACACACAATGCTTCTATCGAGAATTGAACCAATGACCTATCTACAGGGATCAACAGCTTCTTTTTGTAATGGCACACTTTTGAGTTTTGGTGTGTTTGTGTGTGTGTGTGTGTGCACTATTACATATACACTTTGCAAATTAGTAGTGTTTTCTTATCCCTAGGGAGATCGAATATATTTCAAATTTTCAGTTTATTTACAATAAATTAACTCAAGGATCACAATGAAAAATCAAACAATGCCTACAGAACAAGAATAGAACAAGTGACATAAGTTGGAGTCTTATGAATTAATGAAATTGTTTTCCTTTTCACTGTTTTTCTATCCTGAGTTTATATTATAAAGACATAAAGACAGTATTAGGCTGCCTGCATATTCAAGATAATATATTCAAATGTCACAGTTCAAAAAACAAGGTAGCAAGTAGTCAGTGAATATGTTTATATATTAATGCATGCATGTTTGCATGTGAAGAATATTTCAGTTGATAAAGCTGCCTTCACAACTGAATTATTCTTTATCTACCTCAACTAGCGTTGTTAAGGTATCATAATGTTAGCTTGAGACAAACTTTGTATACATCTAAAATGACTGGTTACTGACAAGAAGATTACACTCCAGAACATTTCCTCATCATCTGTTAGAGAACTTGTGTGAAGAATGGCCTGAATTTAAAATTCAGGCTCTACTTAGCTAAAATCGCAATCAATATTGATCTGTGCAAGAGGGACAAAATTACCTTCTGCGGAAAATCAGTTTTCTTTTTGACATTTGATATTTTCATGGTAAATATCAGATAACATTTTTGTGGTTGAGCAATTGTGAATATAAGTGGCTAAAATGGGGTTCTTCCAAAGGATCTCTGGAGTAACATTACTCAACAGGATGTGTAACTCTGAGATTAGGGAGTCACTCCAGGTTGAATCCCTACTTCTCTTAAGTGAGAGGTCACAGCTCTGACACAACAGACACATGGTTAGAATGCCCCGGGAGAAAGTATTGTTAGATAGAGTTTTCAAGCTGAGGCAAGTGTTAGGAGACTTGGGGTAGACTATGAATGAGATGGATGGATAATATCCATAGTTCCAGTTGGTCATGCTCGAGAATCCAGTTAGAAAGTGTAATGATGATTGCTTTTGATGGGACCCAATAGAAGAGATGCTTGAGGGCTCTTACCTCATGATCCTTCCAGAAATAGCGACAGAGAAAATGAATGGATGTTTCTACTGTTTGACAAAACTGTTAGTGTAGTGGATTATCAGTTGGAAAGTTAACAGTCAATGAGACACTACACACTCTTAATGGCCAACTCCATCTATTATTATGAGGGTAACACTAATTTTTATAGAGATTATAAAGGGATGGCTGAAATGGGGTTGTTCTGTTTATACTCTACATGAAGGCAACAGGTTTTGAGACTCACAAGACTGAAAAGGCTGCAAATTTGTATAGATTCTGATGATTGTATTTAAACTCTTGAACTATTATCAACTAACTACTAAAACTCTTGGTTTTTACTTACTATCAGATCTCAAAGAATTAAACGTAGACAAACTTGTTCACAATGTGATTATTTGATCAAAATTTAAATTCACAGAATACACATATAGTGATCAGAACTTTAACACCGAAGCCAAATAAAAGAAACCTTTTTATATTAGGAAGATTTGTAAATGTTTGTCAACCACCAGTACTTTTCTTTTAAAAAAATTTAATTTTAATATTCATAGTGAAAATATAGTTCTTTTCAGATATTTATTTCATAAAAAAATGGTAAAAAATGAACATTGAAAATCTTTCATCTAAAATTTTATTTTCCTTCTCTTACTGAGATAAACCTAACAAATGCTTATAAATATACATGTTGAAGTATGCTTAAGAATTTTACACACACACACACACACACACACACATAATTACCATGATTAATAATACTCACCATACCATGAATTACTAGTTTATTTTTTAAATAATGTTAGAATTCAGAGATAAAATGTTAAAATTTTGAATACTAGAGTAACTAGTTTATGTATAATTCATTCTGCCAGACAGTAATGTAAATAATGTTAAGTAAAATTATCATTTTGATTTTTTCTGCAATGAAAAGTTAGTATAGAAAAATATGTAGGTATCCTTAAACTATTTTCTTTGCAATTCAACAAAAATATTTCTTTATTAAATAAACAAAGTCATGGTCTAGTGTGTAAACTTTAGATAAAGGTATATTGAAAACATAAACATAATACAAGTCACAATCATTTTCATTTCCTTTGGCATTAACATACTTTTTCAGACATCTGGAATTTTATATTAATAATGTAATATAAAAATTTGAAATATATATATTTCACAATCCTGGCAAGTGTGAAGTGAAAGATAACATATGGTCTAAACACAATGAAGACTACTTGACAAGTCATAAAATTGAAACAACTTGAAGTTTGAAGATCATCAGAATAAGAAAAGATAAGCAACATTAGTTACATAACCTAAAATGATATAAGCACAAGAAGAAGCCTAGTTTGATGGTTCATTAAAAAGTAGATATTGTATATGAGTTATAATAGAATATATTCAATTAGAATGGATTGAATTAGCAAAAATGCCTGACACCAAAGTGAAAAAAAAAGTTCAATCTTAATTAACAAAAACATTTTCACTTGATCTAGTTATCTGGAGGTTGTTAATTAACTGTTATTGAAATATATAATCAATAACTGAAGTATTCAGTACTTGGTTCTTAAAAAGAAATAATCTACAAAATATTATGAAGAGTAAAAGAAAAAGAAATGTGATTCTATCAGTAAGAGGTAATTCTCATATATTCAGTTAGATAACATGTTGTGATTTTCTCTATCAATATGGTTAACAAGTTGTACTTAAGAGAGTATACAGTTAAAAAAGATATTTGGTATTCTTTTAAATCTTATTAGATATGATTAAATATAAGAGCATACCTGCTGCTTATAATACCAGATTTTATATTAACAGTTCAACAAAAAATATGAACTATGGACAACAAAATAGTTTTATCTGGAAAATTATTTTGAAGGTTAATTACGAGAGAATTATAAAAACAATAAAATAAACTTCAAGATGTAAGAGATTACCAAAATATGAGATCACCAGCCAATAATGATCTATCATTTATGATTATGATTTTAGAATTATAATGAATTAAATATTAAAAGAAATAATAACGATAATAATAATACATCAAATGAAATGTAGTATGAAATATGTAATAATTTGCTAAATTAATTTGTTATATCTTATAAGTAAGATATGATATATTTGGTTTAGTCATAGTTATGTAATAAACTATGTCAACATAGAGTATATAATTGTCAGTATAATATACATTGGGTTCATAGTTTATAGTATTTTGAATATTTTATTGTTTCACTATAAAGTATTGTTCCTGCTGGAATATGAAATTAAGAATAATCAAAGAAAATGAACCAGTGAATAATGATAAAATGATTGGTGAAATTAATGGAGATAATAAAGATAAGATAGTGTCTGGCGTGAAAGAGAGCAGCAGACAATACTACATGACTGATGAAAGGAAACGCAAATTGAGAATTAATTATTGATAAACAGCAACAGCATTTAAGAATGAATAAATAAAATTACAAATGAATTAGATCAAACCAAGTGTTAGGATATTTGCTATAGAAGAAAACACTGATGATACAATAGTCCAAAGTATCTTTCAGATCTAAAAGAGAATATATTATATGGAGAATGTTGCATGAAAAATGAAATGGAGAAACAAGACGAAATAAGAAAGAAAGAAAAATTGAATTGTTCTACGAGTGAAGAATATAATGAAAAATAATTGTCAAAGCTTGATTAAGACTGATTTAAAGTAATGAATAAAGAGACTAGTTGTATTGGCTTTGGTGCATCTGTAACAAAGACATAAATGAATGATTGTATGATGGTTCAATTTGCTTTCACATGTGAACATGGAAAAGTAGACGACGATGATGATTATGACAACGATGACAACAATGAAAATGATGACAACAATGAAAATGATGACAATCTAGATCCAGTTTAAAAGTTGAAACTTAAGTTGAAAGTAACAGCTCTGATAAAGAATGAACAAGTGCAAGATTAATACTTGTTCTTTAGCCCAAGGTTGGCTTTAATCAAGCAAGGCACTAAAAGTATGCCAGCTGTAACCTTCCCACCTTACACACAGTGTACCAAGGAATATATTATCCAATGTGTTGTTTTGCTATTTTTAAAGATAGTGAGGTGTAAGTAGAAAGAGATTTGATTGCTGTTTCTAGCAGATTCAATGACAGTATAAGATACACCCTAATTGCATCTGTGGTATCAAGAACAGTAAATAGTTCTGAAATGTACTTTTAGACAGAATAATTTGTAAGAGAGAGCCTAATTTTAATGTAAGCAGGCAACCAAATTGGAACAATTAGGTGAATGACTCAAGGAGATGGAAGTAGTGATTAAATAATAATAGTTGGAAGAATTACGCAAGGAAAGGTAAAATAAAATAATGAATCATAAATACCAATTTAGGAGGCATTTTGGAATTAAGATGAAACAGAAAACAACAGTGTCTCTAAAAATCATGAAATGACTAGAAAATAATGTGGTATAATGATCCAAGAATAATATGATTTAAACTGAGAAAAGAAGGGAATAGAAATCGCTCTAGAAGGAGTAGGTATTCCCATAATTGATGTTGATATATTTAGAAGTAATGCTCAAAAGTTTGACTTCTGGCTTAAAGAAGGCAAAAAATAGTTGGCAAAAGATTAAAATAGATACAAATCTTGAAAAATAAAATCATTATTTCTGTAAAAAACAATGCACAGGGAAAAGAACTACAATTAAAAAGTGTATAAAGAATTACAACAGCCATCCATGTATCATACTCAATGAATTCACACTACCCATTGGCCAGCTTCTGCAGTATTTGTCCTGAGGTAATATCTCTAATGGACATGCCGTGTTAAAAATACAATAAATATCAGAGGAAGGTGAAAATTTGTCCAAGCAGTGGCCAGTGAGAATGCCAAATGCAATTTATTGTATACTAACTAGATCCAAAAAACACAAGGGCAACAAATAACAGGAAATAAAATCCAATAAAAGCACAATGAGAAAAGTGCTCAATTCATAAAACCTCAATGATATAATATTATTACTAGACCAAGATGCAACGCTAACAAAAGAGAGAGTAAGAACAGAACGAAAACATTTCCAAACTAGTGCTGACAGTGATGTTTGGTAAATAAATGTGAAAAGAACAAAAGTGAAAATCCTAATGATAAAATGGAAGCACGATGGCATGCTCTCAGATTACATACAAACATTGACACAAGTATTTGATACAAATTTCTTATTAAGAAACTAAGCCATACAATTATAAGGGAAAAATATGAGATTGTGTAGCATTCAATCTACCTTTAATGATGTTGGCGATATAAAAGAATAAGGGAGTGAGTGGAATTAAGGTTCAATACTGAATACTTCAATTGATAAAAATGACATTCTAAAAAGCCCATACAGCAGCAGTGAGCAGAAGTTTTATTTATTTCAATAGAGACTGTTATCAATTAATAGAGTTATTTGTCGCACAGAATTTATTACTTTGAATCAATAGAAACTTACTAAAGGGAATTGAGGGTCAAGAGCTTCATAGTTTCATGAGTATATGTAAATGAGATCCATTCAATCCATGCCATATATATTGGGTTGGCAACTAAGTTCCCGCTGTTTTTTAAAATTGAAATTTCTTTAAAGGTTTAATAAAAAATAACAACTAATTAATCAAAAATGTATTCACTCTTGTTGTTTACAACTTCATCCCAACGTTCAACAAGATATTCAATACCTTGTTGGTGGAAATCACCCGATTTCGACTTGAAAAATTGATCCAACCAAGCTCTCAATTCTGCATGAATGAAACTCTGTGCATAGCATTTGAAAGAGATCGAAAGACATGGAAATCCACTGGTGCCAAATCAGGAGAATACGGCGGGTGTAGCAGCACTTCCCAGCCATGCGTTTGAATGGCTTCCTCGGTCATATTGACGATATGAGGGCAGGCATTGTCGTGCAGCAGAAGAACTCCATGCTACCAATTAGGTCTTTTCTCTTGAATAGCCGTGCTGAGTCCGTTCCATCTGTTCCACGTTGACCATTTGGTTCCGTTCAAGCAATTCATGATGGATAATCTCTTCCCAGTACTACCATATGCACATCGTTTTACACGGATGGAGATCTTGTTTCACACATGGTGTTGCTTGTTTACCGGGGCTAAGCCATTCCTTACACTGCTTCATATTGATGTACAGGCATCATTTTTCATCGCCAGTAACGATTCAGTAAAGAAATCGTTGCTTGTGTCCATGAGTTGAGCAGTGACGTGCAAGCAAGCCAGCGGAGATTGTGGCTCGTTGATTTTTGTTGTTGTCACTTAAAACATGCAGAACTCATACTCCATACTTCTGAACCTTTCCCATCAAGTGAAGATGCTTCCCTAAAGCAGTGTGGGAACATTCCATTTTCTCAGTCAGTTCCCTTGTCGTTTGACAAGAATTTACATGCAAAAGTTGGTTTAATCACTCTTCATCGAACTCAATTGGACAGCCTGAATGAGGTGCGTCTTTGAAGTCAAAATTTCCATTTTTGAACTTGGTCTACCAATCATGAGCAGTTGTTTCAGCTATGGAGCCCTCTCCATACATAGCACAAATGTTGCGAGCAACTTTTGCAGCCTTAGAACCTTGATTAAAAACAAAAAGAAGGAGGTGTCGAAAATGCTCATTTTTCTTAACTTGACATTCCATTTTAATGATCTGAAAATAAACAAAAATTAACTAAAATTAACTAGAAAAAAACAAAATAGATTCCAAAATGATTCAAAAATAGAATTCTCGAAAAAAATAGTTTCCAAAATTTTAAAACGCAATAAATTCTAGAATTTAAAAAACGGCGGGAACTTTCTTGCCAACCCAATACATTGTATGTGTGTGTGTGCGTGTGTGTATACACACACACACATATATATACACATACAGACAGGGTGCGGTAAATAAACTGTCATCTAAATTACGCAAAAATGAAGATAACACTGACAACTCATTTTAATAGATCTATTTACCAAAATTACATAAAAATATCTTGAAATACTAAAGAGTAAATTTACTCAATAAAATCACCATTGGCTTCTGTTGCAATGACACGAAACTAAATGTACTTAGTTTCATGTACTTAGGTGGCCAGCTCAGTGGCTGGGAAAATGACAGTCGAATAGGCAACTAACTACTCTGCATTGCATTATTGTAGTTCCTGCATGGCACAATATGGTGACAGTGGTAAAACAAGATAAATATATTGAATTGAAAATAATCGGATTACCAGCACATTATTATCATTAAACATTGCTCAATGCTACCAATGTACCAGTATTGTCACTGGATGCGATGTGACACAAAACAAAAGAACAAGAGGAAAACGGATACACAGTGACAAACTGCAGGAATACACATGTTTAGCTGGAGGTATTGTTACAGATTTATATACAAGACTATTGTTATCATATTGGCTACACAGTGTGTGTTGTGCCACAGAAAATAACCAAATCACGTGGTGTTGTGTTGCACAAGGAAAACAATAATAATACAACATCTTGCATTCCTGAAATGTTGTGGCACACAGACAATGTAGCTGAAGCCCTGCAAATATTCAAACAAAACATCATTGTGAAGAGGAGGAAGTTACAGAACCAAGGAAAATAGCATTAAAAATATTGAGAGGCACTGGAAATGAAGAACTCAAATGTCTGAATGCATCTAGCTTATCAGAGGCTGACAAGAAAAAAACCCAAATAAACTGTGGGAATTATTCGAAGCACAAGTCAAGACAAACCTCAATTTCAGAGACTACATTGCCTTAAATTGATGGAATGTAGACAGCAGCATGATGAGACAATTGACGACAATAGCAAAAAAAATATGTTTGAAGAGCTTGAACAACAGATCATTGAGTTACTGATTGCTTCAATTCCTATTGAAGCCTTCCTAAAAGAGCTGCTTGGAAAGGAGAAAGACTACAAACTTGAAGATGTCTTAGCAGAGGGTAGAAAATTTGAAGCTATTCTTGCAGGAAGAAGTCAGATACAACAACTTTGCAAGTGCAAAAACCAAGCAATGTAGATGCTGTCAGGCGTTCATGTGGAAATTGTGGACGAATGCAACGGCCACGCTCAAATGGTGATTTTTGGCACCTTGTGGGTAAATAAAAAAATCTCAAATGGTGTTTTTTACATGCCACCTGCACAGGAGTCAGTCCAATGTTTTGTTCACATGCCAATGTTTTCAACTTCCAAAAAAAAGTTATGCTACAGACTGTGACATAAGAGATTCTAGCTGAGCTGCAAGTGGGAGTATCATTAATTGTGGCATGGATGCATCTTTGTGGTGATTGTTGATATTTCCTGTCAACAAACCATCTGTCGGTTCTGCAATTTTCAATTCTTCAGGAATTAAATTCTTTTACTTGAAGAACAGGTAATCATTGGTGACAGGAAGAGCATCCAACCATAAAAAAAACCTTGTCACATGTACATTCAAGCATGCCCCAGTTTAACCCTTGCTAGCAATGGAAAACAAATGTTAAATAAACAAATGAAGGAATGCAACATACACACATGCATACACATTCACACAATGCATGGACCAGCACACTTTTCCACATGAATACAACATTCACATGAAAAGACTCAGGAAACATAAACATGCACACACACTGTACCTACAATATTCATAGAAATGTCAGACACAATAAAATGGAGTCTTCACTCTCTGTCTCTCTGTCTTCCCTCCTCTTTCACTCTCTCATTTTGTCACTCTCTCTCTCTGTGTCTAAGTCTCTCTTACTCTTTGCCAGCCCTTCTATCTCCAATATTTTATCCCTTTTGTTACCGTATTTCAGTTGAGATGCTCTGTGTTTCTTTTGATTAATTTTGAATATAACAAAGAATTTAGTAAAATAACTTAGTTATCATTAAGTTAGGAACATAAATTGTGACTAAGGTTTGGTGGAAGACTTCAATTCTTCAGCCGGGTTGGTATCAAAAGGATTAAAATAATTGTACAAACCCATCATTATTATTTAGTACATATGATAAACAGATTCAATAATATCTTTCAACAATTGTTCAACTCCATCATTAAGAAAGTCACAATGCCATGCAAACACAATTAAATAAGAATTGAATTGTATGTTCTGAGTACTAATGTCTCAATTATTATTTTTTTCTTTTTGCCCGTTTACCCATGTTTTCATCACACTGAACTCTTAATGCTATGTAGCTGTCTCTTGACTGTCCACGATGTAGTTACTTGACTATTGTTATTGAATATCTTTTATTTTCTACTTGTTTCAGTCATGTGGCCATGCTGGAACACTGCCTTGAAAAGTTCAGTAAAAAAAATTGAACTGAGTACTTATTTTTAAGTCTGGTACTTTTTCTAATGCTAAGTTGTTGTTGTTGGCACTCCATTGCTTACGACATCAAGGGTTCCAGTTGATCCAATCAACGGAACAGCCTGCTCGTGAAATTAACATGCACTCCACAGACACGTGCACCCTTAACGTAGTTCTCGGGGGAGATTCAGCGTGACACAGTGTGATAAGGCTGACCCTTTGAAATACAGGTACAACAGAAACAGGAAGAAAGAGTGAGAGAAAGTTGTGGTGAAAGAGTACAGCAGGGTTCGCCACCATCCCCTGCCGGAGCCTCGCGGAGCTTTAGGTGTTTTCGCTCAATAAGCACTCACAACGCCCGGTCTGAGAATCGAAACTGCGATCCTATGACCGCGAGTCTGCTGCCCAAACTACTGGGCCATTGCGCCTCCACTAATGCTAAGTTATGGGAGATGTAAACAAAGTAACAATGGTTGTGAAGTGATGGTGGGGTGGGGGTGGGGCAAACACAGAGACACACTACAGACTTTCATTCAGTTTTTACTAAATTCACTCAAAAGGCACTGGTTGACTTACAGCTGTAGTGGAAAGCATTTTCACAAGGAGCAATACAGTGGGACTGAACGTGAAACCATGTAGCTGCAAAGTGAGTTCCTTAACTACAAGCCATGCCTGTCATCATCATTGTTTAACATCTGCCCGCCATGCTGGCATGGGTTGGACGGTTTGACAGGAGCTGGCCAGGCAGCAGACTGCACCAGACTTCTGTGTCTGTTTTGGCATGGTTTTTGCAGCAGATGCTCTTCCTAATACTAACTGCCCAGCAGACTGGACAGAGTGCTTTCTATGTGATATGAGCACAGGCGAGGTCAGTTTTTGCATATTATATTCATTCTTTACAGCTTATTTTCTAAGAAAAAACTGATTCTTTAATGATTTCATTTACTAAGAAAACACTGTCTTTTTGCAAAGAAAGCTTACACCTTATCCTTTGACTTAGTAAATATTTATACTTTTATGGGATCTTGGAAATAAAGCATTGAATATTAGCGATCAAAAGTAGGTATTCCAATTTCTTATTCTTTTATTATCTTTGGACACTTCTGTAAATTTTGCACTACAGGTGCAGGTGTGGCTGTGTGGTAAGAAGCTTGCTTTCCAACCACATGGTTCTAGGTTCAGTCCCACTGTGTGACACCTTGGGCAAGTATTTTCTACTATAGCCTCAGGCTGACCAAAGCCTTGTGAGTGGATTTGGTAGATGGAGACTGAAAGAAGCCCATTGTGTGTATGTATATATATATATATATATATGTGTGTGTGTTTGTGTTTGTCCCCTACCATTGCTTGACAACCAATTCTGGTGTGTTTATATCCCTGTAACTTAGTGGTTCAGCAAAATGGACTGATAGAATAAGTACTAGGCTTACAAAGAATAACTGCTGGGGTTTATTTATTCGACTAAAGGTAGTGCTCCAGCATGGCTGCAGTCAAATGACTGAAACAAGTAAAAGAATAAAAGAATACAGATTTTATACTTAATTTTATATTCAACCCTTTTGGTACCAACTCACCTGAGACCACCTCTAATTCTAAGATGCAAACTTTCTGTTTCAAAGTGATCTAAATTAAAACTTCCATCAAAATTTTGTGTTAATTTGTGTTCCAGACACCACCTCAATAGTGACAAAATTATTTTATGAAATTCTCAATTATTTTCAAAATTGATTGAGACAAGGGCAAAGTATATCAATGGAAATATGGTAACCAAAGTGTTAAACAACACACCCAAGGAGAAAAGTGTTTTTTCTTAGCAAACAAATGAAAGCATTTGCTTGAGTGAAAAGTGAGTTTTACTTTTTTGTAATACAAAGGGTAAACAAATCTAATATTTTTAAATAGTTGTTAAAAATCATTATTTTTTGTGAACAAATGCAAGGTTCAATCATTTTTCAATAATTACTCAAATTCAGTATTAGGAAAAGTAAATTGTTAGCATTGCAAATTTTATTCCTCTTTTACATTATCTTTTAACATTTCTGAAAATTTTTTGGCACAGCAAATTTTATTTGCACTCTACATTTAAATCATTTTTACTATGGAAGAAAATCAAATACTTGAAGCAAGAGAAATAACTGGATGATAGAAGCAAAGGATGAGAGCACAACAACAGGAAATAAAAGTTAAAGACAAAAACTAATGGATAAGAAAAGCCAACATGACTGAGCCTGAATGTGTAGGATATCTACGGTATTTAAGAGAGTGGTAGCAGATATAAAGAGAGCTCATGGCTGGTAAACAGTGTGTTGAATATCTTCAATGAGAGACAGAGAGTGAGGAGAGAGAATAAATGATTAAATAATATGAAGAACTGAAGAGAATATCAAAAGGATATTCAGGAATAAGCCTCTAAACTATTGTCATAATAGCACTTCCTCCATTTTATCCTGAGGAACTCAAATTACTTTTTGATACAAATAATAAAATTCCACTCTCTCTCTCACTGCCATTACGAGGCAGCTCCAGGGAACAGAACTCATGTAATGGAGTTAATATTTCAGGAAAAATATCCAAATAATTTTATAGTTTTCTTTTGTTCCATCTGGTGAAAAATTACTATACAGAAGGAAAGAGGCCTTACTCCTTTAAAATTCAAAGACAAACGTAGCATTCTACATCTATTTTCCACCTGAAAAATAATTCACCAGTCTATGACCAACCTTACATTATTGATGCTATAACAGAGCTTTACAACATATACAAGCACTTCAGAATTCAGAAAGCTTGCATAATGAATACAATACAATACAAGAAATACTTTTTCACAACCTATATGCTGAACTTTATGAAAATATGCATTAGACAAAGTTACAAGAGGCATGTACAGTAAATGAAAATAAAGACTCCTATAAACTTCACATAAGGCTCTGATGTCAGGTAATTGAAATGGTACAGTGTTTATTGGTGAAAATTGAGGTCCTTTAGAAAACAGAGACACCAAATCCCTCCAAGAAATGTACACCCAACTGAGATTACATATTTATTTGGTATTCTTGATCTAATGAGTTAGCTTCTTTTATTCTCCAACAGTGAGCTTGGGTAGCACAATAATATGCAGTATGGTGACTACACACAAGTTCTACTGTTATCCTATTATACATAGAGATAGATTCAGTATCACTAAAAGATAGGGCAAGTTTTTCAACGATATTTAGTGCTAATACTGAAGGGTAGCATTTACAGTTTCTAAGAAACAACCAATCTCAGTTGCAAGCTAAACACTACAAAGCCTGCTGGATCACCTTGCAGCTAGAGAAAAATCAACCATAGAATCAGGAGAGCTAGTTATACTTCTCTCTTCATTCACTGAGAGTCTCTGTAACACGCACCAAGATGCTACAGTGATAGCAGCAAAGTGGAGCAAGTATTTCTAATGCACACCTGTAATACATTATGCCCAGAACTCTCTAGTCATAAGAGATTACAAAGCCTGCTTGGTTTGTTCATTTGTTTAACATGTTTTTCAATGCTATCAAGGGTTACTCAGCGATGAGTATACTTGGGACAGTATTTTTACTGCTGGATGTTTTTCATGTTACTAATTCCTAAACTGAACTCTATCCTACTGAATTGAACTCATGAATTTTTTTTTGAAATGCCACCAATGAAGCATTTGTGATGGTTTTGCACATTTGAACAAAGATCATGCAATGAAAATAGCTTCAAAGTTCTCAAATTCCATTAACACTTGGTTTAAGCCTTGATAATAAGTGGTACTTTAACTGGACAATGAGTTTTGATAACTTGAATTAGAACAGTACCAAATGACACAGCATTACCACTTAGTATGGAAAGGATCCAAGTTCCACAATGTTTGTTAGATTCTATGACCACAATTAAAGTACAATTAAAGTAGGAAGTCAAATTTTTTAATAAAGTAAGAATATCATTAATGCAGCCAATGTTCAGCTATGGATAATTATGTCTCTTTTTCTAAAGCTTGAAAATTATTGTATATTAGAGCAAAATACTGTTAATTCAACTAGAGAAGGTATTTATACACTGAGAGTGCTCAATGACAAATTAAGTTACTAGGGCTATGGCCAATGTCCATGTGAACAAAATAATTAGAAAGAATTACTTGGATACACCATCAAATGAATATATGGGTATATCTATCTAAAAGAATCCTTTTGGGATGTCATGATGTTGTACCAGCAGTTTGTCTCTCTAGTCAATATTAGTAAAAATAGAAAAATATGTTTTTGTTCTGTCACACTATAAATAGTCATCAACTTCAAGGGATTATTATCGTCGTCGTCGTTTAACGTCCGCTTTCCATGCTAGCATGGGTTGGACGATTTGACTGAGGACTGGTGAAACCAGATGGCTACACCAGGCTCCAATCTGATTTGGCAGAGTTTCTACAGCTGGATGCCCTTCCTAACGCCACCCACTCAGAGAGTGTAGTGGGTGCGTTTACGTGTCACCCGCACGAAGGCCAGTCAGGCGGTACTGGCAACGGCCACGCTCAAAATGGTGCATTTCATGTGCCACCCGCAAAAAAAAAAAAAAAAAAAAATTTCGTGTGTCGCCCGCACATGAGCCAGTCCAGGGGAACCAACAACGATCTCGCTCGAAAATTCTACAACAGCCCCGCACAAGAGCCAGTCCAGGGGCACTGGCAACGGTCTCGATCGAAAAATTTCTTGTGTCACCCGCACAAGAGCCAGTCCAGGGGCACTGGCAACGATCTCACTCGAAAGATTTCATGTGTCGCCTGCACATGAGCCAGTCCAGGGGAACCAGCAACGATCTCGCTCGAAAATCCTACAATGGCCCCACACAAGAGCCAGTCCAGTGGCACTGGCAACGGTCTCGCTCGAAAAATTTCTTGTGTCACCTGCACAAGAGCCAGTCCAGGGGCACTGGCAACGATCTCACTCGAAAGATTTCATATGTTGCCCGCACATGAGCCAGTCTAGGGGCACCGGCAACGATCTCGCTCGAAAGATTTCATGTGTCACCCGCACGAGCCAGTCCAGGGGAACCAGCAACGATCTCGCTCGAAAATCCTACAACGGCCCCGCACAAGAGCCAGTCCAGGAGCACTGGTAACGGTCTCGGTTGAAAAATTTCTTTTGTCACCTGCACAAGAGCCAGTCCAGGGGCACTGGCAACGATCTCACTCGAAAGATTTCATGTGTCGCCCGCACATGAGCCAGTCCAGGGGAACCAGCAACGATCTCGCTCGAAAATCCTACAACGGCCCCGCACAAGAGCCAGTCCAGTGGCACTGGCAACGATCTCACTCAAAGGATTTCGTGTGTCGCCCGCACATGAGCCAGTCCAGGGGAACCAGCAACGATCTTGCTCGTGTATATATATATATATATATATATATATATATAACAAATTAAAAGGGTAAAGGTTTATCAATTTATTAATAAATCAACAATTAATAATTTTTACCAAGCCCTTCGGTATGTAAGCACCATTATCGGTGGAGAACTTATTTGAAAGTTCATATATGTAAATGTTTATAAATGTATATATATATATATATATATATATATATATATATATATATATACACACACACACACACACACACATGCACACACAAAATATGGGGGTTTAGTTCACAGGTGATCTAAATGACTAGGTATGCTGGGTAAGTGCTGTAACAGATTACCAGGGCTCCAAGATCATAGCCGAGACAGGAGTTATGAAACCATTGTAGATTTCCGATATAGCGGATATATATTTGTTAAAGAGGACAACAAACGCTAAGGCAAGACAAACATCTCAAGTCATATACATTATTATTATTAGAAATATTTTCTAATAATAGTAATGTATATGACTTAAGATGTTTGCCTTGACTTAGCGTTTGTTGTCCTCTTCAACAAATATAGATATATACATAAATATATATAGATCCACAAGTGTGTATGATTGTGTATAGAAGAATATATTACTCAAAGAAATTCCAACTTTGTTTGATTTTCACATTTTATTTACAATCTTATAAGAAGATAATATGATATAATAAAATGATAGAATATTAAATGTCCATTCTGATTGAATTAGTACATTCATGCATTAAACTATGCAATCTTCAGGTTCATGGAGTAGTGGTGATAGTTATGCTTTACAGTTTGCAGCTGTTGTAAATTGTAAAACATAACTGTCACCACTGCTACATGAATCTGAAGACTGCATAGTTTAATGCATGAAAGTACTAGTTCAATCAGAATGGACATTTAATATTCTATCATTTCATTATCTTATATTATATTATATAGGATTGTAAATAAAACATGAAAATCAGACATAGTTGGAATTTGTTTGTGTAATATATATATATATATAGGCGTAGGAGTGGCTGTGTGGTAAGTAGCTTGCTTACAAACCACATGGTTCTGGGTTCATTCACACTGCATGGCACTTTGAGCAAGTGTCTTCTACTATAGTCTCGGGCCGACCAAAACCTTGTGAGTGAATTTGGTAGACAGAAACTGAAAGAAGCCTGTCGTATATATGTGTATATATGTATATATATGTGTGCGTGTGTGTGTTTGTATTTGCCCCCCCTCCCCAACATTGCTTGACAACTGATGCTGGTATGTTTATGTCCCCAAAACCAAGCGGTTTGGCAATAGAGACCGATAGAATAAGTACTAGGCTAACAAAGAATAAGTCCTGGGGTCGATTTGCTCGACTAAAGGTGGTGCTCCAGCATGGCCACAGTCAAATGACTGAAACAAGTAAAAGAGTAAAAGAGAGTGTGTATATATATATATATATATATATATATATATATATATATATATATATATATAATATTATTAGGGACAAAATCCAAAATTACAGGTAAAAACTCAATTAAAATCAATTTATAAAAAATTAAAATTAAATTGAGCTTTATAGATAAAATATATATAAAATATATAGTTTTAGGGAAAATAACCAAGTTTCAAGAACTCATCAATGAAAATCCACTATCACATATAGAAAAATTAATAATTAAAAGCACAATAAATGAGTATAATATAAAGTAAAGTAAATATCATAAGATAAATATAATATAATAATAAATATAATATAATATAATATAATATAATATATTATATTTATCTTATGATATTTACTTTACTTTATATTATACTCATTTATTGTGCTTTTAATTATTAATTTTTCTATATGTGATAGTGGATTTTCATTGATGAGTTCTTGAAACTTGGTTATTTTCCCTAAAACTATATATATATATATATATATATATATATATATAGAGAGAGAGAGAGAGAGAGAGAGAGAAAGAAAGAGAGAGAGGGAGAATTCACAAAAAAAAAAACAAAAGACGAAGACAGTTGGTGTAGACAACAAACAGATGTATTAGTATAATGCTCGGAAAGTGAAAGTCGTTAACGTTTTGAGCCTACGCTCTTCTACAGAAAGGAACACAGAAAGAAACAAGGAGAGAAAATAAAGAATGTGTAGTAGCTAGCGATCTATCATGACGAATGCCGGACAAGCATATATATATATATATATATATATATATATATATACAACAACCTTGAACAAACGGACCTGAAAAAAAAGTTGTTTTGGGATGACAGTGAAAATATACTGAGTGCTTTACTGAGGTATACATTAAATTAAAATGACTAAAATATTGAAGAACCACTTTACACACACACATGCCAACATGGGAAACTGTAGGTCTTTCGTAAAACATCTTGTCATTTAGCAGTATCATTTGAGCATTGGACAGATGTTTTACAGTAATTGTTCCAGGTTCATGCATTTACAGTTCAAATCCTACTGAGGTCAAGTATGCCTTTCATCGGTTGAGAAATAAGTACTGGCCAAGAACTGGAATGGACTCTTTATACATACTCTCTCTCTCTCTCTCCCTCATACACATGCACATAACAGTCGGTTATGAGAACCATTCAGTGTAATATAAAAAAAAGAGAGAGGGAGGGAAGAGAGAGTTTGAGGGGAGGGAGGGGGAGGAGGAGGAGAAGAAGAAGAAGAAGAAGAAGAAGAAGAAGAAGAAGAAGAAGAAGAAGAAGAAGAAGAAGAAGAAGAAGAAGAAGAAGAAGAAGAAGAAGAAGAAGAAGAAGAAGAAGAAGAAGAAGAAGAAGAAGAAGAAGAAGAAGAAGAAGAAGAAGAAGAAGAAGGGTTTAGCAACTTCTTGTTTTGGATGCACACCCACCCTGTAAATTTAATCCACTCAAAGAAACCATGAATTAAGCAGATGACATGGACTAATGGGTGTCAAGTATGGTTGCAAGAGTGGATGTACCAAGCAATTCCTGAAGTAGTATCTGTGTGCTATGAAGTTATTTTAAGGGGGTTTGTTGCTCAGTTATGCATGTAGCCACCTTATGTGAGTTTAACTCAGTGGCTTTGTTTTTTGTACAAACACATCCATACCACTAATATGACAGAGATATATTATCACTTTTTCTATTTTTTCCTTGAAGAGGGAGAGGGAAAAATAGAAAGAGTGATAATAATATAATGTACAATGGATAGAGAACAGGGGGTGGTGATAGTTGGAGAAAAAAATGAAATAGTGAACAATGGATAAACTAATAGAAGTTTTAAAGTTGAAATATTATTGAATTGGAAAAAAAGAAAGAGAAATACTGTTTTGGAGACACATGACTGGTTGTGAATAACATGAGAAAAATGATTAAATATCAGTTGAGGAATTTCATGTTCATTTGTTGTCTAAAGTAGAGTTTGAAAAAGCAAAAAAACAATAGATCGGTATCAGCACCAAAACCACTTTCGTATATTTTTCATTAAGGATTGGGCAATGATAGTGGATTGATAGGAAGGGAAGAGGAGGGGGAGGCCCCCCCTTCGGTCATGAATGACCATGGGATTGCACCTAGAAAGTTACCCTCCGAGGCACAAGTCTGGGCAAGGTTGTTTATGGAAGGCCAGCAGTCGCCCATGCATACCAAACTCCCCTCTCCCCACCATTGATGTTATACAAAGGAAAGGTAAAGGCCGATACAGCCTGGCACCAGTGATGTTGCAACTCAATTCTACAGCTGAGTTAACTGGAGCAACTTGGAATAAAGTGTCTTGCTCAAGAACACAACACGCAGCCTGGTCCAGGAATTGAACTCACAACCTCACGATCGTAAGCCCAACGCTCTAACCACTGAGTCATGCGCCTTCAAAGGAAGAGAAGAGCACTGAACAAATTGTTTGTTCTGGCTCTTTATGAGGTAAACTTTGCCTTTCTTCCTTCTGAGGTCAACAAAATAAAATACCAGGAATCAATCAAGTACTGGGAGCGATATAACTGATTGTTGCCTTCCTCCCAAATTTCTGGCTTTGTACCTAATTTAGAAATGTTTGTTTAACTATTAAACAGATTCTGAATTATATTTACCAACAGCCAGAGCTCTGGCTTACCAGAATCATTTACTCAACTATTTACAATGCAAAGTTTAAAGAGCGAGATAAAGCTAACACTTTAAGACGTTTAGTATACATTCCACTGATTTTTGTCAATGCACTTCCCTTTACATTTATTATAATGATTCTTACCAGATTAATAATACTGTTACCTGATATTCACTTATTGGATATGCATTTTCATCATTTCAGTTTACTATTTCAGTTACTGAGGCTGACATGTTGGCAGAAACACTAGAATTTGGATTTGTGGTCTTATAATATTTAGCTTTCTTCTTTCCCATTAAAATGAAATCAAATGTTGCTGGGTCTGAGTTTGCTTTCATCAGTTTGGAGTCAATAAATATAAATACAATATACAAGGATTGATTCAATCAAATAGTCTCCTACCTAACAATAACAACCTTGTGACTAATCAAATAAAATCAATTTTCCATAGCTCAGCTAATATTGCAATTTGTTTGCATTCTCAATGTATACGTTGGGATTATTTGACAGTAAGTTCTTATCTTATACAACAGCCTACTGCATCATCCAGTGCTAGTATATACTATTACATATAATTAGTTTTTGTCAGACAATTTTCAAGGATATTGCTTTATTCTTTAAATTAGGTAAATCAGTGAGAAATGCAGCTACAATTATTAGAACATTGGATTAAATGCCTTGCAGTATTGTTCTGGCTCTCTGCACTATGAGCTCAAATTCCCCCAAGGTCAACTTCGGCATTCATCCTTTCGCAGGGAGGAAGAGGGGGGGTCAATGAAATATATATATAAAAAAACAGTCCAAAGCTATGGGTTAGCAGAATTGTTAAAAGCATCAGACAAGACACATTGCAGCATTTCTTGAAGCTCTTTGTATTCTGGTTTCTTGGGTGAAAGATAATCTATCACTTGGTCTTTGAGTACCTTCAGCAGAGTTCCCACTGTTGTATGCTCTTTTATACCAGGCCTCCAGTTTCAGGACAATTTCTTCCTCCATCAGTTTCGGAGGCATTGAACAAAATAAACAACCATGGGTACTACCCATCTTACCCTGATTATCAGCATAATCATCAGTTAACATTGGTTTTCCCATGCCAGAATGGGTTGAATGGTTTGACCATGGAGGAACTGCATCAAACTCCAATGTCAGCTTTGGCATGTTTGCAATGGCTGGAGACCCTTCCTGTAACCAACGACTTTGCAATGTGTATTGAATGCTTTATTCATGGCACAGGCACTGCTGAGGCAGGCAAATAACTTGCAAGACAGGAAAAGAACAAGAAAGAGGAAAAATACTCCACCACTAAGTGAGAGGAGTATTTGAGAGGAGGGAAAGTTGCTTTATGCAAGGTATTGGAAGGTTAAAGTATGATAGAGGGACAAGAGTAGGTGTCACGCTATTGAGGAAATAGAGACATGACAACAATATTTCTTAGAATGATGATGATGATCATCATCATCATCATTTAACATCCACTTTCAATGCTGGCATGGGTTGAACAGTTTGACATGAGCTGACCAGGTTAGAGGCTGTACCATACTTTGTGTCTATTTTTGGCAAGGTTTTTACGACTGGATGCCCTTCCTAACTCTGTAGAGTGGGCTGAGTGCTTTTTACGTGGCACTCACACAGACGAGATCAGTTTTGGCATGATTTTTACAGCTAGCTGCCCTTCCAAATGCCAACCACTTCACAGTACAGACTGGGTGCTTTTTAAGTGGCACCTGCACTGGCGGGGTCACCAAGTGACTTTGCAAGACAAAGGGCTTTTGAGAAAGGAGGGGGCATCGGAAGAAGTGATCTTGTGTCAGACGATGAAAGCTTAGAGTGTGACAGAGAGGCAGAAATAAATGCCTGCCTTGCTGTAGAGAAGGTCCATGGTTACTCAGCTTGAGAGAGGAAGAGAAAGGGAGTGAAAGTTAACAAGAATGAGGGCAGAAAAGAATTACTTATAGATAGAATGGGGGTTAACAAGAAAGAGGTGTGCTGCTGTAAAGGAGATCCTCAATAATCCCTATACTTTATATTATCCCTCGACCAATGAATTAATTTCATGGAAACATTGTTTTCTTACTACAGTTACTGTAACAAAAATAACAAATACAATGCCCCAACTTAGTAATGGTTACATCAGTTTAGCAAGCTTAGAAATAGCACAGAGGATCCCCCATAACCCATGAAGCAAAACATGTACATGGTCACTCAAACTGTTTGAAATAAGAATCAAAAATCTGCCTTAAACTTCACCTACCATTTTAGATAGCTGGACAATTAAAAAATTAAGAGCTGTGACAGAAATAGTTGGGTAGGGGGCCAGTGGATGAACAGATCCTGAAGTGCAAGTTGTGCTAGATAGGCCACACTTTAAGGAAACCAGGATTCAGCATTACACATCAGGCCTTGACCCAGAACCCACAAGGGAGGTAGAAGAAAGGATGTCCTAAAAATAACTAGAGACAAGTCTCTGAGGTAGAGCTGAAAAAGCTGGGATCCAAGCGTATAGAAGCAGAAAAGGTAGCCAAGAGTTGAAAACAGTGGAGAAAAGTAACTGACAGCCTATGCTCCATAGGGAGCAAAGGGCCTAAGTAAGTAGTATCACCTTTGAAGAAGGAACACATTTGATGATGTTGCCCTGGATATAATATGTTAATAAGAATAGAATGTCTTTGTTAAAAGTTTTATTTAATCAGGATTTGACCTGGACTTAGACACCAACAACAATAGACAATGACACCAATAAAATGAAATGAAATGAAATATATAAGCAGTGACAAATGTATGAAGACAGCAGAAATGATATAAAAAATCCTAGAAATAACAAACATAAAACTGGTAATGAGGCATACATAAAACTGGTAATGAGACATACATAAACAATTTAACAAATAATGACACAAATATAAGCAATATTTATCTGATTTACATAAATATGTGTTAGGAGAAGTGACATAAATATGAGAGTATAAAGGGCACAAATATGAAACACATCAGTGTAAAAATAGTAGCTGTGGTATAATTGTAACAAGACAACTGTGAAGATGTAAAATAATGGCATGACTATATAGAGACACCATATATTATGAATATAGTCAGATACCCTCATATTACAAGCACGTGTGTATATATGTGAGTATGTGTGTGTGTGTGTGTGTGTGTGTGTGTGTGTGTGTGTGAATATGTATGTAAATGTAAGGACAACCAAGTTAGGCAAGTCGATATACAAAAAAAAATATTTACTTATAATACATTAAATGTACATATATTTACATATATATGTGTGTGTGTGTGTGTGTGTGTGTGTGTGTATGTAAAACAAAATAGTAAGAGCACCAAAATCATACAAGTTGGCAGTAATCAAATATACATAACATGACAGCAACAACAATAATCATGATGGTGATGATGATGATTTATCAAGGCGTCAGTAATAACAAAAACATAATACACAGGTTGTGGTATAAACATATCAAAACATAATTAACGACATCATCAGACATTAATGTTGGCATGAAATATTTTTATTTTTTATCTATCTTGCACCAAATATATGAATCCCCAAATACATAGATTTTTTTTAAAGTCTATTGATGTAATCAGTGACATTTTTCTGTTACTGTCTTTAGAATAATTGCCATTTGTACGATAGAGGATACTAGACAGAAAAAGATAAAAACATCTTGCCTGAGTAGTTGTACAAATGTCTTAATTTGTAAAATACCTAAGTTATCATCATCATCATCATCATCTTAATAGCATCTATAATTTTTATTTTTGTATTTGGTTTGCAAGATTCTTTATTTGAACTAGTGTGTTGAAACAGATTTTGTTGTATATTGGGAGGACCATTATGCCAACAATAAACACATACTGGTTCTATTTCACTTCTTTATTATTATTCATCAATTAGTTGGCCAACTAACTAAATGAGACAAGTCAGTGAGGCAGAGCTGAAAAATCTGGGATCTAAGTATATAAAAGCAGAAAAGGTTGCCAGGAGTTAAAAACAGTGGAGAAAAGTAACTGACAGCCTATGCTCCATAGGGAGTAAAGGGCCTAAGTAAGTAGCATCACTTTAGAAGAAGGAACACAGTCAATCAATTGTGTTTTGTCAAAGTCCTTTTGTTGCTGTTTGCGATCACTTTGTAGTCTATGCCAGTTTCAGATCTATCTGTCTTCTAGTTTCAAGATTTAATGTTTATGCAGTATTCATCATCATCATCATCATTGTCTAACGTCCGCTTTCCATGCTAGCATGGGTTGGACGATTTGACTGAGGACTGGCAAGCCAGAAGGCTGCACCAGGCTCCAATCTGATTTGGCAGAGTTTCTACAGCTGGATGCCCTTCCTAATGCCAACCACTCCAAGAGTGTAGTGGGTGCTTTTATGTGCCACCGGCGCGAGGGCCAGTCACAAAGGACTGGCAACGGCCACGCTCAAAAGGTGTTTTTTACGTGCCACCTGCACGGGAGCCAGTCCAGCAGCACTGGCAATGATTGACACTCCCAAGATTATGAGTGGTATCAAAAAGTTCCCAGAATAGTTATGTTTAATAAAAAAAATAACTTATTTACCTAAGTTTTAACGTCATCTCCTTTGAAATAGTCAACTTGCACTGCAATACACCAGTTCCAGGATTCCTGTCACTTTTGGAATCCAACCTGGAAGTTGTTTTCCATAAGCAAGTCAAGGACCTTCTGTGATTCACTCTCGATCTTGACAACAATGTTAAAACAATGACCTTTGAGCTGCATTTTCATCTTGGGGAAAGAAATATATGTCTGCTGGTGCTAAATCTCATGAATAGGTTTAGGGTGCAAAAGTGATAGCATGTTGTTTTTGGTGAGAAACTCACAAGTGAGGAGAGTTTGGTAACAGGGTGCATTGTCGTTGAGAAGAATCTAGTTCTTTGTGCATCACAGATATGGCACTTTTGCCAAATGTCATCCCTCAAATGCTTCAAAACGATACAGTAGAACTCTCAATTGACGGCCTGGCCCTCAGGGATGAATTCTTGAAGTACAATACCGCGAATGTCAAAAAAAAAAAAAAAACTACCACCATGCTCTTGATTGAGCTGTGGTTGTCATGCCTTCTTCAGTCATGGAGATGAAGGGCTCTTCCACTGTGACAACTGCTGCTTTGTCTCTGAGTCATACCCGTAGGCCTCACTCTCATCACCAGTGATGATCCTCGATATGAAGGATGGGTCATCAGCGGCATGAGATCTTGAGAAACATTGACATGATGTTCTTTCTGCTCATTGGTCAGCAGGCGGGGGACAAACTTGGCAGAGCCACGACACATTCAAATGTGAGGATTGCCTGCAAGGACCCATACGGTGGACCAACAACATCAGCAATGTCGTTGATTGTCCTCCAATGATCCTCATGCACAAGCTGATGAATTTTCTCCACATTTCCAGGGATGACACTCAAGGCAGGTCTTCCAGATTACTCATCATTTTCCAGGGATGTTCTTCTGCTTTTGTAGAGTCCATGCCATTCAAAACATTGTTTATGATCCATTGCCTTGTCACCATAAGCTTGCCAAAGCATGCTCAATGTCTCTGTAGCAGATTTCCCAAGTTTAATGCAATATTTCATGTTAGCTCTTTGTTCCTGTCCATGACAAAATCGCAGACTACAGAATACATATGGTCACAAAAACACAAATTTCACAACTTGTGAAGTAAACACAGTGATGTTACCCAGTACACTGCCTCATGAAGGTCACTGCTCACTCTAACTGTATATACAACCAGGTGCTATCATCTGCTGGCACACTACAGAACTAGTCAGGGAACTTTCTTGTACTACCTCATAGAACAAAATTTGTAAGATTGTTGTATTTTCTGTATTATTTTATCAAGAAGTGTAGCTTTTTTTTTTCAAAATAAAGTCAAAAATAATTAAAATATATAAAAAAAAAAAGTTTAGAGATTCAATTATAGTAAGGAATGCATATTCAAATACTGTGCTCTGGAAATGATAACTCTAATCCTAATTAATACGAATAATTTATCAAAATTATTACCAATAAATTGGAATTATGAATAAATTTATCTGAAAATGTTTACTGCTTGATTTATATGAGCCTATATATCATCATCATCTTCCTCATTTTAAGATCTGCTTTTCCATGCTAGCATGGGTCAGCCGGAATTTGTTGAAGCAAATTTTCTACAACTGGATGTCTTCTTGTCACTAACCTACACCTGTTCTCAAGTAAGGTAACGTTTCCCCATGACCAGACATACTTTCAGAGAAGACTGAGTATGAAGGACACTGCTTGCATGTTGGTGACACTTGTTTACACCTATCATATGTCATGAGAAGGAGACAGTAATACACATGCCCACACACATGAATATATGAAATGACCACCTACAGCTAGTGGCAACATTTATGGCTTATTAAAATGATATGGAAGTTTTTTGTATAAGGACACCTGCAAAATTGTAAACCCCACTATTTTTTCTTAGAGAAACTGTAGTAATTTATTTGAAACTATTCCATTTATATCATTAAAGCTCTCCTGAAACAGAAGGCTGGTTGAATAGGGTCAGCCTTAGATCAATTGGCCTCTATACCTAAGTAGTCTTCAGTTAAGAGCTTTAGGATAGTTTTAAATCTGTGAAATTACTATAATGCCGGTGTATACTAATGTCCTTTCCAAGTTTACCAAATAAACATTTTTGTCTATTTATGTCAGTCATGAGCAATCTGCAGCTCATGAGACTTTCTGAATAGCACACCTGACAAAAATTTACCTTGAATTTGTTTTAGAAGTGTGGCCTGCCTGACTAAAAGCCATGTTTCATGTGGCCTGTCAAATGATGAGCCATGTCTGATGTGGCCTGCTTTTTGAAAAAAGTCGCCCATGCTTGATCTAAATAATTTATCTTCTGCTTGTTTCAGTCATTGGACAATGGCCGTGTTGGGAGCACCACCTTGAAGGGCTTAGTTGAACAAATCAATCCAGTACTTATCGATTTTGATGAAACTTGACATGTGAGTAGAACTCATATCTGAAAACCTCATGGCACACTCAGATCGTTGAAAAAAATTGATAATAGGACCCCTGGAAGAGATCCTTATATATATCTAATATATTTTATTTAAAATAATCAAGGGAAATAACCCATTCGCCCCTGGAAAGGATCCTTATATATAGCCAAGGTAAATAACCCATTCATTTTCCTAAATTATTTGGTAAAACTGAAATTGAGTATGCTTATTTCTTAGTATTTGAACTGTTGGAGTTATTTTCGCAATTTATCCAGTACAACCCTTAAACAAGTAAATAGTATTTTCTTAAACAATAGATCCACTTATTTTGGTGAGTGACTTATTCATGAATACAATAACACTAGCACCCGCGAGGGTAATATTCTCTGGGCATGCACAAAAGCCCTTTTCAGAGTTATTTTCTTTGAATTGTTCTATATACTCTGGGAATGCATTAAAGCCCTTTGCGGGGCTACTTTATTTGAATTCTTACTATTGGGTAACTAATTTCACATTATTACATAACTGACTTCACAATTTGGGTATTCAAAAAATGTTTTAAGGGCTACATAATTTGTATTGTTATTGGATTAGCGAAAAAATTATGAGAATGGAATCAAGGGATAAGCACCGTTTTCCTGGGAATTACCAGGTACATCAGCTAGTATATATATATATATATGTTGTTGCTGAATGCTTGAAATGAGTAGATAGACAGCCAACAACTGATGAAAGGTCATTCTCTGTGTTACTTGTCCTGTTTTTCATTATTTTCTCTTGTTGTTTGCGTACTTAATTCATTGTTTTTGTACTTGATGTTGTTTACACAGTTGTTTACATAGATTCCTGTACCCATATATGCATATAGATACTATTTATATTATTATTATTACACACACATATATATATATATATATATATATATATATATATAGTTTTGTTATGAGGAATCTTAAGAATCAAGGCCCATACACAAATACAACAAGTCTCATTCAATTTCCATCAACCAAATCCATACACAAAGTTTTGGTTGGTCCAAAGCTATAGTAGAAAACAGGCAATTGGATTGAACCTGGAACCATGTAGTTGAGAAACAACTGTCATACCACATAGCCACGCCCTTTTCTTTTACATGACATGGTGATGTTTGATAATTGTTTCAGTGGACAGAATTTAATTTCAGAATTAGGCTATAATGGTTTTCTAAAAGTAGTTACCGCAATTTAACAATTATTGATAATGATCATATTCCCAAAATGTAAATTTTTTGATAACATGAATTATTAATACATTAATGATATCATTAATTTTTAGAATCATTATTTTGAAATTTAATGATTATGAAAATTATGAATCAATTATAAAATTTCAAGCAGAAGGAAAAAAAAATGGTAAAGAAACAGCTCCCTAGTAAATTTTGATGAAAAATATTCTCATTGGGTTATTTGACTAAATATTTCTTTATGAATACTCTAATTCAGAACCAAATAAGTTTTTGTCTTTTATCTTTTACTTGTTGCAGTCACTGGACCACAGCCATGATGGGCACCATTCTAAAGAGTTTAGTTGAACAAATTGACCCTAGTACTTACTCTTTTGTTTGAAGTTTGGTACATATTCTATAGGTCTCTTGTGCTGGTCCACTAAGTAACCAGTTGTCAAGTGGTAGTGGAAAAGTATGACAGATACAGAACCAAAGACGCACACAAGTTTCTTCCAGTTTCCTATCAAATTCACTCACAAGTCATTTGTTGGCCAGAGTCTATAGCAGAAGACACTTGGCCAGGGTGCTGCACAGTGGAGTTGAACCCAAAACCACATAGTTGCACAGCAAGCATCTTCACTACACCATCATACCATTATGAATTGGCAAACATATATCTTACAAATTCTGTACGTCTTCTGTTTCCATGTGTAATTCTTTGTAATATTCTTTATACTTGCTTTTATTTTTCATTCCCTTCTTTAAAAAAAATAACAATATACACTTTAAAGCAATCACACAACAAAAACTGGTTTAGACAAATACTATTTGACATCCACCACAACCACCACCACCCACCCTGTTCCCATTATTTCAACCAAGCGAATTCTCTACAATCAATATAAAACAATACACTACACATCACAATGCACAACACGCTCGTCTCTAGCCCCAACCCAAATGTACAGCACAAAAAACAGATACTTTTAACACAAACTTACACCTTGTTAAACACCATCTAAAACAAACCAGACAGACATTCCCTCATTACATTATCTGGTAGACATAGCGTTGCTCATAAAAAAGTAAAAAGAAAACCACCACTAAACACAACAAAATAAACGAAACATTCATATCACTGATACATACAAAAAGAAACAGTTGCAGAGCAGACGGTAATACTATAGAAATTTTACAGACAAATAATATGCTATGAAGATGAATATCAGAGATATCAACACACCACCTACTGTTCAAGAATGCAAGATTCTGTAGTATAACTATACATGTACCTATCCACTACACTCACTAAGGTATTTGCAAGGCATAATTGGCTCCTACATTTATCATAATAATTAAAATATTATTAGTCATTGATTAATGTCATTTCCCCTTTGAAAAATTATTTCTAATAAGCTTCTTAATACTTGGTGTATTAAATATGTTAACACATTGGTGTTAACATATTTAATACACCAAGTATTGCTTTTCCATGCAAACATCATCACTGAGCTTTCTATTTTTCCATAATATGATCCAGTTTTTCAATTACATCTACAAACATACACACACACACACACATATTTTCGCATCTATAATCAGAGACATTTTGGACATCATGCAAAGAGACAGCTGATTTTATCACTAATTGAGAGGTGATGACAGTTGATAAGATAGAGGCACTCATATCAGCCGATGCTGTAGCAGTGGATTAGATCAAAATGTTCATTTTTTTTTTTCTTCAGGAAATATTTTAAAAAATAACAAAATGCATTAAAACGTCCAACACATGCTTTACTGATTCACAACATATCCAATGAGTAAAGTGAGAAACTGTCACAACAATCATAAAATATCATTCAGATAATTAGTTTTGTTAACTGCTGCTAATTTCAGAGTTTCATTTTTTTTTGTTTTTGTTTTTCCTTGGACTTATTTCTAAATGTAATGACACTAAAAGCAAAGTCATAAGAAACAAATTTATAACATTTACCTTAAAATTGTGTTTTTTTTTGTTTTTTTTTAATTGTACATCAAGTTCATATTTCATTTTAACTTACATTGCTCTGGTTTGATTTCTGCTATTTTCTGATGCCATTGTTTCCAGTTATCACAGCAGCAAGGTTCATGGGCTTCACCTAAACAATTCCTGTTAGAAAAAAAAAAAAAAAAAAAAAAAAAGAGTTCAAATTAATTTAATTATTCATCTTACGTTCCTAATACAGAGCAGAATAAGTTGGAAAGACAGGGTAACAAATGTTGCAGTAGCATAAAAGCTGAAAGCCTAAAGATACCTACTGCAAAGAATCAAGTCCACAAAGCTATTATATTTTGGACATACAACATACCAGGAGTCATTGCCCAAGACCATCCTGACAGGAAGTGTTGAGGGGAAGAGAGTAAAAGGCCATCAAAGACATCTGTGAATTGACAACATCAAAGAATGAAATGGAAACAAGAACCTGAATGATTGAAAGTATGCAGCACAGAAGGAACTGGAGAGCCATGGCAAGCTGACCTTGGACATAGGGAGGGCACCTGGCTGATGGTTGAATTCATGATGTATAGTTATTGCACTAACTGATTTAAGTATATCTTTTATCCTTATTTCTGTCATTAGACTACAGCCATGTTGAGGCACTGACTTGAAAAAATTTTAGTTGAAGGCATCGACGCCTATAATTATTTAAAAAAAAATCTGGTACTTATTCTATTGGTCTCTTTTGCTGAACTGCTAAGTTATACACCAACACCAGTTGTCAAGTCGTGTGGGAGACAAACACAGACATATATACACAACAAACTTTCAGTTTCCATCTACCAAATTCATTCACAATGTTTCGTTGGTCTGAGGTTAATGAAAAAGACACTTGCCCAAGGTGCCACACAGAGGGACTGAACCCAGAAGTATGGGGCTGAGAAGCAAAGTCTCTCAACACACATCCATGTCTGAACCTATATTTACTGTATACTTACTAAACATAATACTCTGACCTATGCAAGGCTAGTGGCAGCTTGGATTTGATTGCAGTACATAGAAGTAAAATGGATTAGCAAAAAAATCAATGTTGTCAAGTACTTCCTTCTAAAATGAATTTTTAATTATATCACAAAATGAATCAAAAGTATATTCTAATGAAATCATATCACCTCCACTTAAGCCATAACAAAATCTTATGAATATTTTATCATACTGACCATAAGGTCTTCTTACAGTGACAGAAATTCTAAAGGAAAAATATAGTGAATACATCAATCTGAATATATGGCTAAAATTCATTTTAGTTGTGTACCATTTCTTTTACTACCATTGTCATAATTATCCTTGTAATTATTATTGTTCTGATGTTCTGGGGGTGGTGGAAAGTGCCAAGGGGACGTTGAAGAAAAGTTGGGTGATAATGAGGTAGCAATTCACGTAAAAACAAAATAATGGGTTCTTTAGGTTAAGTTTTATTTGTGAAAAACAGTTGTTTTGAATTTGCTTCAGAAAGAGGTCTATGCTTGTGATGGTTAGTTGGGGCAGGGGTGCTAGGAATGTGGCCTGGGTGTCAAAGGGGCAGCAGCCTGAAAAACCACTGCTCTGCAACAAGACACCTGTTTCTGTCACTCTCTCATACTTTAAGCTCTCATCATCTGGCACAAAGCCACCTCCTCCAATACCCACTTTCTCAAAGGATCTTTCTCTTGCAAGTTACTTGGTGATTTGCTGATGCTGGTACCAGGTAAAATGTATCCTGTTTACACCATAAAGTGGTTGGTGTTTGAAAGGGCATCCAGCTGTAAAAACCATGCCAAAACAGATAGTGGAGCTTGGTGCAGTCCACTGCCTTGCTAGCTCCTGTCAAACCATCCAACCTATGCCATCATGGAAGACAAATGTTAAATGATGATGATGATGACAACAACAATGATGATAATTATATGTATGTGTGTATGTATGTATATATATATATATATATATATATATATATATATATATATATATATACACACACACACACACATATACAAAGACTTCTTTTAGTTTCCCTGTACCTAATTCACTTGCATGATTTTGGTTGACCCAAGGCTATAGTAGAAGACATTTGCTCAAGGTATCATGCAATAGGATTCAACCTGGAACCATATGGTTGGGAAGCAGACATTTTAACCACATAGCCATGCTTGCACCTACACACTAATCAACATCATTATGTAACCTATACACCCCACCTCTGTGTATGAAAGAAGTTATCATTCCTTTACAACTATGATTAAATCTACCTGACATTCACTTCAACTAAATCTTCTAAAAGGGATTTATAATTAGATAACCTTAGCATCAGCAAACAGAAAGAGTGTATCATATCCTTTTTTTTCACAAATGACTTCAACTTTAAGAACTGACATTATTTTCAGCTTTTATACCCAATAGGTAATTCTTATAAATATTTCGAAATGTCATCTATTTGCATATCAGAATGGTGTTTTGAATTTAAGGGTCTTTCAGTATTCCTCAGATCTATTTTTAAACTGGTTCTCTTGATAACTGATTCCAATTTGTATCGGTACTCTTCAAGAAAGCTTGCTGTCTACTTAGCTAGTTATATGACTTTGTAAGACTGACAGAATTCCAAGATAACATTTTAGAGAGGACCTTTCCTCTATTTGAGGAAGATAAATCATGTTTTTTAAACCATATACATATGTATAAGATTATATGTGTGTGTGTATATGTATATAATTATGTGTGTATATGATTATATATATATATATACATATGAAAATATCATCATCATCATTTAAAGTCTACTTTCCATGCTGGCATGGGTTGGATGGTTTAACTGAGGACTGGCAAGCAAGGAGGCTGCACCAGGACGTGCATATATATATACATCACCATCGTTTAACGTCCGATTTCCATGCTAGCATGGGTTGGACGATTTGACTGAAGACTGGCAAGCCAGAAGGCTGCACCAGGCTCCAATCTGATTTGGCAGAGTTTCTACAACTGGATGCCCTTCCTAATGCCAACCACTCCGAGAGTGTAGTGGGTGCCTTTACGTGCCACTGGCACGAGGGTCAGTCACACGGTACTGGCAATGGCCACAGTCAAAATGGTGTTTTTTATGTGCCACCTGCACGGGAGCCAGTCCAGCGGCACTGGCAACGACCTCGCTTGAATGATTTTCTAACGTGCCACCAGCACAAGTGCTAGAAGGCAATGCTGGTAACGATTACGCTCAAATGGTGCTATTTACGGGTCACTAGCACGGAAGCCAGACAGCTGCTCTGGCAATGAACATGCTCAACAGTGCTGTTAGTGCTCCACTGGCACAGGTGCCAGTCATCGAGTATGGTTCAATTACAATTTCACTTGCCCCAACAGGTCTTCATAAGCAGAGTTTAGTGTCCAATGAAGAATAGGTTAACATGGGTGCCAGTCGTCGGATTCGGTTCGATTTCGATTCAGATTTCAACATTTATATTTTACCACAATAAAAAACGATTACCATATACTAGACCTAGTGTTTGGTTATTTTTCAAACCATTGTAATCCATAAACTTTCAATAATATTCATCATCAACAAAATAAGCTAGAGTATATTTTCAATTAACAACTGTATGTTATTTATGGAAATAAATAAGCATAAACCTTTTCTTTTTGTTGTTGTTATACAAATTAAGTTGCTGACACACTTATAAAATAGTAGCTGGGCAACTTAAGGTTTGAGAACTGAAATGCCCTTTAGCCAGGGGCAAAGTATAGCTATGATTGTGAGGATTGGTTATAATGCACAAGTTTTATTACTAACATAGTATTTTTTTCCCTAATGAGAATGGAAGTTAATATACTAAAGAGAAATTAAGGTTATATGATAGTTTTGAATGTGTGTATCAACACATGACTTTCAAAGTTCCAAGCTAGTTTATCTTCATATCCAAGAGTTCATTGCAACATATGTTTGAACTCACCTTCCCAAATGATCTTTCCTAGAAGAATTACATTTTTAATATTACTAAAATTTTGACATCAAATAATCAATAAATATTTTAACTAAGTAGCTACTAGCATTTTGTAAAATATCAAAGTTAAGAAAGAATTTTTGGTTTGTTTTACCTTTTGTTTTTTTGTAACAAAGAATAAGCTAATGTTTATCAGGAGAATTTCATCAGTTATATTCGGATTAAGAACAATCTGGATATATTAACTGATATCTAAATATATATAAATTATTAATCCCTGGAAAAACATTTTAAAGAATGTTGTTTAGCTCCAGAGTCATGACGCAAAAATGTGAGAGAGACGGTTTCCTCTAGTTAAGATCATGGTTTCATCAGCCTTTGAGGACTATGGGTATTGCCCATCTTTTCTGACTAACTAATAATAACATATAAAATAATATTTTCGTTTTTTTTTTTTTTTTTACAATGAAACTGGATGAGGGAGCTAGAAAGAGCTGATAAATTACCTCTTATCATTAAAAAAAAAAGGACACATTGGTCAATGAAATCTTTGACATACAGAAAGACTGAATCATCGTAGATGGAATATGTTAGAAGAGAGACTGATCATTGAAGCTGAAAAAGAAACCCCACAACATCTTGTTGGGAATTCAGGTTTTAGAATAAGAGTTATTAAGTTGCAATCTAACTAATGCATCTTCCATTCAATAATCACATAAAAAGAAAAAAAACTACATCAGCTACTGCAGCTGTGGCAATATTGCTATTAAAGAACTGTATACATGTATGAGATTTAAAAAGTGAGACAGCAATGTAGATTTTAAAAGGAAAATATCACCAGGGCATTATTTAAGTTGTATTAACACATTTATATAACCAGGCTTCATAGAAATGCAATTGTAATTTCCATTGCTATTTCCAGTTACTATTCTGTCCGCATGTACAAACCAAGATAATTTTCAAAGCCTTGTGACTCAATAACCAGGCACTGCAAATATAGATGTCTTCAGAATTCTTTTATAGCTAAATACTTTTCCTAACAGGTTAGTGTTAACAAGTTGCCTGTAAAACATGTTAGTGCTAATAAGTTACTTGAAAAGCAGGTAAGAGTTAGCAGCAGGAAAGGCATCTAACAATAAAATGCGACCTCAAATAAGTCTCTAGCCAATCCAGATTAATATGGAAATACAGACACTAAACAAACAAATGAAGTCAACATTTTAACATGTTAGTGCAGCAGTAATGAAGAATTGCTACTGTATATGTTACAGAGATAAGGATCTTAGACCATAACCTGCTTTTATATGAAATGTAAACTTAGCAATTAAGTAATTTTACTCCCTTAGAAAATTATTTATTTCATTTTATTAGCATAAATGAAATTCTTGGAAGAATTTCAACCTTGTTAGTTACACTTTAAATTTCTAAATATTCGGTGGGTGTCTGGTAACCATATACAACTACAAGTTATAAGATCATGGGACTCAAACACTGACTTCCATGAGATATAACCTTGAAAAGAAAATATCATAACTGCAAATAGTTTGAGTTCATAAGATTAATTAGGAAATACAACTAATAATCTTTTCCCTGTCAATTTCAGCAGTAAATAATGAAATGCACCAAACTAAATTAGAATTTTAAATGGATGCAGAACTCTATATATGCTAAATGAAAGATAATAACGTAAGGCTCAAAATATTTTTTTCTAATTAACCAAAATGAAAAATGGAAATTTGACATTTAGTTGTGTTTTTCGATCCTAAGATTAAAAGTTGATTATGCATATTAAAGAGCAAAACAAAAAAATTATATATTTATTTTCCCCTTCATTTAGTCATGTGAATTATGGAAAAATATGGATATATAATATAAATGACAGATATTGTATACATTAATACAGTTAAATTAAATTTGTTTTTTGAGGACTAATGTGGAATTTAACAAGTAATATATATAGTTTAAAATTAAAAGTTTAGGCCATCTGAAACAGCTAATAAGAAACAGAACCCAAAAGTGAGTCTCTGGATGTTCAGTTTTTCAGTTTAATTTTGTGTAAGTCATAGGAATGAAATGATTGGGTGCAACTGTTTGGATGCTAACAATCTGGCACAACTGACTGAAGATTCAACCTGTTTTGGTGCCAGAATATGTTTGGCACTGGAGGCAAACACAAACACTCACATATGCATGCACATACAGAAAAAAATAGATAGATAGATAGATAGATAGAAAGAAAGAGAGAGAGAGAGAGAGAGAGAGAGAGAGAAAGAGACATTATACATACATATAAACATCAGATGCTCACACAAAAAAACAGGAGAGTGAGAGGAGAGAGAGAGAGAAAAAGAGTGAGAGAACGAGAGAAAGAGACATTGTACATACATAAAGACATCAGTAGATGCTTACACAAAAAACGGGAGAGTGGGAGGAGAAAGAGAGAGAAGGAGAGAAAGTGACATTGTACATACATATAAACATCAGTAGATGTTCACATAAAAAACAGGAGAGTGAGAGAGATTAAAGCATCTAATGTCAAATCAATCAGTGTAGAATCATTGATGCCAAATAAGCAGCACCTAAATGACTGTACCAAAATATCTCATACCCATATGACATTTGCACTTGCACCCACACTTAATTTCAATAGTTATTTAACCCTTTAACATTCAAACCAGCCATATTCAGCCAAAATAGTCAATTTGTTTTATGGTCAAACTAGATAGGCTAGCTTTTCACACCTACTATATTAAGTCTTACCCAAAAATAAACACCCCTACCACTGAAGTCTCACAACTACAAGATGATGCATGATGAATACAAAACAATATTAACAAGAGCACTCAGAGAGCGCAAACCTCTGCCAAGGCAACACCAATGTCCTCTCAACGGTTAGCCAGAGATGATATTTAAAACGAGAATATCTGAAATAAATTCGACTGCTCTCACAAACGAGAATACTAAAAATGAACACGATCGCTCTCAAAAATTAAGTAAAAGCACAGGAAAAATAATTCCAAATCCTTGTCCGGCACCGAATCGATCCCAAAATCTAATCAGTTCGTGCCAGTCATGAGGCTAAACATCCCTGAAAGTTTCATCCAAATCCATCCAGTGGGTCTTGAGATAGCTTGTCCACCAAAAAACAAACAAACATGACTGAAAACAATACCTCTGCCTTCTCTAAGGCAGAGGTAATAAAATGTTACATTTGACAGAGTAATCTGAATGTTACAGGGTTAATAATTTATTGGAACCTATTTTCATAGTAGATATGGTGTATCCTCTCCAGTTGTATTCATGTGATAATGTTGAGCTAAACCAAGGACTTAAAACAAAATCAACCATTTTATCAACTGAATCTGGTATTCTAACCACTGGTATTATGTACCAAAGGACAAATAATGTTGCAATTTTAAAGTAGTTTTGTTTTTAGTTTTTCCAATTGTTTAGACAGAAGGAAGGGTTATGACCATGATCTTTGCATTATATTTTAACAAGAATATCATCTGAAGATGAAAAGAGATAATAGAGATCAAAATGTTAAGCCAGCAACACATTTAAAACTAGAAAGGCATAGAAAACGGACATATGATGATGATGATGAGAAAGATAGGGAGGTAGATAGATAGATAGAATATATAGATTGATAGATACATGCACATGCATGCACAAACAGTGAGAGGGAGAGAGGTGGGTGAGAAATATTTCACTATAATTACATTAATTTTTGGATAAATAGCTGTCATTTACCCTAATTACCTGTTGTTATTTTTTCTTGTCATTTACTTATAAACAGACATCATCTCATGTAATTGACAAAAAAAGAAACAAACAAAAAGTAAAGAAAAATACAAATTACAAAAACATTTCAGTTGAAGATTAGGTAATATTTTGTTACTGACCAACAGAAATAATGACCATTCCCGCAGTCAACAGCTCGAGAAGTATCTTCTGGTATTTTAACGGTAGACAGTAATGAATTAGATCCTGTGTTATTTTCAATTTCTGGTAGGTGAACTGCTCTAGCACAACCTGGGTAAGGGCACCACTTCATAGAAGGATTGCTATCAACAAAAGCCTATGACAGAGAAAGAAAACTGTTTTAGAAATAGTTCTTGAAAAATAATAATAATAATAATAATAATAATAATAATAATAATAATAATAATAATAATGATAATAATAATAATAACAATAATGATAATAATAATAATAACAATAATAACAATAAATAAATAAATAAATAATATTCATCACAATAACTGATATGAAATAAAACAACTATCAGTAATAACAATGATAATCCTTTCTACTAAAGGCACAAGGCCTGAAATTTGGTGGGAGGGGACTAGTCAATTACATTGACACCAATACTCCACTGGTACTTAATTTATCAACCCCAAAAGGATGAAAAGCAAAGTCGACCTCAGTGGAACCCAGAACGTAAGGACAGGCAAAATGCCACTAAGCATTTTGCCTGGCGTGTTAACGCTTCTGCCTACACACATGCTATGTAAAACACTTTCAATACAGTAAAAATAAGAGCACCACAACAAGCCACAGCACATACCCAAGGCACACAGCTGTGCTCAGTAGTGCAGTGAAAACATGTGATTAAAAATAAGGCTATTGAAAAATAATAATAATAATGATAATTCTTCTTCATCATCATAATCATTTAATGCCTGTTTTCCCATGCATAGGTCAGACAGAATTTGTTGAGGCAGATTTTCTATGGATGAAGGTTCTTCCTATCTCTGACCCTTACCTGATTCCAGGCAAGATAATATTTCCCCATGGTCAGACATGTTTTCAGCAGAAGAGTAGGAATCACTTGCATGATGTTCACTTACACTTGTCACATGAAGTTAAGACAAAGGTACACTTGCAAACACACACCATCATCATTTAATATCCATTTTCCATGCCAGCATGGGTTGGATGGTTTGGCAGGGGCTGGTTAGGCAGGGGTCTGCACCAGCATCCACTGTCTGTTTTGGCAAGGTTTCTATGCCTGGATGCCCTTCCTAATGCCAACCACTTTACAGAGAGCATTGGATGCTTTTTATGTGACACCATAATCAGTGCATTGTATGTGGAACCCTTACCAGTGCTTTTTACATGGCACCAACACTGAAAGGGTCACCACATAACTTACAAGGCAAAATCCACTTTAGCTGAGAGGGGGGTAGTAGTGAGGGGGTGAGGTGGCTTTGTGCCACACATACATATATTAATGTGGCGCATGAAATGCGCACCCACCACAATCCTGGAGTGGTTGGTGTTAGGAAAGGCATCCGGCTATAGATCAGACAGGAGGCTTGCCAGTCCTCAGTCAAACCGTCCATCCCAAGCCAGCATGGAAAATGAACATCAAATGATGATGATGATGATATACATAAATTAAAATATAATTAGCTTCCTAAATTTATTGTTCATCTTATTTCTCTCTATACATATGCGAGCCAGCTTTTTATTTAGGTACATCTTAAAACCTTTTTGGTCAATTCTATTTTAAGTCACTTGAGCAGTTTATTACTTTTTCAGGTATGTAGGATGAAGAACCTTAGTGTTCCTTAAGGGTAAGTCTGTCTCAAACCTACAAGCCCATTAAGCTGGGGCTTTTCCAATTTGCATGGTGTTTAAGCAACTGAGTTTATATGAATACCCTACTGAACAGGATGCCACTGTTCCTCATTTTCAGCTGAGAGAACTAAAACATCATGAAATGAAATGTCTTGCTCAAGAACAAGAGGCACCACCTGGTCCAAGAAATGAACCTGTGACTTTATGGTTGTTAGCCTAACACTTTAACCATCAGGCCACGCTATACTAAAAGTTAAAAACATATGAACTAAACCAACAGACAATTGTGTTGCATTGCTGATGAATGTATATTGATGGAATGGAGTTCACTCTTTGGTTCTAACAGCAATGTCAGTATGCTGAAGGGAAGAAAAAAAAGTTCTTTGTCTAATGAAAATTGATGCGTGTCCCTTAATGTATAGTGAGAAATGATTTGATTAGATGATGGGGTGGGCAGTACTGAAAAGCTATAGCATGAATAGCTGTAGCTATAACAACTACAGTGGAAACCTCAAACTATATGAAGGATCTATCTTCCTTCCTGACAAGATAAATTTCTAAACCATTTCTTCTATGTATTATTTCAAGATGAAAAAAAAAACAGTTGTTAAACTTAAGATATAACTGTCATCATGAACTGAAATACACTAAGAATTCTCCACCTATATGGTAACAAGTGCGTTAAGTTTATTTTCTTTTAAAGAGTGAATCAGTTCTTGGTGCATATCAATAAGGAGAAATAATGAAAAGATGGATAAAAATTCGAGACATTTTAACACTGAAGCATGGTAACTGTTTAACTATTAAAAATGTAGAAAGTTTTCCAGATAGAGACTTTTATACTGAATAAAGTAAAGTTGAATTTTATTGCAAAGTATGGTGCTACATAATTGTTTCAAACATGTTACAAGAGAAAAATTGTTTTGAATGTGCTAACATTATATATAGATAAATTACATCCACCAAAGATACACTCCATTAACAATTCACCCTTTCATAAATGAGAATTAACTCAGTGTGGCTCACAAAGAAATAGCTGAAAATAGAATCACCTTTCTAGCAGTTATAACTTTATGGAATTTTTCCTTAACTGAAGACAGTAGATCACAGACTTTATTCTTAACTGTTAGACCTCACATACCATAGATTTAATTCGTATATAAAGTTATTCTTTATAGGTTTAAAGATCACTGTTCATTCAATTAATGCATGTTTTTCTATGTTAGCATGGGTTTGGATAGAGAACTATTTGAGGTAGGATTCCACAGCTAGGTGCTCTGTATGTCGCCAACACATATCTGTTCTTCAAATAAGGCTATTTTTTTTTATTCCACAGGCCTTTAAATGCCAACAAGTGATGTCAACATTAACATCACTTCACTCAAACAGTGACAAATATGGAATATTAACATTCGCATACAGATTTTGTTTGTTTGTATGCATGCATGTGTGTATATGTGCAGTATTTGGAGTCAGTGCATGTGCAGATTTGTATGTATTCTCATGCATATAGTTGCATGTCTAGACATGTGTATATATTTAAATGATAAACTTCTGGAAAGTTTTATAGATTTTTACAGTTCCAGTGATTGCTGTGATCTGTAGTCTTTGAATCAGTTTTCCCCTTTCTGATTTTGAGAAACCTAATTTCTCAAGATTGATACTTAGGCGGTGTGTTACATATCCCAGTGTCTCAGTAGTTAAAGGTATAAATCTGAACTTGTAATCTGAGTAGAGTAACTGTAGATTTCTCAATAGTTCAGCAGAGGTATTTCCTTTTTCACTGATCTTTAGCTTTGATTTCTACAACTGTACACAGTTTCTCTTCTCTGTCCCAAAACACTATGTCAATTCTATTATGTTTAAATTTTATTGAGGTTTTCATTGGAATATTCTACCAGTACTTATTACGAATGGCTATGGCTTCTACCATACTGCAGGTTCTTATTTCTTTGGCCTCAGGGGCGTCCTTTTAACAGATGTCATTATACAGTGTTTTAACTACAATATCATGTCTCATCAGTAGATAATACTGTGATAACACTGAATGTACTTTGCAAAAGTCCTGTTACACTGGTTTTGATCTTTAAAGAGGTTAACGTCTGTGATAGAAAGAGTGCTATCAAGCATATTTAAAGTTCTATTTTTCTAGCATGTGTCATTAAAATGTCTTTTCTGTTGTGAGAAGGTGTATCGAGATGGAAGCAAAAAGAATCAAGATCTCTGCTCTCCTGCACATGAGCCACAACAAGTCAACCAGATGACTGTTCACAGAGTCACAGAGCTGCTCATGTCATCAAGGATGTTTCATTGACTCCTGAATCTACAGTGAATATCAGACCAGCCAATCATTAATGATTTCTTAAAGCTTTACTTATGCAGTTTGTGATTGGTTTGTATTTTCAGGCTCATTTTGTCCTTTCCTAATAAGTTCTTAATAACTTTGGTAGTTTATAACATTTGCATATGATATTGACACATGAGGATATTATTATTCATGCGGAATCTATATGGAAAGAGAGAAGTCCTTATTCTCAATAACCAAAAATCTCCAAGGACACCAATGAATAACTAAAAGGTCATCTCAACTAACCGTAGGTTAGAAATTGACCTCAAGCTGAGTAAAGCAATTTGCAAATTTTGGCCAGAATATATTTATAGCTATGTCACCATACTCACATTATCATAGATTAGGCCTTTTCTCTTTTTAAACTACTCCTGTAACACTTATCTAAAAATGCTGTGAAAAACTGTACTAAGCTGAAAGAGTACCAGCAGTCAATCTACTAACAAAACATATTTTGCTTAACAATGTAGCTATAGGTTCTCAACTCAGTCTGACATTTTCCATTTATGATGTCAGCTTTAAAATCAAACATGTTGACCCACATGAATACATAAACTCACTGTTTATTGTCAGAAAGTAGACAATGGGTTTCTTGTCACCAGGAATCTTAATTAAAGCTGAAGCTCTATGAAATGAACTGGAAGATAACTCTATAGTAAACTTCACTCACTCAATGTCAATACTATAACATGTGTGGTTTTAAATATGTGTCTCAGATGATGAATTGACAACTTCTGCTTACACCAAGCCTATCCACTACTGCATATACATAAATAACAAAAGTGAAATTTAGAATAAAATATCTGTCATCAAAACACTCCTCAAGAGAGGTTTCACTAAAAGTTCCACTTCTAATATATTAGCAACTCAAATCTCTTGTATTACATATACTTGCCAATAACTATCTCACTGACAAATTCATATTCTACAATACACAATACATATAACTTTAGCCACTACATTTCTCTTAACAATAGTCTACACAATTGCACATGGAAAAATGTGAATACTACACTCACCAACAACAACTGATAGATGAATATCAAAATAACAGTAACTAAGCAACCACAAAAGAAATCATCCTTAACAATAGGTTACAATCAGTATGTAAGGTTTACTTTACCTCAGTCTATACAAAACCAAAGAGCAAGTCTTAAATAGATACTTCAATAAAAGAACAAAGTGTTTATATGTCAAAACACCAAAACCATGAATGGATTCAGATACATGCAACAACTCCTGGAATAGTACAACTGAGAAAGTGTTTGAATTTGTATATTACATTGAAAACACCAAAAGTCTACATGGAAGTTATAAACTTCCAAACAACTGCTATTTAGATCAGACATCCAAATTCCTCTCAAGGCTAAACATGCGTCTACAAGAAGCAGCTCTGACACTCCACTTCATTCATATATACAAAACTATATTCCTGATATAAACACCAGATATATCTACAAAATAACAAACAATACAGTGTCACCACCAAATTTTTGTTTATCAAAACACTTCAAACAATCTCCAACAAACAAAATTACTAGCAATGACAACTAATAAACATGTTCATAAATAACATATATAAAATACAATTATATATGCTTAGATCTATTCATATGTATATTCTGGCAAACATATACACATGTAACAACAAATATGCATAATTACATGCAACGCCATACTCAACACCAAATTCATTCCAACTACTATGATATATTCACACACACACATGGCAGTATTCCAGTGCTCTCAATGGAAAATCCAATCAGTCACTTCTCATACTTATCATCACCTACCAAGATGCATATGTAACAGAACAAACACACCTTTCATTAGTGAAGATCACACTCTGGTGTTCTTTCAGTCCACACACAAACATTATAATTAACAAAATAGAAGGTAGCAAGCTGGCAGATCATTAGCGGTATTTCGCCTGTCACTATGTTGTGAGTTCAAATTCTATCAAGGTCGACTTTCAGGGTCGATAAATTAAGTACTAGTTGAGAACTGGGGTCGATGTAATCGACTATCCTCCTCCCCGAAATTTCAGGCCTTGTGCCTATATTAGAAAGGATTATTTTTTACAAAATATGATTAAATATCACTTTGGTATTGGTAAGTGATGATGCTGAAAGCTAAAGGCTTCTCTCCTTAACACTTAGATTAGGATAATGAACATGAATACTTTCTCTCTCCCCATTACTCCGATGAGGTGTTAGAAAGGACGAGAGACAAAAATTGGTTAAGACACTTTCCTGTGATGTATCTAATGACATACACAAACACAAATTAAATGAGTGAAAGTGTAAAGAAAGCTCATCTCATCTACTACAAATCTATATTCACAAACACTCATTTAAAACTTTGCTGTCTATCGTATAGCAGACCCTTACTGCATTAAAATTTGTGCCTGTTATGTTTAACATGTGATTTGACCTGTGAGACATTCAAATATGCAGTTATTCAATCATGAAGGAGAACGTTGTAAAATAAAGAGTAAGCCGTCAATAAATGAAGTGTGCAACTCAGTTTATATTCCAATATTAACTATTTCCACATCACTTACAACAATAGTGACCTTGTGAAAAGTATGAACATTACAGCTCCCATGATAATGAGATTACTCATTAACCCTTTTGTAACCATACAATAGAAATATACTGCATTTCTTTCAATTCATTTTGAAAGAATGAAGAATTTAGTAAAATCTCTGTCATTAAGCTGGTGTTTAGAATATATAGAACATAAATTGACATAAAATTTTGATGAACAGTTTTAATTTAGATCACATTTAAAAAGGAAGCTTGTATCATAGAACCAAGAGTGATCATTGGCAGGTTGGTATCAAAAGAGTTAGAACATCATTTTACTGTGAGATATTAAACACTTGACTATATTTTGCAATTGTGCAATGAATAGTCAGTCAGTTACTATTCACTAATTCTTTTCTATATTCAAACATGCAATAATATAATTTGATAAGATTATTAATGGAGAGTTTATGCTTAAACTAGTTTCAAGCCACAAAATTTAGTACTTTCTTTGCGTGTTACTATTTGAATTACATTTTCCCCTCTATCATTAATTTAGCCTGTAATTAAATTAGTCATTAGTTCAAAATTTACAATAATTACAACACAAAATATTCAAGATGAAAATGGAACATAATAGAAAAAAAAAGAACTACATTAGTTCCAGTTGTAAATCGAACTGTTTTACGAGCAAAAAAATTATGTACATAAAATCATAATTATAAAAAAAAAAAAAAAAACTAAATGATATTTCTTAGTAAGGTTGTGATGAGAAAAACTTACTTTTATATCAAATTGTAAATAGCGTCTGGCCATGGGTCTTGACACAACATTTTCTATCACATCAACAGGTACAAGTCGACTGCAGTCATAACCAGGGCATGTAATATGATGAGCATCACCTTCTTGAATTTTTAAATTGAGATATCTAAAATAATAAACACAGAAACATCTTATTCAATGCTAAAACAAAACAAAATGTTTTTTTAGTTTTAGGAAATAATTAAAAAATTTTTCATAAGTAGTGACATTTCAAACAGGTGCAGGCATGGCTGGGTGGTTAAGAAGCTCACCTTGAAACTACATGGTTTTTGGTTCAGTCTCACTGCATGGCACCTTGGATAAGTGTCTTCTGCCATAACCCCAAACTAACCAATACCCTGAGTCTAAATTTGGTAGATGGGATAAGTGTGGAAGCCCATCACATCATATATGTGTGTTTGTTATTTCTTTATTGCCCACAAGGGGCTAAACATAGAGGGGACAAACAAGGACAGACAAAGGGATTAAGTCGATTACATCGACCCCAGTGAGTAACTGGTACTTAATTTATCGACCCTGAAAGGATGTAAGGCAAAGCTGACCTCGGCAGAATTTGAACTCAGAACGTAATGGCAGACGAAATACCGCTAAGCATTTCGCCCGGCATGCTAACGTTTCTGCCAGCTCGCCTATATGTGTGTTTGTATGAGTATGTGTGAGTATGGCTCCTATTGCTTGACAACTGGTGTCAATTTGTTTACGCCTCAGTAGCACAGCAATTCAGCAAAAGAGACTGATAGAATAAGTAACAGATCTAAAAAAAAAAAAAGTATTGATGTCAATTTGCTTGACTAAACTGATCAAAGTGGTGCCCCAACAATCTAAGGAGTGAAACGTTAAAAGGTAAATATATTTCTATGTTTGTTTGATGAGATTAATTTCCTTTTCATATTTGATACTTTGAAAGTCTCAAAACTAGCAATTCAAAACACTACAATTCCTACCAACTCTACTTATCATGTGTCATGAAAAAGGGAATCTAATAATCTTTTCTTCTATAGGCACAAGGCCTGAAATTTTGTGGGAGAGAGCCTAGTCAATTACATCAACCCCAGTGTTTCACTGGTACTATTCATCGACCCTGAAAGGACGAAAAGCAAAGTTGATTTCAGTGGAATTTGAACTCAGAACGTAGTGACAGGCGAAATACCACTAAGCATTTCGTCCAGTGTGCTAACGACTGTGCCAGCTCTCTGCCTTAGGAGAATTTAATAATAATGAATTTATTGTATCCTGTGCTCAGGTGCACTACAGTTCATCAGAAAAAAAAGTAACCAAAACTGCATGAATAGTACATAAAATATGCACCTACAACCTTAGAAGGGATATGTGAAAAATTATTTCTTTTGCCCAATATTAAATCCATAAAAATTCCATCCCACTTCAAATAGTAATTTTCAATAGTTTTAAGCTTTTACAGTGACAATATCTCTTTTAGTGCTACATTATCATCATTGTTGTTTTAACATCCACTTTTCCATATTTGCATGAGTCAGACAGAATTTGCTGAGGCAGATTTTTCTTTGGCCAGAAGCATTTCCTGTTGTCAACCTTTACTTGTTTCCAAACAAAGGTAATATTTCTCCATAGTTGGGCATGTTAGTTACATTAATCTCTAAGAAGGAATTTCAAGGTCTTCACACACACATATACACAATGTATGTACACATGCATACATGTACACAAACAATATAAGTACACACACACAGACCCTTCCCACCACCACCACCACCACACTATATTAGCAAAAATTTATAGAGAGAATTTCAAACACAGGGTGGCCCAAAAGTAGGTTCACAGTTATTCAACTACCCCTTTTGCATTCATATATTAACAGTTTAGATCTTAATTATAAAAAAATGTGAAACCATTATTCTATGCTAATTTAGTTAATTTTGTCAATTTCCCTTTTCAGTTTGAAAGATAGAAATTTAAATGTAATAAAATGTTTTAAAAGAAATTTAAAGTGCCTACATAATAACTGTAAACCTACTTTTGGGCCACCCTGTATAAATAAATAAAAAGCCTGAAAGTAACTTTACTTACTGTTCCCAACAAGAACGACAAAATCGGTGCTCACAAGGCATATGAACTGGTTCTTCTGACATCATAAATGTACAGGTACATATATCACACTGGAAAGCAAGAGATTGTATCATTTATAAAAACTGCCATAAACTACACAATTTTATTCATTTATACATGTGTGCACATATATATATAAATGGTGAGATCTTTCGAAGATTTTTACAATTTGTTGCATCTTATTTATTCTTAATCTTATTTTAGAATTTGGTGGCTCTTATTTATTCTTGGCTTGATACCTACACACACTTTCCAAATTGAATGTTGTTTAATATGAGTTGATGTTGATATAAAAAGTGAGCTAAGAGAACTAACTATACTGGCCAGAATTTTTTTTGTTTTCTAACTGTAATAATTGAAAAGGCTATGTTCTGCAGATGAGGTTTTTACATAAACTGAGACATATTTGTAGTTGTCACCTTGTCTACTAATAAGGTTCAGCCTTATCCACCTGTTTAAACATAAAAATTTAATTTCCAATAAAATTAATTCTTCATTTTTTGAAAATATCTCTTTTCTTTTGTGGCATGAATACTCTACCTATTTTGTGTACAAGCTGACCTGATCTGGCCTATCACACCTACACTAAGGCCATTTTAAAACTAAACAACTGCACCACTGACCTCTTGAATGTGTGACATGTGTGATAATGTATGATTAATTCAAAACAATGTGAATAAACAAGCACTACATTTGACAGAGTAATCAGAATGCTAAAGGGTTAATAATTATTGATAGGTTTGTTTCCCTTCTTCAACTAAGAGGCAAATTTCAATTCATTGAGAATATTTTGGATCATTTGGTATGTCAGCACCTACCACAGTGTTGATACAGCTTCATTTTGCATAATTTGATAAGGGCTTTATCATTTCATTCTAAATTCCTTATAGAAATACTCATACATTTCTGAGTTATATTTAAATCTTATCTATTTTCATTCAAGTATCGAATGTGTGTGAAAATAGACTTCAAATTCTGAATCATAAATCTAAAGATCTGACTAAAAATTTGCTGCCAAATGACATAATTACCATGTCAAATTATATAATGTGAGCAGGTATGAAATATAATAGAATTCAACATGAAAGAGTTAACTAAATGTTTCTTGTAGGTCACAGAATATCAATAGATGCTAAAAGATCATAATTTTCTTTAGCTTTTTCTTCTTTTTACTATAAAAGTACACATTCATGTTTGGTACATATCTATTAGATTTCAATAGTTTCATAAACATTTTTCAAAACTATCAGTTCATATTCAATTAATATCTGAAGTTGAATGATAAAACACATCACCATTGTACATATTCCATTTTTTTCTTAAATTCATAACACTATTTCCCATTTTGATTAATTTACAAATAAATTATATTTTTGCTGCTTAGGTTTGCCAACATTTTCAAAATCCATGTCTTCTTTTCAGTTACCTTACTTTATGTACAAGTACTGAATAAAAGTTCTTAAAATGATAGTTAAACTACTTATTTTATATTTCATTAAAGCTGGATTTTTTCATTTCCTTTCACGATGTAATTTAGTAGTTTTACAGTTTTTGTTATTGAATGCTAACCAATTATCATAACATTTTCTTCACAAGATGAAAACTGGGAACACTACCAGAATCATATATACAAAAGCAAACACTGTTCATAAGTGGAGTATGAATAGAGTTAATTATTCTCTGAACCAATCACTTTTATACATGAAGTATTTAAAACCAGTGACAGTCAAATGAATAAGAAAGTAAAAAATTGCAACTACAAGGTACTCAACAAGTTTACTTTCTGTTCTCTTGTTTTCTCCTACTTCTTGAAGCAACAACATTAAAATGAAGAATTACAATCTAAAAATATTTTGTGTATTTTACTTCTGAATAATAAGTTGCAGACCAACAGATTTTAAAATCTGAAGACATTAGGAAAAAGTGTTTAAATCTCTCTATATGACAAACATACTGAATTTTATTTCACCAAATTTTAAGGAAAGTAATGAGCTAAATCAATATTATGCATAGTATAGTATTATTGATACAACCCTAGAATATTAAATATCAATACTACACTGTAGATGCAAAGAAATACAGTGGCCTTTGAACAAATAGCCTAGCAACATTTTAATGTAGAACACTGCAGCTAGTGAAGGTTCAAAGACTATAAACTGCAATATCAGATTCTTTAAGCAATTATGTAGCAGAACAGGTTGATGACAACATACCCAAATCTATCTAATCAAAACTATCAATTGTTCATGATAGCATTTGTAATTTATTTAAAATTTCTACCTGAAAACATCAATATATATATATATATATATCATTGTGTAAAACACAACACAAAAAGCTAAAAAGAAGTTTCATCTGCAAATATATGATACGGAGAAATGTAAAAGGTGAGATCAGAAAAATAAAAGAAAGATAATATTCTATGAAAAAATACATAGTTTAGACTCTAAGTTCTAGTACTAAAGCCCTAGTACCTACTAATATTCATAATCTATCATATGAAAATATTCTTTTCCATGCTTTGAAGCTTTAAAAAGTATTAATAACAGAACACATGAAATAAATGCTATGATAAATAGTTTAGTAATTGTTAATTGTTGAATGAGCAATGTTGATATAACCAGAGCAGAAACCAAAAAAAGGATGATATTTAAAAAAATAGATATTGAAAAGAGACAGGAGAGAAATTTGTTAAGGAAAAGAAAATAGCAAACCACAGGAATGAAACTATATTCCTTAATAAATAACTGTAACCCTTACAGAAGTCAGTCACTGTTAAGAATATCATTAACTAAACTTAATACAAAATACATTATTTAAAATGGTCATAGATTTCTATAGTATTTTCAATAATGAATTGTAATTTAACACCCCTGTACAAGAATGGAATCAAACTTTCAACACACCATAAAGCTCGTTGTTCTTTTTAGCAAACACTTTCATCTCTGTTATTGATAGGATATTAACCCTCGTGATCTCTAATAGTCCAGTAATTGACTTCCATATCACTCTCTCCTCAATTATATTTTCTTTTCCAATGCTTCATTTATATGGTTATTGAATCGTTTTGCTTAGAAACAGGCGACTGTTAATCTTTGAATGTTATCTTCAAGATCAATAAGTCATTAGATCCTATCTAATTTACAAAAGTAGAACTCTGTTATGGGTAACTGCTTTGCACTGTAATTCACTTGAATAAATCAAAACATAACAAATAAACTATTATTTAAGTGGATCAATGAGTTACTTACAAACCACTGGTTGGCAGTGATTTACTATAAAAACAAAGCAAGCTACGGGAATTGGTTTTTAATGATTTTTAACTGATTTACAGCTTTTATTTATTAAGAGTATATTAGAGGATAGTGATAATCTAATACAGAATTATTCCAGTTACCCGAAAATTACATTTCAAATACACATACACATATAGCAGGGTTCCCAGATGCAAACAGTCCTCTAAATCAGTGGTTGTCAACTGTGGTCCATATAAGCAAAACAACAAATTGAAGATCCACAGTAGCATTTTAAGAGTTCTTGAAAAAATTCTGCTTTAGAAGTATTTACAGCAAGAAACATCTAGGTTTCTTTCTCTAATGTTTTACACAGTTCAAACTGCACAAGTTAATATGTGAAAAACAAAACAGAAATTTCCAAAGAAGAATCTATAAAACTCATTTAAACACATTGAACGGCTATGGAGGTCCACCAGAATAAAATAGTAATCAAAAGGGAAATAATACATTTCTAAATCTCTCAGAGAGATTTATGCAGTATTATTTCTATTTTAAAAAATCAGTGAATGTATTTCACTTGAAATATATATGTTTTCAAAGGCAGATAGGCATCGACAGCTAGCAAGCCATGCTACTGCAGACTAATGATGAGCAATGACTCTGAAACTAGTCTCTGGATGCTGGCTTTGCTGGGTGGAGGTGCTTGTCTCCACTTTGAAAACATAAGGACACAGGAAATGTGTCAAGTCCAACAGGAAACGGTGTTTCCTAGGGCTAAATAACACAAGCATCCTTCCCTTTCATGGGACTGCCACATTAAGTTGACAACATACTATCACTAAATCAAAAGGGGTCTATAGATTAAAAATGGTTGAGAACCACTGCCCTAAATGAACAAATTGGATAATGAATGGATTTTCTGAAGAAAATTAAACTCGCATATTGAGCTGGATTTGAATAAGAAACTGTGAGTAGGTTATGCACGTGTATAAACAAATTGTAATGGAAACAACTTTTCTGAAGAAAATTATGTTCAATGAGCTACAATTTGAACAAAAAACCAAGAGTAGTTGACACACATATAAGTGGCTGGAAGAGCATGTACAAACAGTTCAGTAACATCCATGTATGCATGCCATCTAACTCAAAAATTTTCATGGAAAATAATATTTCTCTTGTGAAGTATATTTGCCACTTAAATGTGGCTAACCACTAAGGGTGGATGCTACTGTAGCTTGTAGTCCCAGGAGGATACCTCCTTCAGCTGGCTATTTACACTTTCTGTGTCCTATCAGTATTTGCAAATACTGATAGGGCACAGAAAGTGTGTCAATAGCCAGCTGGAGGAGGTGTCCTGGTATCCTGGGGTTACATGCTACAGTAGCCTCCACCCTTAGCGGTTAGCCACATTTAAGTGACAAATATACTGCACGTTGTCGTGCAGCTACTGTTTATACCTCATTCAGAGATTTATTATTGAATATTTCTCTAATTTTTTGCTTAAAACATAACCATGGATCAACAAAAGCAAGACATATGCAAGCACACACACACAAATATACATTTATGAATTTTGTATTGATGGATGGACAAATAAAACATCATTTCAGGTCTTTATGTGGTGTTTGGGTGTGGCTTGGAACAAACTACCCTTATTTATATGTATTTCAATAACTCACGTAATGAATAATTTGGTTAATGAAGAGGGCTCTGTAACAGATTATGTTCATATATAAAGAGTCCACTGTGTATGTGTGTGTATGTATGTAGATATATGTACACATGCACACACACAGAGTCATGCATATATGAGGGGAAAGAGAAGAGAGAGAGGATGGTAAAGAGAGAGAGGATGGTAAAGAGAGAGAGAGAGAGAGAGAGAGAGAGAAAGAGGGAGGTGGCTTATTTTCAATCTTGGTTTACTTTCTTATTGACAATATTAGGAATGTAAACTTTATTAGACGTAAAACTCAGAAAAATCTTGACAGATAGCAAACAAACCAATTCTCTAAATAATTTTTATATAGCTACTCAAAGAAAAATAATTGTGTGTGGGTGTGTGTGCATGTGTGCAGGGAGTGGGGTTGAAGAAAGATGTAAAAATTACAGATTTTCTCAGTAAACATTATGCCTTTACTACCATCTTAATATAAATGAGAATCTACAAACAAACCTAAACACACACACACACACACACACATTGAAAATACACATGTTAATAACAAATCAAATGTTTTAAGATATAAAAAATAACTTACAATAGCGTCTTGCTCTGGTGGTTCGGAAGTGGTTGGACTGTTGAGAGTTTCTGGAAGTATTGGCTGATCACTGTACAGACTTGGTGGAGGGGTTACTCCACATTTTTCACAGCATGCAAAAGGATCAGTCATCCAAGCTTCTAATAAAGTTTCTCGGGACCATTCTACAGAGAAAATAAATAGATAAATAATATTTTGTACCTTATTTATATATAACTTACTACAATTAGTCATCATTTTTGACAGCACGGGGCTGTCAAATATTCTGTTACAGAGGTCAGATGCAAGCATGGCTGTGTGGATACAAAGTTTGTTTTGTTACTATACTGTCATGAGTTCTATCATATTGCATGGCACATTGGTTAAGTGTTTGTTTACTAAGGTAGCCCAGGGCAGACCAATACCTGATAAGTGAATTTGGTAGAATGAAACTATATAAAAATCTGTTGCATGCATGTGTGTGTATCCATTTGTCTATACACGTGTGTGTGTGTGTCTACACATGAATGCATAGGGCGGCAAACTGGCAGAATTGTTAGCGGTATTTTGTCTGCCGTTACGTTCTGAGTTAAAATTCTGCCATGATCAACTTTGCCGTTCATCCTTTCAGGGTCGATTAAATAAGTATCAGTTACGCAATGGGGTCGATGTAATCGACTTAATCCCTTTGTCTGTCCTTGATTGTCCCCTCTATGTTTAGTCCCCATGTGGGGACTAAACATAGAGGGGGCACATGAATGCATGTGTGTCTTACTTAAGCCCATCACTCCCTACAGAGAACAGCCCATCAATGATTTTCTTTTAATGTTCTCGACTCTAGGTTATACTGACCTTCTCATTTCATACATCATTTTAATGTCTTCTGGTGGGAAGGACTATTTCTCCCAAGTCTCATTTTAAATTGTCATTGATGCTTCTACAGCATCGTTTTCTTTTTCTAGGTATGGAGTGTTGGCCCTATTCAAACTCCTGTTTACTACTGGGAAGAGGCAGTGTATATTAGTCTGGCCTCTATCCCTTGACATGTCTGGCATAAGAGGCTCTACAAGTATTTTGTTCTCTGATGGCATAATTCTAACAGTCAATTAGGCCACCACACCACAAAGACTGGGTATGTGTGTCTAGGTGAATGTTTACATTCTGCACAAAAGAGCTGAGTTAAAATTATGTTGTATGTTGACATTTTCTGTCAACAAAATTGCCCTCTAGTTCTGCACTTTCAAAGATAGGTAGATTAAAAAAAAAAAAATTCCCCTACCTGAAAAAAACAAAAAAACAGGTAAGGGTTAGTGATGGGCCTCACAGGTGAGCTAACACAAATTCAAGATATGCCATATGAATGGTGAGCCTGTATAGACAAAGGAATATCGTCATCATCATATGATGAATCAATATGTTCTGATATCAAAGTAATATCTTTTATTTTTTACTTGTTTCAGTCCTTAGATGGTGGCCATGCTGGGGCATCACCTTGAAGAATTTTTAGTCAAATGAATCAACCCCAGCACTTATTTTCTTCTTTAAGCTTGGTACACATACGCACACATATCATCATCAATGTTCCATGGTGGCATGGGTTGGATGGGGCATATGTGTGTGTGCCCCACATCATAGGTTAGTAGTTAGCGACTTCAGGATCAGGGCTAAATGACTGCCCAGAAGATGACCAGCATGGAGGAGGAAGGTCTGGAAGCTTAAGGATCCTCTGAATGGACAGAGATTTAGAGACGTATTACTTGAAGCTTTTGATGAAAAAGAGGAGGATATAGCATCACATAATGTGGAGGAGAACTGGGGGTTCCAACTGGACAACCTGTTGAGGGCGACTAACCAGATTTGTGGCTGGTGCAAAGTCCCCTCTTGACCTAAGCACAACCTTTGAATGTTGGGCCTCACAGAGGCAATTAAAAGCGACTTTTGGAGATATGCTGTGCTTGAGAAGACCTGGCAAGCAAGTGGGATCATAGCCATAGCCAATGCCAGTGTCATATAACCGGCCCATTTAAAAGTACCCTTCAACTGTCAGGCAATCTGCTGTACTTGAGAAGACTTGTTGAGTGAAGTGAAACTGAAGTTGTGGCCAATGCCAGTGTCACCTGACTAGCATCCATGTTGGTGGCGCGTAAAATGCACCATTCGAGTGTGGCCAATGCCAGTGCCGCCTGACTGGTACCTGTGCTGGTGGCACATAAAATGCACCCACTACACTCTTGGAGTGGTTGGCATTAGGAAGGGCATCCAGCTGTAGAAATCTTGCCAGATCAGATTGGAGACTGGTGCAGCCTCCTAGCTTGCTAGTCAAACCACCAACCCATGCCAGCATGGAAAGCAGACATTAAATGATGATGATGATATGTATATATATATATTTATTATTAATATCAGGGTAAGAAAAAATTTTAGAAATATTTTACTACCATTGGCCTAGCATGTAGAGAAATTAGACAAATAGACTATATATTATTCATATAAATACAATGTACATTTAAACACATAAGAGGTATCCTTCTTAGGATACCTGGCACGCTAGAAGGAATAGCCAAAATCCAAACCATTATTAAGGATAAATTTTGAAGAGAAAGAAAAATAAAAACATTTACAATCTATCTCCTGGACCATGGTTTCTCACTCTACATTATGTGTTTAAATGCACACTGTATTTATATATATATATATATATATATATATATATAATACCTCGTTCAGAGATTTAACATTGCTTATATATATATATATATATATATATATATATATATATATATATATATATATATATATACATATATATTTGTATAGGTATGTATATACATGTATATATATGTGTGTGTATATATATATATGTGAATATATATATATATATATATACACAGATAGATAGATAGATATAGACATTTGAATTCATCAGAGTTCACTTTAATTAATCTTTATGAGTAATTCACAAAAGGGGGAAATGAGAATCTACAAACAATATTTCAAGATTGCAATGTAAGTCTCTTACTGAGGAAAAAATCACTAAAAGAAAAATCAAACATACAATAAGAAATAAAATATGAACAAACTGGCTCGTAAATCTCATATATAATAAGGAGGATTAACAATATATCTTTCCCCCTGTTGAGCTTGTTTGTTTGTACACACATATATATATATATACACACTCTCTCTCTTTCTCTCTCTATCAGTCCATGTGTGTGTGTTTGTGTGTAGGTGCATGGCTTAGTGGTTCAGATGTGGCACTCATGTACATACCATTGTGGTTTCAATACCTAGAATGGGTGGTGTATTGTGTTCTTGAGCAAAACCTTTCATTTCACATTGCTACAGTCAATTCAGCTGGCAAATGAGATCAATCCTGCAACAGACTGGTGTCCCCATCCAGATGGGGATACATGCTATACACTACAGTATATAGGAAACTGACCTTACTTATTTAGGAAAGTGGCCTTATGAACCTTCGGCTTGGGAAAGACCTTTGATCCTTTGATATCATCATCATCATCGTTTAATGTCCGCTTTCCATGCTAGCATGGGTTGGATGATTTGACTGAGGACTGATAAACCAGATGGCTGCACCAGGCTCCAATCTGATCTGGCAGAGTTTCTACAGCTGGATGCCCTCCCTAACGCCAACCACTCTGAGAGCGTAGTGGGAGCTTTTACGTGCCACCGGCACGAGGGCCGGTCACGCGGTACTGGCAATGGCCACGCTCAAAATGGTATTTTTTATGTGCCACCTGCACAGGAGCCAGTCCAACGGCACTGGCAGCAGCCTTCGCTCAAATGTATTTTTCACGTGCCACTGGCACAAGTGCCAGTAAGGCGACGCTGGTAACGATCACGCAGAGGCAGCCCTGGCCTCATTATAGATAATACAGGCATACATACTTACATGTAAACAATACACATACATCTATATATATATATATATATATATATATATCCACACTTATACATATAAGAGAGAAAACAAGAGAATCAGAGAGTAAGATATATAGCTATGTTTTGTGCGTGCATGTGTAATGTATCTATTTAAATCAATAAGTGACTATATATTCACTTCAATGTATTTTGACAAAGTTATTATATTAAATTAATCCTACCATTTATTCTCCAGTCTATTACTATTCTCTACCAAGATAATTTATGTAAAAATCTTTGTTTTAGCTATTCAGTCTCAACTTAACATTTTGTGTTCATAGCAGTAATAGTAAAAACACCTCTCTAAGAATTGTTCAGTGTGTATAACTCAAAGAAACATTGGTGTGTGTGTGTGTGTATATATATATATATATATATATATATATATATATATATATATATATTTATATATATATATATATATATTATATATATATATTCATAGATATGTAGATGTTTCTTTTATGAAAGTCTAGTGACTACAAAAGAATTAAAAAAATTAAACAGTAGATATAAGCACCTATTTTGTTCACTGTTTGTAAAATCAGCAATTCTGGAATCCTTCTGAATGCATGTAAGGAAAAATAGAACATAAAGCATGCCACTAGAATAGTACAAAGCTACTTGAATTGTGAGATTGGATGATGTACGTGCTTAACATTAGTGCAGCTCCTAGAGTCCAGTGTACTTTGCGACGAATACATGACTATTTTTTTCTGTGTACAATTGAGTAGCTACTTCTAGACTGTCTTAAAGAAATTATTTTCTTTCATGATTTAAACAAGAGATGAAAAAAAAAATATAAGTAGTAACAAAAAAATAAAATGTCCCCACCACCACCAGCACCAAAAAAAGAAAAAAGAAAGCGTGAACTTACCATGGTTTCTAAGGAGAGCTTCAGCAGTAAAGAGTGGGACACTCAACATATCAGCTGTCTCAACTAGCAGCTGATCTTTTACTTCTTGTAAGTCTTGAGTACGGAGACCACTATATTCCTGTAAACAAATAGCAGAGAATTATTAAAGAAAAAAAAAAAAAGCAGATTGATTTCCATCAGTTTAGATGACAATTATTCAGTTTTTCAATGAACTGAATTACCAGCTCATGGAATTAAAATGTATGTAGTTGAGTATTCCATAGAATTGTGCACCCTTAACATAAACCTCAGAGGAAATCAACATGGCCCAGTGTGTGACTAGGCAAGCCCTTTACATTACAGGGACAGTCCATTTGACAGGCTTCTGCACAGTTTCCATATAACCAGTTTAACTCACAAGGCTTAGGTTGCCAAAGGATATGGTAAAAGACGACTGCCCCAATTACAATGCACCAGTGTCGCCGTGCTGGCGGCATGTAAAAGCACCCACAACACTCTCAGAGTGGTTGGCGTTAGGAAGGGCATCCAGCTGTAGAAACTCTGCCAGATCAGATTGGAGCCTGGTGCAGCCATCTGGTTCGCCAGTCCTCAATCAAATTGTCCAACCCATGCTAGCATAGAAAGCGGACATTAAACGATGATGATGATAATGGAACTTGGAACATCATAACCATTTAGCCGCACTGCATTCTTTAGAATGAAAGTAACACACAGAAAAACAGCAAAAGGTATAAATATAAAATAGATTATAATGAATTTCTTTCAGCATTTGAATGATATCAAAATCTATCTGAAGTTGAATTCTAAGCACAAGGGACTAAGAAATCAATTAAAAATAAAATGCTGTTCTATGCAGATTATACATATTCAGAGTTTATAATAATCCAATAACTCTGTTTATATTTACTTCTAATGTAAACATTTATGCAGTGAAATAATTTTCTAATACATCACAACTACTTGGTTAGGTCTGATGAGTTCTTACAGATTAATAATAGTGATAGAAAATAGTAATATAAATGGTTCATAGAAGCAGAAACTCATCAGAGCAATTAACATGACAAGTCTGCATGATGTGAGTTGGTGTTTCTTCACCAAGCAATTGGGCTGCTTTGCTAGTTAGGATTAGTCAGGCTTGAAAAATACTGTATACTAGTCAATATTGTATATTAACTCTAATGATGAGAGTTTAAAACAATAAATATAGCTGTACTGTGTTGTTAAAATCTATTCATTGAACTTAATTGCATGGATAATGTTAGTATAACATCAAGACTTGTAATTTTTAAGGCAGAATGAATGTGCACATGTATATGTGTACACATGTGTGATAAAGGAAATTAGTAGATCTCCACACCACCATCATCATCATCACTGCTTTAATGTCCACTTTTCAATGTTTGCATGGATCAGATGGAATTTGTTGAGGCAGATGTTTTACAGGTGGACGCCCTTCTGGTTGTCAACACTCACTTGTTTTCAAGCAAGATAATATCTCCCCAAGACTGGACATGTTTTCATGAAAGATTCAAAAATGAAGGATACCACTTGTGTGATAATGACATTCATTATCAACTACCATGCTATGTGGAGACAGAGAGAAACAAACACACACATACAATACACACACACACACACACTCATGTACAACAGTCTTCTTTCAGTTTTCATCTAGAAAAAAAATTGACACTTGCCCAAGGTGCCATGCAATGGGACTGAACTCTAAACCATGTGGTTGATAAGCAAACTTCTTAACTACACAACTTCGCCTGTACCTAGATCTATAAAAGAGTAATGAGTTCACTTAAACATATCTTTGTATCTCTAAAGAAAAGGCGTCTCTAAAACAACAAGAATTTCCTTTTCCTCTAATGAATGCACACTAACATTATCCTAACTTACTTTTATTACAGAGATTTTTATAAAAAGAATCTAACATGAAGTAATTTGAAATTTAAGACTGAAAAAAATTTTAATTTTATTTTGATTACTTAATCTAATAATCAATCATGTGTCATTTGCTTTCCAGAGGAACTAAAATTAAAAAAAGTAGAAAATCAATTAGCAGAAATTCTAGAATGATTTTTTTTTTCAATGTTTATACAAAACAGATACATTTTAGCAATAAATTTTGTCTCTCTAATCTTTGGGTTTAAATTTTGAGATGCTACTGTATTTTTTTAATAATCAACAAAAACTAATATTAAACACCAATTCTGTAAATAAGATGTAAAGTATATATGTAAATAAAATAAATATATATGTAGTATGTAAATATATATAAATATATCTGTGTCTAACTATATCTATCTGTCTCATTTTGAGCGTGGCCGTTGCCAGTACCGCCTGACTAGCCCTCGTGCAGGTGACACGTAAAAGCACCCACTACACTCTCGGAGTGGTTGGCATTAGGAAGGGCATCCAGCTGTAGAAACTCTGCCAAATTAGATTGGAGCCTGGTGTTGCCATCCGGTTTCACCAGTCCTCAGTCAAATTGTCCAACCCATGCTAGCATGGAAAGCGGACGTTAAACGATGATGATGATGATGATGATGATATATATATGTAAATAATACATATAATATATATATATATATATATATAAATGTCAGTTCTGTAAATAATATCAAAAAATTCTTTCATAGAGAAATTCATTAAAAACTACACTGTAATATTTCATTCAAAGAACTTCGGTTTACTTAATAATGTGCAATCATACTTAACAAGTTGAGAAATCTATATAAGCTGTCAGAACACAAGAAAATGCAATCAGTCAAGGTAGCTGTGTGTGCGAAAGGAGGATTTAATTAACTGTTGTCTGCTCTTCCACCAATCCTTCATCACTCCTACATACATGATATTCATTGGAAACTGTTGCAAATTAGTTTTATATTTCTGTATGAATCATCACCAATACATAAACTACTTGGAGTGCATTATTCTACATTCCCTGTGTTCTTCGAAAGAGAAGTAAAATTATCTGATAACTTGAGCAGTTTTCTCTAGTCAGCATTTTTATTAAGATACTAATCCAGTTTGTTTCTCTACAATGCAGTAATCCAGCACAACTATATTCATACAGCTTAAAGACATAATGTGTTAGATTTTTCCTTAGTTACATATACTGAATGAAAAGGAATTTATTATATAGCCACTGTCCAAACTAAAGACTCAACATTAATCCATCACTAATGATCTGGGTTTATAAAACTATATAAATGCTCTCTTTGATCTTGCATATAATACCTTAATAATAAACTAAATTGCTAGAACACACACTGGGTAACAAGATATGAAGTTAAGAATCAATTTACCTGCCACATTTTATCTAACACTACGAAAGAATAGTTCCTCATCAAAGGGAAAATTTATATGATAATGAATCAATTGCAAAGAATATACAACAATGAATTGTTGGCTCTGATAGTAGTACAAGGAATTCTGTAATTCTCACAAAAGGAAGGGATGAAGGTTATCTACATAGTTAAATGAACAACAAACAACCAACAAGTATTTTCTGATCATTATATATTTTTTTCTTTATATGCTAGTTGCTAATTATTTTCATGTAAGATAACCTATCCCCAAAAGATTTTAATTGTTGTAAGAAATTGGAAAAACTCTCACAAGGCTTCACAGAAAGTACATAAAACAAGAAACATTTTGGATTCAGCATCATCTATATCTTTTACTTTTTACATCTTCTATATCTTTTACTTTTATATCTTCTATATCTTTTACTTTTACATCTTCTATATCTTTTATTTTTACTTTTACATCTTCTATATCTTTTACTTTTACATCTTCTATATCTTTTATTTTTACTTTTACAACTTCTATATCTTTTACTTTTTACATGTTTTTTACATCTTCTATATCTTTTACTTTTTACATGTTCCAGCCATGACGCTGCGGTCATGCTGGGGCACTGCTTTGAAGCGTTTAATCAAACAAACTAACCCCAGAACTTATTTCTCAAGTTAGGTATTTATTTTATCAATCTCTTTTGCTGAACTGCTAAATTATCGGGAATATAATCAAACCAACACCAGTTCTCAAGTAGTAGTGGAAACAAACATAATTACAAAGACAAACACACAAGGCAGGTTTCTACACAGATTCCATCTACCAAATTTGCTAGAGTAGAAGACCCTTGCCCTGGTTGCAAAGTGAGCTCCTTAACCACAAAACCATGCCTACACCTTTGGTAATAAGTTGATTTTCTTTCAATGCCCTTCTTTGAATATATTGATTTTTACCATATCCTTTATGATCTATATTTGATTCTTAACATGTCAGCACTGTTAAATTCAAGTTTCCTTATCCATTTTTTCCCCTTTAATTTTAATTTGTACCTTGGAAATTTTTTCACATGGTCCTGTGATATACTAATCTTCAACTTTTCAAAATCCACTTTAGCCACATTATTCTTTCTCATCAGCACAAACTTTTGATTAGAGAACCCAAGAATTATGTGAGCAATGTCCCCAAAATATTGGTTTCAATCTTCTGGCACAAGACCAGCAATTTCAGGGGAGGGGGTAAGTTGACTGGTACTTATTTTATGAACCCAAAAGGATGAAAGGCAAAGTTGAGCTTGGTGGCATTGGAATTTCAAACATAATGCCACGAAGCATTTTGCCTGGCATGTTAATAATTCTGCCAGCTTGTCACCTTAATGTCAAAAAAAGAAAAAAAAAAAAAAAAAAAGAAATGTATTTCTTATGCAGACTTCAAATTTTAAAATAGTACTTTTCTTTTAAAGCAATTTCAATAGTTAGCAAAATATTATTTTTCAAGATGTAAAGTAGTCTGATATTTCCAATTTATCAAATATTCAACTGGATTTATTTTTTGAAGTAATTTAAAAAAAGCAAAAATACTGAATACTGAAGAGAAACAGCTTTTACAAACTATAAAATGTGTTAAGAGGTATTGTAGAGTTAAATCAATAACTAAGAAAGTATTATTTTCGATCAAGAAAATCAAAATATACCTCTAAAATTTATATATGCTTCTAAATTACTAAGATTATATATATTTTTTATTCTTGTTTCCTTTACTGAACTGCACTCATGCTGGAGCACCACCTCAAACTTATGTGATAGTATATTTTTAGAATAATATTATAGGGTTGCTGCAAGAGGCCAGATCTAGCCAGTTTAAATGCTAAAAGTTTAAAGCATTTAGTCAAACCAATCAAACACAGTCCTTTTATTCTGTAAGTCTGGCACTCATTCTAAGGATCTCTTTTGCAAAACTACTAAGTCATGGGAATACAAAACAATACCAGTTGTCAAGCAGTGAGAGAAGCTTGGATTTGGTCATTCAACTATTCATTGACATCTGTGTACCATCGGAAAAGTCAGCAAATTGGGTCAGTGGGTTCCTCACAAACTTTCTGAGTCTAATCGCATGCATAGAGTGAATGTGTGCTCTTCTATGTTGTCACTTTTCACGAATGAACCTTTTTGGGCTTGAATAGTTACTGGTGATGAGAAATGGGTTCTCTATAAAACTGTCAAGCATCGAAGACAGTGAGTAGGGAAAGGAGAAACACTGGTACTCCAGGCTAAAGAAGTTCTTCACCCATGTATGGTGTTGTTATCTGTTTGGTGGGATATGAAAGGTTTAGTCCACTTTGAACTTTTAAACCCAACCCGAACAATAATAAAGGAGATCCACTGTGAGCACTTTGAGTGGTTTAAGTCAGTGCTAGAAGAAAAACGACCATCTTTGGTTTCAAGACAAAAGGTGTTCTTCCATCAGGATAATGCTCGGCCACATACAGCAAGGATGACATTCCAAAGGCTGGCGCAGTTTGAATGGGAAACGATGCCCCACCTACCATATTTGTCAGACATTGCCCCATCTGATTATCATTTATTCACAGTCTTCAAAATCATTTGGATGGGAAAAACATGAATTCTGTAGACAAGGTCAGAACAATACTGGAGGAGTATTTTTCATCATGGACAAGTGAATTTTGGAAGAGGGGCCTTGCAAATCTACCATATAGATGGAAGAGCATTGTAGAAAATGCAGGAGAGTATATTTAAGATTAAGAAAGAACTTTATCTTAATTTTGAAAAATAAATGAAGTATAAAAAAACTGCATTATTTATGGGATTACTCAATATATAGATATGCATGTATATATGTATGTGTGCATATATATATGTGTGTCTGTGTGTGCATGTGTATGCGTTTGTGTGTGTATGTATTTTTGTGTCTGTTTGCCTCCACCCCCACAACTTGAAAACTGGTGTTGTGTTTACATCCTTGTAACTTAGCAGTTCAGCAAGAGACTGACAAAATAAGTGCCAAGCTTTAAAAAAGAAACGATAAGCATTGGAATTGATTTGTTTGACTAAACTTCTTGAAGGTGATGTCCTGGCATGGCTGCAGTCTAATGACTGAAACAAGTAAAAGATAAAAGATATTTATTTACACTGAAAAGTCTAATAAGCAATTTATGCCTATCACATTTGCTTTGCTCAAACACTAAGGTTCTTTGTATAAAACAAATTTAATTTAATTGGCTGAATTTGAGCTTGTCAACTTTTCAAGATTAATTTGGGCATATTCTTTGAAAGATAATTTGCAAAACATAAGGTTTTTTTCAAAGCAGGACAAAAGTTATTATTTTCTCTGATGAAAATTATTACAGCTCGTAAATGAGTTACTAATTATCAGAGAATAAGACACTAATGAGAAACAGTAATATTTCTAGTGAAGTAGAAATATAGTCAACTTTATTTAGACTGACTAATCAATTTTTCGTAGTATTTGGCATGCAAGATTATTGATGTGAACTCATGTGTTGAAACAGATTTTATTGTGTCTCAAGAGTCATTGTGCCAATAATAAAGACGTGCCCGCGTTCTATTTCACTTATTTTATTATTAGTCAACTTGTAAGGTGGCGAGCTGGCAGAACCGGTAGCCTACTGGACAAAATGTTTTGCAGCATTTTGTCTCTCTTTGTTCTGAGTTCAAATTCTACTGAGAGTGACTTTGCCTTTCATCCATTTGGGGGTCGATAAAATAAGTACCTGTTGAGCACTGGGGTCGATATAATCAATTAGCCCCCTCCCAACAAAATTTTAAGCCTTGTGTCTATAGGAGAAAGAATTATTGTTAGTATTTAACCAATTAACTAATCATTTGTTTGATTAACTGTTCAATCAATCGATCAATCAGCTAGGACTGACAGATCAGAAAAGAAAAAAAAGTGATTGATGAGGTGATGGATGATGACGAAAAGACTGACAAATCTAATGGATTGACTGACAAATTGACTACCAGTCATTTTATTTCACTAAAACCAAGAGGTCGTCAGTGACTAAGAATGCTAATCACTTACCTCTGTATCACTAACAGGAATAACCACCTCTTCATGATCCTCTTGGGAACCTTCATTCTACAAACAAACAAAAAAAATGAGGAAGCATTGTTATTTGTTCAAGTATTAGTATGAACGAAACTTAGTAGTAAAACCAAAATGGAAAACATTCAAATTTTAAAACAATTTAAAGATATAATGATTTTGTTTGATTACAAATATCAATTTTAAAGTGATGAAAATTGAAATTGGAAATATTTCATTTTGAAAGTTTGTGACAAAAAAACAAGACAAAAACAAATAAAATGAAAAGTAAAAAAACTTTTGTGGTAAAGTTTTATTTAAATCCAGGAATTCTAGACACATTCCAGGCCATTGCTATACACCATTACACACTCAATTTTTAAGAAATATTATTACATAGGTGGAGATGTAGCTGTATGGTAGAAAGCTTGCTTCAGAAACCACATAGTTCCATGTTCAATCCCACTGTGGGAACACTTTGGGCAAGTGTCTTCTACTATAGCCTTGTGAGTGGATTTAGTAGGTGGAGACTGAAAGAAGCCCAACATGTGTGTGTGTGTGTGTGTGTGTGTGTGTGTGTGTTTGTGTGTTTGTGCCTCTGTTTGCATCCCCATCACCACTTGACAACCAGTGTTGGTATGTTTACATCCCTGTAACTTAGCAGTTCGGCAAAACAGACCAATAGAATAAGTACCAGGCTTAAGAAGTAAGTCCTGGGGTTGATTTGTTCGACTAAAACCCTTCAAGGTGGTGCTCTAGCATGGCTGTAGTCCAATGACTGAAACAAGTAAAAGAATATTAAGAACACTGAAAGTTCTATGTGGACACTTGGTTTGCTAGAAACACCAGTCCAAATTTCCCCATTTCATCTATCCTCCATTCATCAACTTACATACATTGGATAATGATGAAGATGCACTATGCAGAATGAACTCTGCTGAAAGGTTTCATCAGAGCTGTCTAAGACAACAACATTATTTAGAATCACAGATTTCATAATATCATAAAAGTAACATCATAAACATTCAGACAGTAACAATTTCACAATTTATTCAAAACCTAATAAAAAACTGGTTGGTAACTCAACAAATCAGAAACAAAATAATGCTTCATTTTACACTTTCTGTTTTAACTGCCAAACCTTTTGAAATTTTACCTCGAGCTAAAGTCTGATGGTAAATTTCCTTACAACAACAACAACAGCAACATCATCATCATCATCATCATCATCATCATCACCATCACCATCACCATCATCATCACCATCATCATCATCATCATCACAACTGCAGTTGTTTTAACACCCATTTGTCCATGTCTGCATGGGCCGGATGATGTTTATTGAAGCAAGTTTTCTATGGTCAGATGCCGTTCCTGTTGCCCAATTCACATGTTTCCAAGCAACGCAATAGTCCCACGTGGCTGGACATATTTTCATGGCATTTTGGAAACAAATGGCACTGCTTCTATGATGGTGACACTTATTTACTTCTATTGAGCAGCATGCACAGACAAAGATACTAACACACATACAATACATATCCTACAATGGCCTTCTTTCAGTTTCTGTCAGCCAATTTCATTTACAATGAATTGGCTGGACCAGAGCAATAGCACAAGCCTTTGGCCCAAGGTGCAGTACTGCACAATTGTCCTTTAGCCTCAGCAGAGCTATGATTAACCCTTTAGTATTTAGATTACTCTGTCAAACATAATACTTATTCACATTGTTTTGAACTAATCATGCATTATCTTGTAGTTATGAAATTTTCCAATTCTAGGGAAAGAGGGCGGCTTATAAATGCCAAAACCTACCCTGGCGAAGAATGTACCCCACAACATAGATTAGTAGTTAGCGACTTTGGGATCAAGGCAAAATGGGTGCCCAGAATTAGACAGGCTTGGAGGAGAAGGGTGTGGAAGCTTAAAGACCCTGCAAACGGACAGAGACTTAGAGACAAGTTACTTGAAGCATTTAACGAAATAGAAGGGGATATAGCATCATACAACGTGGAAGACAATTGGAGATTTCTGCGGGACAACCTGTTGAAAGCCACCGACCAGATTTGTGGGTGGTGTAAGGTCCCCTCCCGACCCAGAGTAACGTGGTGGTGGAACAAGGAGGTAGACAGGGCTATTAGACAAAAGAAACAGGCTTGGAAGGACTGGAAGAACGGTGGTAGCAGGGAATTGTACCAATGTGCCAGAAGGGAGGCTAGGCGACAGGTTTATTTAGCCAGAGGGGAAGCAGATAAGGAAAGATTTGCCAATGTTCTGCGCCGTGAGGACCAAAGACTCGAGGTATTTCGTGTTGCAAGACAGTGTAGGAGAGAGAATAGTGATGTTGTAGGAGAGAAATGTGTTCGCATGGATGATGGTACGCTTGCATTAAATGAGGATGCAAAGAAAGAGGTCTGGAGATGCCACTACGATAGATTGCTTAATAAAGAGAATGAATGGGAGAAAGAGAGCCTGTCGTATGTCGACCCAATAGAGGGACCAGCTATCCGAGTTGATAGTACCAGGGTAGATAAAGCAATTAAGAGTATGAAGACCGGGAAAGCCCCCGGCCCATCAGGAATCACTGCAGAGATGTTCAAAATATCTGGCAGTGTTGGCTATAGCCTAGTCACCCGTATTACGAACCAGGTGATACACGAAGGAGTCATACCCAATGACTGGTGTAGCAGCATCATAGTCAACTGCTACAAAGGTAAAGGTGACGCTTTAGATACAAATAATTACAGAGGCATCAAGCTGTTAGATCAGGTTATGAAAGTTACAGAGAGGGTCATAGCCCAACTAATTAGGGAGCGAATCAATTTAGATGAGATGCAGTTTGGGTTCATGCCAGGTAAAAGCACTACTGATGCCTTATTTCTAGTGAGACAGTTGCAGGAGAAATACCTAGCTAAGGATAAACCTCTGTACCTGGCTTTCGTTGACATGGAGAAAGCCTTTGACAGGGTCCCCCGATCCCTTATCTGGTGGTCAATGAGGAAACTTGGGATAGAAGAATGGTTAGTGAGAGCTGTGCGAGCCATGTACAGAGATGCTGCCAGTAAGGTGAGGGTTGGAAATGAGTACAGCAATGAATTCCGGGTAGAGGTAGGGGTCCACCAAGGTTCCGTCCTCAGCCCCCTCTTATTTATCATAGTCCTCCAGGCAATCACAGAGGAGTTCAAGACAGGTTGCCCCTGGGAGCTCCTCTATGCTGATGACCTTGCCCTAATTGCGGAGTCACTATCAGAACTAGAGGAGAAGTTTCAGGTGTGGAAGCAAGGTCTAGAATTGAAGGGCCTTAGAGTCAACCTAGCTAAAACCAAAATCCTAATAAGTAGGAAGGTAGATAAAACACAAACCCCATCAGGTAGATGGCCCTGCTCAGTATGTAGAAAAGGAGTAGGTAGTAACTCTATAAGATGTACCCGGTGCAAGCTATGGACACATAAGAGGTGCAACAACATCAAAGGCAGGTTAACTAGCAAGTTAGTTTTTGTTTGTGGCAGATGTTCAGGTGCAATAAAGACTGTAAACAAACAGGAAACAACCAGGGTGAAAAACTAGAGGTAGTCGATAGCTTCCGCTATCTGGGCGACCAAGTTAGTAGTGGGGGTGGGTGCGCTGAAAGTGTAGCTGCTAGAATAAGAATAGCCTGGGCAAAGTTTAGAGAGCTCTTACCCCTGCTGGCGACAAAGGGACTCTCACTCAGAGTAAAAGGCAGACTGTATGACGCATGCGTACAAACAGCCATGCTACATGGCAGTGAAACATGGGCTGTAACTGCTGAGGACATACGTAAGCTCGCAAGGAATGAAGCCAGTATGCTCCGTTGGATGTGTAATGTCAATGTGAATATCCGTCAGAGTGTAAGTATCTTGAGAGAAAAGCTGAACATTAGAAGCATCAGTTGTGGTGTGCAAGAGAGACGATTGCACTGGTATGGACATGTGGTGAGAATGGATGAGGATAGCTGCGTGAAAAAGTGCCACACCCTAACAGTTGAGGGAACCCGTGGAAGAGGTAGGCCCAGGAAGACCTGGGCTGAGGTGGTGAGGCAAGACCTTCGTACATTGGGCCTCACCGAGGCGATGACTACTGACCGAGACCTTTGGAAATGTGCTGTGCGTGAGAAGACCCGGCAAGCCAAGTAAGATCGTTGCCAGTGCCCCTGGACTGGTTCTTGTGCGGGTGGCACATGAGATGCACCATTTTGAGCGTGGCCGTTGCCAGTACCGCCTGACTGGCTCCTGTAGGATTTTCGAGCGAGATCGTTGCCAGTGCCCCTGAACTGGCTTGTGCGGGTGGCACATAAAAGACACCATTTCGAGTGTGGCCGTTTTCGTGCGGGTGACACGTAAAAGCACCCACTACACTCTCTGAGTGGTTGGCGTTAGGAAGGGCATCCAGATGTAGAAACTCTGCCAAATTAGACTGGAGCCTGGTGTTGCCATCCGGTTTCACCAGTCCTCAGTCAAATCGTCCAACCCATGCTAGCATGGAAAGCGGACGTTAAACGATGATGATGATGATGATGATGATGATGAAGAGATGAGGAATTATGTACATTATTTACATTTGACAGATATTTGTCCTCATCATGTTTGTAGTTAACACAATGTTTTGGCTGATATACCCTCCAGCCTTCATCAGGTGTCTTGGGGAAATTTCGAACCTGGGTTCTCATTCCTAATGTATTTTTCGATATTATTATTATTATAATTATTATTATTATCATTATTATTATTATTGTTCAGGTCACTGCTTCGAATCGAACTCGGAATCTTGGGGTTAGTAGCCTACGCTCTTAACCACTACGCCATATGCCCGTGAGCATATGGTGTAGTGGTTAAGAGCACAGACGTCAAATGTAAATAATGTTATGAAATTTTGATGATGTTTATTTTGGGAATGATATTGCAGGGTAGGTATGAGAGACTGGATCTGCCCAGTGTAAATACCAGAGAGTTAAGCAATATATGATGGACTCACTCTTCCCTATTGAGCACATGCATTTGTTGAATCAACCGAACAACTTATTCATTAAATTAGTGTACCAAGTGGCTGAGTATTCCACAGGTGTGTGTACACTTAATATGATTCTGAGTAGAATGAATATGATATTGCTGTAACAAAGCTAAACTTTTGAATAACAGATACAACCCATCAGACAGGCTTCCACATAGTTTATTTTTTATCTTTTACTTGTTTCAGTCATTGGATTGCATCCATGCTGGGGCACTACCTTGAAGGGTTTAGTTAAACAAATAGACCCCAGGACTTAGCCTTGTACTTATTCTGTTGGTCTCTTTTTGCTGACTGGGGTTGTCAATTAGTGGTAGGAGACAAACACAGATACAAAGACAAATGCACATAAATACATATATACAATGGGATTCTTTAAGTTTCTGACCCCTAAATACACTTCCTAGGCTTTGGTTAGCTCAAGGCTATATGAGAAGATACTTTCCCAAAGTGCCATGCAGTGGGACTGAACCTGGAACTATGTGGTTGGGAAGCAAACTTCTTATAATGCAGCCATGCATCAATTTCATTTACATGGCTTGAGTGAAGCCAAAGCTCTGGTAAAGATACTTGCTCAAGGTATCAGATAGTAGGAACAAACCCAAGACCTTGTGGTTGTGAAGTGCATTTCATAGCCACTTAGCCACGCCCATATTCTGCCAGTGTGTCTTTCTTTTTTTAAGATGCTACAGATTATGTGGAATTTTGTAACTAAAAATGTATAAAACAGTCAAATAATCTTCTGTCATCACATTGCCTTGCAGTATCCCACATTCTCCACCACAAGAAAATATGTTTCCAGGCTTTAGAAGTAGTAATAGCCATTGCAGGAATTTTTTATTACAATAATATATATTTGCTTATGTGAATTAGGAAATGGTGGCGAGTGAAATTTTCTAAATAGAATTATGAGCCTTCACTATATAGAAAATAGTCTAATATCAGGGCATATAACAGAAAGTGTGTGTTCAATTCCCACGCATACTAATGCCCATTTTTTCCATTATAGGGGCTTTTATGCCCTAATATTAAACTATTTTCTAGAGCCACTATACAGTGAAGGCTTATAATTCGATTCCAAAATATTTATTTATTATTTATCTATATACATACACATTTGATATTACTGTTTGGAAAATTCTCTTCTCATAACATGCTTTATGATAAGCAAAATAGTTTAATAATATACTTATAAGCTAGAATTCAAAGTTTATTCGTTGATTCATGTTATTGCCAGGCTTTTGTTATTTCTGATATGAATGGTTGTGCAGTTTCCCTTTGAAGTTCACTTGTTTACACATAAAGCATATGAGATATTTTAAAATAATTTCTAATAAAATTCTATCTGCAATAAAACACATACACACATGCACGTTTACATGAAATATTAAATAGTAAATATTTCTTCATAGCTGATCATTTAATAATCTTTTTTTTGTTTTTCTTTATAAAATATAAAGACTAACAATTTCAATACAGACAGAAACAGAATAATTTTACAATAAAGATTTGCAATTTTCAATTGTCTATTCTTCAGATATAATACATGGTCCAGTGAATTCTACTAATATAATTGTTATAGAAAAGTTAGAGAAATTCTATTGTAGTAAATATTATTGGATGACATTTGATATTTTGTTTGTAGGAATCCTATGTAAAAGGATAACTTTTAGAAAACTTTTATGTTTATATTATTTTTCAGTCTTCCTATTTCTATCAGTAAAGGTTGAAATTATAACCCTGGATATTTGCTTTAATAACCCTTTCAATCTAAATTTAAATGACCCTTGTCACTATTTTGTAGATTTCCCACTTCTATAAAACAGCTTTCATTTGACTAGGAAAATAATGTGATTTTCAAGTATGTGATGTGACAACACAATAACTAAATTTTAAGCAATGCTGAAATCTAAGGGAACATCTAATTTCATTTTATCTATCAAGCTGTTTCTCAGATGTATCGATATTTTATAATATGAGTTGTTTGTTGAAATTGTTGTTTGCATTTTGAACAGCAAAGTCTAAAATGATGATCTGCATACTGATTCTTAATACATTCCAGCAGATTTAAATGTAAATATGTTAGTCATTGTTGTACATGTCACAGGAGAAAAACTCCTCTTTTACAACATGTTCATAACACACTTGGCACATTGGTGCAAGGGGTTCTGGGACATCAGTATATCAACATATTTTTCATCAGCTAGAAATACTCAGTCCTTTGAGTCTAAACAGCCACCGATGTGGTTTATAATTTCTGCAAACAAGCTGTTTTCTGATCAGTGTGAATATCTGCTTAATGAAATACTGGATCAAAACTGGGTACTTACAGAGAACACCATTTTTGATTCCAAAAACAAAGCAATGTCTCCATGTCCATTTTTTTCCGCAATATCACAAGGTGTCAGTTGATCTACATTTTCTATAAATAACGGAGATCCATTTTGTACAAGTAACTGAAAAAAAACCAAAAGTTTTATATGCAATCAATTAAAACAAAAGGAAGTTAGAATAAGGAAATAGTAAAAAAAATTAAAACAACATTGACACAATTATCCTTGTTAATTTTGAAGTATGATCATTACATCAACCAGATTATCAGATGTAGTTATACACTGCTAGTCACAATGCACTTCACCACATCGTTTTGGCCTTCAAATGATTTCACCTCACTGGCTAGGTGGGCAAGTTGACATTCCCACTGAACAGGATACTGATTCATCACAGGGTTACCTGTTTATAGCTGAGCTAGAGTAATGTGAAATGAAGTATTTTGCTCAAGAACACAAAACACCACTAGTCTGGGAATTGAAACAATGATCTTGTGATTGAGTGTGCAATACCATAACTCCAAGCCATGCACCATCACTTAAAGTATAATAGTAATCAAGAAAAAAAAAAGAAGAAATATTGGGGTTGATATTTTAAGGTAGAAATAATTTATTTTCTATTTCAGGGTTTAATTAGAAAAGATTGGGCAATGCCCATAATCACTTTGAAGTCCTCTGAATCAGAAGAGAGAAACACAGGAAACCATCCTAACATGCAAGCAATACATCATGCCTTCCACTCAGACACCAATCTCTTACTCATTAACTATTCAGACTATTTCTGTTGTCCAGTTTATATTCTCTATTCCAACTTTACTCGGAAAATTACAACTTCCTCTGCATGTAATCCACTTAACTGTCACACCTGGATATTATTGGCAACGAATTACTTCCAGTTGCTCCCACTTAAAAATCCCCCTTTTTTTATTCTTCTGAATTAATTCTCTGGTCGGCAGCAACTTTTTAATTATCACTCTCATCCTTCATTGAAAACATCTGTCTCACATCCCTCTTCTTTAAAACTTGTTCTAGCTCCCTTCAACAATGATGTCTACAATAAGAACTACAACTATTACTACTACTCTTTGCTACTGCACTCCTACCACATTGATGCTAGCATTGCAGAAGCTGAATCATATGAAATTTTCAACAGATCACTGCTTGCTCTTATCTATGATTGACACAAAGACACTCCAGACAAACCTCATTTCTTTCTTACCTTCAACCCTGTCCTATCCTTTTCCAAACACTTACTATCTCTTCCCCTACCAGGTTATCTGACTTCTACCTAATCAATGCTTCCCACCATCCATTCACACATAGTGATGAATCCCCTATCTTTAAAACCTGTGACTCTTCCATTATTATTCTGATGATCCTTGACAACAAATATACTTCATTACAGATACATTGACATCAGCTAATCTGGTGGCCAAGGCTACTCTCTTAGTCATATCCCTTCACTTGCCTCAGACACCCAGAGCTCACAACACCATAGTTTGTAAGTGGCTGACCTGCAGCTGCACACAAGTAATTCAAGTAAAGAATGACAGACACAACATCTGGAGAAACACCTCCACCAACTGGGTAGATTTTATTCATCCACTATTGCAATTCCTCCAACACTATTACAATTCCATAGCATATAAATATGCTCTTAGCTTAGACTTTTTGGTGGGCAACCAGATTGAACAGTCTCAAGTGTAACTGCCTGAAACTGTAAGGATATCTGATGACTTGACTGACGAAAGAAAGCCACAAATGACCGTTCTTTTTTCCCCGTCTGCCTTTGTATCGTCTGTCTGTCGGATGCTTTATTGTCCTCTATTGTGTTTTTTGTTCCATTTATATATATATATATATATATATATATATATATATATATATATATATATATATAATCTTTATTCTTTTACTTGTTTCAGTCATTTGACTGCGGCCATGCTGGAGCACTGCCTTTAGTCGAACAAATCGACCCTGGGACTTATTCTTTGTAAGCCTAGTACTTATTCTATTGGTCTCTTTTCCCAAACCGCTAAGTTCTGGGGATATAAACACACCAGCATCGGTTGTCAAGCGATGGTGGGGGGGACAAATACAGCCACACAAACACGCATATACATCTATACACACACACACACACACACACACACATATATATATATATATATATATATATACACGATGGGCTTCCAGTTTTTATCTACCAAATCCACTCACAAGGCTTTGGTCAGCCTGAGGCTTTTGTATTACATCGGAAAGAAAATTCTTGGACAACCAAACTACCTTCAATCCCGCAACCAATCAGTGTTGCCAACCAATCAGGAGCAGCCAGCATGTCTATTGTGACTATATAAAGATTGACAATCACTCTATTTGCTCATTAGCTTTTTAGCATTCTGTGTCAGATGTATTTGCGAAATACATCACTTTTTGTGCAAAATGGCTCAAAATATTGCACTTCCAAAGCTGGCTCTGCCTGGCATCATACTGTATCACTTCAAACATGGCACATCCGTGCATGGCACAGCTGAACTAATCTGCAAAGCGTTTGGCCCTTGCACCGTCTCGAAAAGTACTTGTGGTAATTGGTATCAGTGCTTTGCATCTGACAATTATTCACAGGAAGATCAACCTCGAGTTTATTCATCGAATCCTGTATATAAATTCATACATCATCATCCTCCTCCTCTTAACATTCATTTCTCTATGATTGCATGATTGGATGCAGTTTCTTGAAGCAGAATTTCTAGAGCTAGATACCGTTCCTGTCACCAAACCTCACTTGTTTCCAAGCAAGATATTTTTTCCACATGGCCAAACATGTTGTTGCAGAATATTAGAAATGAATGACACTGTTCACATAGCAGTGACACTTAGAGCTATCACGCAATGTCAAAACAAACACACACACACACACACACCACACATGACAGGCTTCTTTCAGTTTTCATCTACAAAACCCACTCAAAAGATTTGGATTGGCCTGACGTTATAGAAGAAGACACTTGTCCAACGTGCAACCATATGATTAGGAAGTAAACTTAACCACACAGCCACACCTATACCTACATACACATATATGAAAATACATTCACACATGCAAATACAAAAGCTAAAATTTCAGTTAGAAGCAAAGAGCAGGACTTGCTACATAAAACTGTATCGACAAGTTTATGTGATAAACTGCATTAATAGTTAAATGAAAATATTAAATCTATAGTCAGCTTAAATCATGGCTAAAATCTACAATCAGCTAAAAATCATGTTAAGATTATGTTCCACATAACATGATACAGACAAATTATGTAATATATAATGAGCTAAGATGCAACTTCATTACAACTGAAAATGTAAAGAAAAAAAAAAATCGAACATACTTTACATTAATAGTAAAAAGTAGATATTAAATCAATAGTTTTTTTCATTTTAACAAATATCTCAAAGAGTGTCTTTGAGAACTGAGTCAAGAGTTATCAGTATTATAAAGTAATTAATTATTTAGTCCTGAAAATAGAGCCATCAATGAACTCCAGTTATTAGCTGCAGAGAAAATGTCTAACATTAAATTTTCACTGTTCTTATTCGACAATTTATATCGAGATGTTTATTTTACAAAGATGTTAAGTCTGTGCTGAGATTGAAATGTACAGATGAAATCAGTTGACACTGTTCATAAGACACAAACCATTTCCGCAAAAGACACCCATACCCGGGAAGTAAAGATCAATCAATCAATCAATTTGTATCTTACTGAAATGTCTTGGCTCATTCCCCCCACCCCACCCCACCCCACCCACCCACTACTTCTTCCCAAGTTATTCATATTTGCGAAATCTCCAATAAGAAGAAGAAATGATTTTCTTATCTAGAGAGAGTTGCAGTAATTTGTCTTCTACTTTTTATTTGTTTCAGTCATTAGACTGCAGTCAAGCTGGAGCACCGGCTTGATGAATTTAAGTTAAACAAATTAAGCCCAATACTATTTTTTTTACTGGCCTGGTACTTATTCTTACAGTTTCTTTTGTCACATTGCCAAGTTACAAAGACATAAACAAACCAACACCAGTTATCAAGTGGTGAGGAGGGACAAACACAGACACTACTCCCTCTCCCTTCTCCCTTCCCACACACAGACGTTTCTGTCTACCACCAATTCCACTCACAAGGCTTTGATCGGCCCAAGGCTATAGTTCAACACCCTTCTCCAAGGTGTCACAGAGCAGGACTGAACCTGGAACAATGTGTCTGGGAAGCAAACTGCATACCTCACTGCAACACCTGCACATAGTATTTTATCTTTAAAACAAGAGTGTATATGCATTTTATTTGCACATATCTTGTATCTTTTTAAATTATCTTTTCTATGTTTCATTCATTAGACTGGGGCCATGCTACAGCACTGCCCTGGAGGGTTTAGTTGAACAAATCAACTCCAGTGCTTTTTTTTAAAAGTCTGGGACTTATTTTATTCATCTCTTTTGACAAATCACGTTATGGGGGATGTAAACACACCAACACCAGCTGTCAAAAAGTGGCAGAGGACAAATAAACACTGACACACACATGATGGGGTTCTTTCAGTTTCCATCAACCAAATTCACTCACAAGGCTTTGGTAGGCCTGAGGCTAAAGTAGATGTCCATGTAGTGGGCTTGAACCTAGAACCATGAAGTTGGGAAGCAAACTTCTTACCACACAGCCATGCATGCACCTACGCACCTACGATATTTGTATTCTTTAACAGATTTCCCTTTGTAAAGATGTAATCTATAATTTACAAATGATGGAAGAAAGAGAGAAGGCTTAGAATGTATCATCAATCTTATAACCTTAAGTAGTTACATTTAATATTTATTTGATTTATATAAATAAAAATGTATATTTTTATTTTTAATTTTCAATCCATGCTCATTATTATTCAAAAATATAAGCAAACTTTGAAGTCTTCCCTGGCGAAATGAAAAGATTTGAAGATGGCAATTAAGAACTTTAATTTCTTCCACCATATATTAATTAAATAGTTACAGCAAAGATATTTACTTTGAAATTAGAAAATTTACACTTATAGAGTTAATGATGTTAACTTTTTAAATGTTACATTATGTGAGCCAGAGTTGAAATTAGTTTATAAATCTGCATATACTATCAAACATTTCATTAAACAGACTTCATCAGATGAATGACCTAGTCCTCAAAATTATTAATATCAAAGATTAGATTAATAATTATTCAATTATAGCTAACAAATGTTTAACACACAAACATTGGTTTTAGAACAGTATGTCTATGAGGCTGTAAATCCTATGAAGAATAAAGAGTTAAGAAAACAACTAAAAGAGCTCAAATCCTGTCATTATAACATGAGGTTACTTTTCTTCATATCATTATCTTTAATATGTCTTTGAATGGCAGAACTGTAAGCACATCAGACAAAATGGTGCATTTTTGTCTGGCTCTTTGCCTTCTGAGTGCAGATTCCAAAAAAGGTTAACTTTGCCTTTCATCTATTCGGGGTCAATAAAATAGGTATCAGTTGAGCATTGGGTGGGTTGGGGGTTAATGAAATTAACTTACTAAAAATTTGCTGGCCTTGTCCCCAAATCTGAAACCATTACTATTATTCATCATTATCATCACCATCATTTAACGTCCATTGTTCATGCTGGCATGGGCTGGACGGTTTGACCAGGGCTGGTAAGCTGGAAGGCTACACCAAACTCCAGTCCGATTTGGCATGGTTTTCTACAGCTGGATACCCTTCCTAATACCAACCACTCAGAGAGTGTAATGGGTGCTATTACATGCCACTGGCACGGGTGCCATTTGTGTGACACCAGTATCTGCCACAACTGTGATTTTGCTCAGCTTGATGGGTCTTCTTTACAAGCATGACATAGTGCCAAAGGTCTTAGTCATTGCCTCCGTGAGGCCCAAGATGGTGAGCTGGCAGAATCATTAGCATACTGGACAAAGTGCTCAGTTGTATTTCATCCATCTTTAAGTTCTATCTTCAAATTCTGTTGAGGTCAATTTTGCCTTCCATCTTTTCGGGGTCAATAAAATTATTATCAGTTGAACATTGGGGTCGATGTAATCGACTCATCCACTCCCCCAAAATTGCTGCCCTTGTGACAAAATTTGAAATTATTATTATTATTATTATTATTATTATTCGATACTAATGCTTGGGGGGGGGGCGGTCAATAAAATAAGTACCAGCCAAGCACTAGGTCAATGCAATTGACTACTCCCTCCCTCTGAAATTGCTGGCCTTGTGCCAAAATTTGAAGCAATTATTAGATACTGATATCTTTACCCATTTTCTTTCGTAAGCTTCTATTATTACTATGTTTGGTCATTATTATTATTAGCATCCATTTATGTATTTCTATGTTCTTAGGTTTACAAAATCATATATTTACTATGGATAAACGAGAAACTGATAATAAGATGGTTCTATGTATTCCTATAATTTTTGTTATTCCTATAATTCCTGTGATTTCTGTTATGAGTGAGAGATAGTATAAAAATTTCCCTACAGTTGCCAGTTGGAACACCTGCCTACATCACCATGGCTTGACAGCCAGTACTCCTGACATTATCATAGGCAACTAAAATAAACCCAACCTCATTAATGGAATCTTCCATTAGCACCATAATGTAGAGAGCTTCCTGTAGAGATAGCTCTTGTAGAATAAATAGCTTGGCAACTATCACAATCCTCTATAATTATGAAGACAGCTTCAATTCCAACTAAGTGCCCCTAAATGAGTAACAAATCTTGGAAACAAACTTTGATGACTATAAAAATTACTGTATTACAGTCACACTAAGCAATCATATCATTATTATGAAGGGGTGTTACAGATAATTAAATAACGCATACCCTCTACCATCTGTCATGAAGAAGACCCAACCACTAAATGCCCATGCCAAAAGTAAAGTATACAAGTAAGGCATGGACTCTGGAACCTGTATCACAGGTTGCCTTACTGGGAGGACAAAAGTGGTTTCAAATAAAAATTAATATATAATGCTGCCTGACTGGCTCCTGTGCTGGTGGCATGTAAAAAGCACCATTTGAGTGTGGACGTTGCAAGTGCTGCCTGACTGGCTCCCATGCTGGTGGCACATAAAAAGCACCATTCAAGCATGGTTGTTGTCAGTACTGCCTGACTGACTCCTGTGGTGGTGGCATGTAGAAAGCACCATTTAAACATGGTCGATGCCAGTACAACCTGACCGGTGGCACATAAAAAGCACACCCACTACACTCTCAGAGTGGTTGGCATTAGGAAGGGCAACCAGCTGTAGAAATCTTGTCAGATCAGATTGGAGCCTGGTGCAGCCTGATGGCTTGCTAGTACTCAGTCCAACCCGTGCCAACATGGAAAGCGGATGTTAAACGATAATGATGATGATGGGATGGGACAGCTTCTCTAATGAATGGAAAGGGACATAGTGGAGATACAGTATATAAAAGTGTTAACTGCTAAGAGTCAGGCCTGGAAGAAAGAGGAAACAAGGAACAATATCAAGTAGTTTACAGTTAATACGTGTAGCAAAGAGATATGGAAAGTCAGGGATGTGCCGACAGAAATGCAAAGTGTTCTGGATTTCACAACAGTATGTGAGTGTAAATAATGACAACTTTGGGAAAAAGTGTGTATGGGATGATAGCAGCGCTCAGACAGGCTGACAAAGAATATGTATGTAACTAATGCACAGGAGTATCTAACAGTATGAGAACTATGAAATATTCTTTCAAATGCATAGAGAAAGCCATAATAGTAGTTCATAGTTTGTTGCCTAGGTAACCTAATAATCATAGGAGTCCAGAGTTCAAGAATGAGTTGGGGAAATCTGAGGGAGCTATTAATGTTTCTAGCAACAAGGGGATTCTCTCTCTCACAGATTATCTGATGTTTGTGTATAAAATACAATGTTGCATGGTAGCAAAATTTGGGCACTGGATGCAAGGAATGCGCAAAAGCTGTAAAGAAGTAAGTAAGCCCTGTTGGATGTATAATGTTAATGTGCATGAATGGCAGAGCATAAATGAGCACAGAAAAAGACTGGATATAAAAGGAATGAGATGTAGCATTCACAAGACATGATTGTGGTGATGTGGACATGTGATGCATATAGTGGATAACAGATGGATAAATTTCCAAATGATCCAAATGGGAGATCATGAAGATGAAGAATAAGAAAGACACAGGAATAAATAGAGAAAGCTGATCTCGGGGATTACAACAAATGGCGAGACACTGTGCTAGAGAAGATCTGTCAAACCCACAGAAAAGTGAGCATAACATGATTGCAATGATGATGATGACAATGAATGATTAACAATTTATTATTTATATATATATATAAATTATTACTGTTATAAAAATAGAGACAACATATAAAAATTTACTGATCACAAGCCAATACTAAAAGCAGTATCAATCGCTTGATGTTTTTATGATCAGAGTTAACTATTAATAAGTAATCAGCCTTATGGGGTGTGGAAGATGGAAGTTAAGTCGGGTTTTTATAAATAATACACTGAAATAGTTTAAACAAGTTATTCTTGTCAATGATTTTCAAATTACAATAAAGCAAATATATATATTTATACATAAACTTATATGTTTCAGATCGCTAATATATTTATATAAAAAAAAATTCTGTAAACACACACTTATTTACAGATATTTAGTTTATATTCTTTTGATGATCTGTTTGTTGTTTTAGGATTGTTTTTTTAGTCATTCTTCTTATTGATTTTCATAACTATTATTATATAATTAAAAGACTTAATCTGTTCTCATTTCTATGAGTAGGTGGGGTATTTTTTTTTTAGCATTTTGATTTTTCTAAATCTTCTCAGACTGATATAGTTGAGACAATTGAAAATTGAAATTCAGTAAAATTCAATATTTTGAGAGAAATTAAGTACAGAATGAGGCTGTACACAGATGTCACTATCATGAGAGAAAGGATAATGCAGCACAATCAAAAGACACAGAATGTCAGTAAGATGGTGCTCATAGTGTGCTCAGATACTATTTGTGGTGTGTTCAAAAGCAAAGACTCATCTGTTGAGTATTTTCAAGCCTGGGAATGTCGCAGTTTCTCTGAGAAAGATATCTTTTATCGATTACTTGTTTCAGTCATTGGACTGCAGCCTATGCTGGGGCACCACCTTGAAGGGTTTTAGTTGAAGGAATTGACCCCAGTACTTATTTTTTTAAGCCTGGTACTTATTCTTATTTCTTTATTGCCCACAACGGGTTACACATAGAGGGGACAAACAAGGACAGACAAAGGGATTAAGTCGATTACATCAACCCCAGTGAGTAACTGGTACTTATTTAAATCGACCCCGAAAGGATGAAAGGCAAAGTCGACCTCGGCGGAATTTGAACTCAGAACATAACGGCAGACGAAATGCTGCTTAGCATTTCGCTCGGCGTGCTAACGTTTCTGCCAGTTCTCCGTCTGGTACTTATTCTACCAATCTCTTTTGCTGAATGCTGGTTTATAAACATGTAAATAAGCCAACACCAGTTGTCAAGTGGTGGAGCAGTGGGGGTGGGGAAAAACACAAACATGCACACACAGACATATTTAGGTATATGATGGGCTTCTTTCAGTTTCTGTCAACCAAACTCACTTAGAAAGCGTTGGTTGGCCCATAGCTATAGCAGAAGACACTTGCCCAAATTTCCATGCAATGGGACTAAACATGGAATCATGTAGTCAGTAAGCAAACGTTCTTACCATGCAGTCACATGATAAAATTTATAATGTGAGGATTTCATTGTGTTTTGAAGATGATAAGCAACAACCGTATAAATTTTACAAATTTTCTACCTCAGGACAAAAAAAAAAAAAGCTTTTGATATGTTAAAAGTCTTTGACACAATATTTAAGATGTGAAATTAATCACTGAAACTAGTTATCTACCTATACTTTTGAACATCTTTCATAAATGTTTACCAAATTTTAACTTAAAATTAATAAAATCTTTATCATGCTTAAAAACAAGGCAACTTGTTAGAAAAAAAAATCAATTTATAGTGGATCTAATGTAGCAATTAAGTATAATGGAAAGTATTGAGTTTTCAATCAGCTGATAACTAAAAAAATGTATATATACATAAATTAGGAAATTTAATCATTAATATTATACAGAGTTTTATTACAAAGAAAACTTAATAATCTATTCATCTTAACTAAAGTGAAGGTTTTATGTTAACATAATTACAAATTCAAAACAGCAATGTAGTAAGAAATTCACTTCCCAAACTGTTGGTATCAGGTCCAGTCCCACTGTGTGATACCTTGGGCAAGTGTCTTCCACTATAACTCTGAATCATTCATACCTCATGACAAGATTTGGTACTAGGAAAATGAAAAAATCCTGTCCCCTCCATGTGTGTGTGTGTGTGTGTGTGTGTGTGTGTGTGTGCGTGCATGCATGCGTGCGTGCGTTTGTGTGTGTGTATATTTGTGTCTTGTCTTGATATTACATGACAACTGTAAGAGAATGCAACATCAGTCATGTGGTATCATTTCTTTCCAGTCATTTGTGAAAAACATGGCCAACCAATGGGAAATATTACTTTGCCCAAAAACAAGTGAGGGTTAGTGGCAGGAAGGGCATCCAGCCACCAAAAATCTGTCTCAACAAATCGTGTCTGAGCCATTTAAGTATGGAAAAATGAACATGAAAATGATAATGATGATGATATTTCCTACAGGAAAATCTCAAAGTATTTAATAACAACAAACTACAATGTAAGAGAAAACATGCTAATCCATAAGTCACATATGTGAGTGCAATGTGTGGCCCATTAATGTAAAATTTTCAAGAAAACTAAAAACTAATTTAGATAAACTGAGCTTAGAGATGATTAAAAAATTGGGGCCATGAATCAATGTAAATGGTAATTAAAATATTCCAGAAATAAAACATAAAATATCAATTTTGCAGCTGCAATTGGTAAATCAATATTTTGCTGACCTGTAGCTTTGAATAGATGTCTAAAACTTACAAGAATTTCTTCAGTTCTTCCATTTCTTGTCTGTAGTCCTCAAATTGCAGACTGTACAAAATCTTGGTGAAGCTTGCTTCCCAACCACATGGTTCTGGGTTCAGTCCCAGTGCGTGGCATCTTGAGCAAGTGGCTTCTACTATAGCCTCAGACCAACCAAAGCCTCATATATATATATATATATATATATATATATATATATATATATATATATATATGTATCTGTGTTTGTGTTTGTCCCCTCGACAGCGCTTGACAACCAATGCTGGTGTGTTTATGTCCCCATAACTTAGTGATTCAGCAAAAAAGAGATCGATAGAATAAGTACTAGGCTTACAAAGAATAAGTCCATGGGTCAATTTGTTCGACTAAAGGCGGTGCTCCAGCATGGCCACAGTCAAATGACTGAAACAAGTAAAAGAATCATTCAATGTTTGTTTTCTTTGTTTTCCATGCTTGGCATGAGCTGGACAGTTTGACAGGATCAACCAAGCCACAGAGCTGCATCAGGCCACAATGTCAGCTTTGGCATGGTTTCTTCAGCTGGATGCCATTCTGAACACCAACCACCTTACAGAGTGTATGGGGTACTTATTTTGTGGCACCAGTAGTAGTGAGGTCATCTATTAACTTTCAAGACAAAGTAAAGAAAAGGTAGCAGTCCTCCTGACTAAATGGAGGTGTCAATTGTTTTTTTTTTTTTTAAATACTTTGAATTTGTTTGTGCATGGAATGTTTATTAGAATTTTGACTACAAAGTCGATCTTGATTGCAAAGATATCTAACACATTGTGTAAAAAAAACATAAACACATTTCTAATAAAGTAACATCATATATCTACCTTTTGAATAGAAATTTCTATACTTTTTGTTAACAAGAATCTCATATAAGGTCTCTTTTAGTAGTGCTAAGTAGAAAAGAAATTGTGGTTTTCCTCACAGGCAAACATACTTTATTTTTTCTGAAAGAATTTAATGAGATTCCAGAAACTCTTTTTTTTTATGTATTCTTAATAAATTACCTTGCATTGAGAACATGTTAACAAATAGTATAGTAAGACAACAAATATTTAAAAAACTTAGTTATCGCCCTAAATACAATCATTCTTCACAAACTGGTTTATCATGTATTTTATATCAATGTTAAAAATACTAATAAATCTCTGACTCCCAACAATAATTCAACTAAATACATACTGCTCATTATCTGGTTTTGTCAATAAATACAGCCAATAAATCAATATCTATTCAGTCTAGCATTTAACATTTCTGCAAAACCAGTGACCTGACAATAACTTATGTCGAAGGACATGTTTAACAATTAACTTGCATGTGGCACCCAAATTAGTAGAAACTCTGTTAATAGTAGTTGTAGTAAATTAATTTATCATCCAATTTTCCTTTCCACAGTTTTATTATATATGAGAATAGTAATAAGGAGGAAGTCTTATCTAAAAGAAAACTGTTACTATAATTGAAAGATCATTTTCTTTGTAGAAAACTTACAATGTGTATATACAGAACATAATTACTTGGCAAGATCTCTATAAATTAAAAATATAAATATTTCCTTGTATTTGAAAGCCAACAATGCAAATCTAGTGATATATATGTAGGGCTTTGTTAACACCAAATACAAACATAGTGGTATTCTTTCAGGTTAAGACTAGAAAATAGAGTTTTATCACTATTTCAGTATATGATGAATATAAAAAGCATATAATAGGTTTTGATAAAAATCTTTTCAACAATACTTATATCCTAATATTCAGTATGAAAATATCATTCATATTGTCAGTTGTAAAAACAGGAAATAGTCTCATTTCCTATAATCTTCCTTGATCATGCTACATGTTGATTAACAGATAATTTGATATTAATAATTTACATGATAATATATAGTAACAATATTCTGCTTCTGAGTCTTATTTTAAAAGAATAATATCATGTCTGGCTGTATGAGAAAAGATTTCAGGATGATATGTTGAGTTATGCAAGGAGAAGTTAAGCTGAGGAAATGATTAAATATTGAAAACATCTGATATGTGAACGTGAGATAACTACACTGGCATGGATATATAATGCGAACAGATGGTTTCAAGTAAAAGATAAACTAAAGAATGAAGTGATCAAATCAAATCTATACAGATTATCTTATAATTATTATTATTGTTGTTATCATTGTTATCATCATCATTCTTCTTCTTCTTCTTATTGTTGTTGTTGTTATTGTTATCATCGTTATTATTATTAAGGCGATGAACTGGCAAAATCATTAGCATACCAGAAAAACGTTCTGAGTTCAAATTCCTCTGAGGATCACTTCACCTTTCATCCTTTCAGAATCAATAAAATAAAATACTAGCTGGGCACTGGGGTCAATGTAATCAACTCGCCCCACCTACCAAATTTGCGGCTTTATGCCTATAATACAAAAGATTATTATTATTATTGAGATGTGGGCCCTGAATGCAGAGGACACATGAAGGCTAGAAGGGAATGACCCTAGTATGCTCTGCTGAATGTGCAATGTAAGTATACAAGTGAGACAAAGTGCTAGTATTGAGAGGAAAGTTAGGAATTAGATGCAGTGTGCAAGAAAGAAGACTACACTGGTTGGCCATGTGAGACATATGGATGTAGACAGCAGCATAAAGAAGTGCCGATCACTTAAAGTGGATGGAACTTGTGGAAGAGGGAAACCCAAGAAGACACAAGACAAAATATTGAAGGCTGATCTCAGGACACTGTGCCTTATGAAGGAAATGACAAAGGACCAAGATATCTGGCACTTTGCTGTACTCAAGAAGACCTGTCCACCACAGAAGAATTGTTAATTCTCCACCCCAACCAGCTGAAGGGATTTTTGCCTTGCAAGTGACCTCATGTGAGTCCATGTAAAAAGCACCCATCTCAGACAAAATGCTTAGTGACATTTTTTCTGGCTCTTTATGTTCTGAGTTCAAATTCTGAGGTCAGCTTTGTCTTTTATCCTTTAAGGGTCAATAAAATAAAGTACCATTTTGAGTACTAGAATTGATATGATGGACTTGCCCTCACACCTCAAAACTGTTGCCTTGCGCCAACATTAGAAATAAATATTATTATTATTATTATTATTATTATTATTATGGCGGCGAGCTGGCAGAATTGTTAGCACACTGGGTAAAATGCTTAGCAGTATTTCACCTGTCACTATGTTCTGAGTTCAAATTCTACTGAAGTCGACTTTGCCTTTCATCTTTGAAGGGTCAATAAATTTGTAATCGACTAGCCCCTTCCCCCAAAATTTCAGGCTGTGTGCCTTTAGTAGAAAGGATTATTATTATTACTATTGCACTTAAAAAAAAAAAAAACCCTCACAACAACACACATTCTTTGTTTTTTCCTGTGCTGTGCATAATGTTTTTCTTAATGTAAACCCTTGTAGTTAATAAAGAAGTCATTATTACTATTATTATTATTATTCATACCATACTCGATGACTGGTACCTGCGCCAGTGGAGCACTAACAGCACTGTCTGAGGATGTTCATTGCCAGAGCAGCTGTCTGGCATCCATGCTAGTGGCCCGTAAATAGCACCATTTGAGCGTAATCGTTACCAGTGTTGCCTTCTAGCACTTGTGCTGGTGGCACGTTAGAAAATCATTTGAGCGAGGTCATTGCCAGTGCCGCTGGACTGGCTCCCATGCAGGTAGCACATAAAAAACACCTTTTTGAGTGTGGCCGTTGCCAGTACTGCGTGACTGGCCCTCGTGCCGGTGGCATGTAAAAGCACCCACTACACTCTTGGAGTGGTTGGCGTTAGGAAGGGCATCCAGCTGTAGAAACTCTGCCAGATCAGATTAGAGCCTGGTGCAGCCTTCTGGCTTGCCAGTCCTCAGTCAAATCATCCAACCCATGCTAGCATGGAAAGCAGACGTTAAACGATGAACGATTCAGTAGTCTTATTTTTATCATATGCTTTCACTGCACTACTGAGCACAGCTCTGTGTGCCTTGGGTATGTGCTGTGGTTTGTTATGTCTCTCTTATTTTCACAGTATAGAAAGTGTTTTATGTAAGATGTGTGCGGTGCCTAGTAGTGCTATTTTTTCTATGTTATATACACTTGTAAGTCCTGGTGTTTTTGTAATGTATTATCATTATTATACAAAGGCTATTACATGCTAATTCAATTAGCAGAGATATTAAGTTGAGATTTGGTGACAACAAATCTCAGGAACCTTTCTTAGGATTCTTGTAGAATTCAGCATAGCACATTTTGCAAACCCACAATATTTCAATTCTAATATCCTTCAGTCTCTTCAGTTTCAATGTTGGCCATTATGTCATGTGCAACAGTTACATCTTCATCTGTTTGGCTACATACTGATATTTCTCAATCTTCTTAGCTTACTTTCCATGCACTCTATCTCACAAAATTTCAAAATCATACAAGATTTGTACTTTCGGTCTTCCATGATCATATCTAGTCTCCCTGCTTCGACAGGATAGTCAATTTTCATGACGAAATCCCATAAAATTCTGTAAGCATCGTCGTCGTCATCGTTTAACGTCCGCTTTCCATGCTAGCATGGGTTGGACGATTTGACTGAGGACTGGTGAAACCAGATGGCTACACCAGGCTCCAATCTGATTTGGCAGAGTTTCTACAGCTGGATGCCCTTTCTAATGCCAACCACTCAGAGAGTGTAGTGGGTGCTTTTACGTGTCACCCGCACGAAGGCCAATCAGACGGTACTGGCAACGGCCACGCTCAAAATGGTGCATTTCATGTGCCACACGCACAAAAAAAAAAAAAAAAAAAAAGTAAGCATCATTTGCCATAATATTCTCTGGTTTGGGTTCATACCACTTTTCTATCACTTCATATACACAAACATAGCTAACATCTTTTTTGTAATACGAAATCTCTTAGGTCAGTTTAGAAAATCTCATTTTAGATATATTTATCTAGCTTGAGTGATTTATAACAATTTATCTTCAATTCATATTATTTTTCATCCCATTTCATTCAACTACCTCTCTCATAAAAATTTAATTTATGACCAAATATTTAGAACATTTGATATTGTATCACATAATATAACATAACAGCAATATCATTGCTGGAGACAAGGATAGCTTGAATATATCTCTATTAAATTTCCATCATTTTGGAGACCTGATGTTACATCTCTTTAATGTTTTAACATACGTATAAAGAGTCAAGAATTTATTTGTTCAAGTCTTGCAATTAAGCCTCACAATAAAATATTCATCCAAATAAAGCTGTAGCCATTCAATATTCTTCACCTACAGAAACCTTAATGTATTGCATTACCCAAACTCTCACATCAAACTGCTAGCTTTGTTAACTAGTATGGATTACTTGAGTATTGGGTTGAGTCACATGAAACACCAAGTATGCAACACTTGCAATGCTTCAATATTATGTTGTGCATACATAGAGGAATGGAAATACGAACTCACTAACACATGCACATACGGACAGACATTGTAACTTCTGCAGATTAAAAATTCTCTCACATTCCAAAAACTATTATTTAGCATTATAAAAGATGGTATTTGATGCCAGAGGTTGCTTAGCTTAACTGTTCAGAGTGCTCAGCCAGAATTTGAGAAGTACAGGGTTCAATTCCCTGTAGCGGCATGCTAGCCACTCCCCCACCCCATCTTCTAAAAGTACTTGCCCAATTTTCTAAGCTGTATTCACAGCTATTCTGCATTTGAGATTTACTTTATTTTCTGTAATATTATATAAGCTTATCATCATCGTTTAACGTCAATTTTCTATGCTGGCATGGGTTGGACGGTTTGACTGGGGACTGGCAAGCCAGGAAGCTGCACCAGGCTCCAATCTGATCTGGCAATGTTGCTACAGCTGGATGTCCTTCCTAACACCAACCACTCCAAGAGTGTAGTGGGTACTTTTTACATGCCACTGGCACAGAGGCCAGTCAGGTGGCACTGGCATCAGTCACATTCGGATGGTGCTTTTTATGCGCTACCAACACAGGAGCCAGTTGGGGTGGGGTGGGGCTGGCATTGACCACATTCAGATGGTGGTTTTTACACGCCACCGGCATGGGGAGACAATCAGGCGGCACTGGCAACGACTCATACATGAATGGTGCTTATTACGTGCCACCAGCATGAGAGCCAGTCAAGCAGCACTAGCAATGGCCTCAACTACAATTTCCATTTTTTATTGTGATTTGTGGCCATGCTGGAGCGCCACCTTAATGGGTTTTTTAGTTGAAGAAATTGATCCCAGAACTTATTCTTCGTAAGCCTAGTACTTATTCTATCGATCTCTTTTGCTGAACTGATAAGTTATGGACATGTAAACACACCAACATTGGTTGTCAAGTAATAGTGGGGGGGGGGGGAGACACACAAAGACATAAATAAATATATATACATAGACCACCATCATCATTGTTTAACGTCTGCTTTCCATGCTGCCATGGGTTGGACGGTTTGACTTAGGACTGGCAAGCTAGAAGGCTGCACCAGTCTCCAATCTGATCTGGCAAGGTTTTTACAGCTGGATACCCTTCCTAAAGCTAACCACTCCAAGAGTGTAGTGGGTATGTTTTACATGCCACTGGTATGCAGGCAAGTCAAGCAGTACTGGCATTGACTATGCTTGAATGGTGCTTTTTTCATGCAACTGGCACAGGATCAGTCAAGCGACACTGGCAACGACCATGCTCTCAAATGGCACTTTTTATATGCCACCGGCATGGGAGCCAGTCAGGCGGCACATATATACAACAGGCTTCTCTCAGTTTCCATCTCCCAAATCCACTCACAAGGCTTTGGTTGGCCCGAGGCTATAGTAGAAGACACTTTCCCCCCAAGGTGCCATGCAGTAGGACTGAACCCCAAACCATGTGGTTGGGAAGCAAGCTTCTTAACACACAGCCACACCTACACCTGTATATATACTCTTGTTTTGAGTTCTATTTTTCATGTTTGTATAGGTAAACCTGTGTATATATATATATGCACACACACAACTAAATGTTCATGCATTTTAAAAATGAAAATTATTGAAAGGTTAACACACAATCACTATGCATGCTTTTTCATATTTTGAATGCAGGTACCCAAGCATCAAAGCGTTCACTTCAAGAATTTCTACTCAAGTAAAACTTTTGTTACCTTGAACTGAATAAAGTGCCATTAATTCAGATAATTATTAAAATTATTCATAACAATCAATTATTATTATTATCAATGTTACGAAAATGAATGTTAAACTCTTTAGCATTCAGATTAATCTGTCAAAGGTGATGCTTATTTATTCACACTGTTTTGAATTAATCCTGTATTATCTCATAGCATTGAGATTCTGATGATGTGACTGTTTATTCTTATGATGACATTATAGGGTAGGTGTGAGAAACTGGACATGGCCAGTTTGAACATTAAACAAGTTGAATATTTGGGTCAGATACGATTGCTTTAAATCCTAAAGGATTAAAGTGACAGAAACAGTTAAGTAGTGACTTAAATGAGCTGCAGGGTTTAATTTCTATTTAATTTTACTTTGCAGTTAATTGTATTCTGACTTCAAACCCCTGTGGAATTAACTTTGTGTTTCATAATTCTGGTACTAATGAAATTAGTACCACTAATATATGTGTAGACATGACTGAGCAGTAAAGAAGTGGCCTCCACAATCCTCTGATCCTAGGTTCAATCCTACTGTGTGGCATCATGGATATCTTCTAGTATAGCCACAGTCGAGGCAATGAAATCAGGGAGAGAGAAAATGTTTGAAAGCTCTTCAACTCAATTATACCTGCACTTCAAAACACCAGCCTTGTCACACACACACACACACACACACTGTCATGCTGGCTCTTTCTGAGAATTACATTATAGGTACATTTTCTCTGAGGAATATTCAGCCACTCACATGCTAATACAATGTTACTGATTAAATGGTTGGAACCATCACTAAAAATGATAGAGATCTATTAACAAATACCAGTAATATATCCAGGGCAGTTCAACCGATTTGTATCTCTTTGCATATTTGTGACATTGTGCCCAAATATAAGAAGTAAAAAAATGTTTAAAAAAAAAACAATTTTGGAATTTATTGCGTTTTTAAATTTTGGAATCTATTTTTTTCAAGAATTCTATTTTTGAATCATTTTGGAATCTATTTTGTTTTTTTTTTCTAGTTAATTTTAGTTAATTTTTGTTTATCTTCAGATCATTAAAATGGAATGTCAAGTTAAGAAAAATGAGCATTTCGACACCTCCTTCTTTTTGCTTTTAATCAAGGTTCTAAGGCTGCAAAAGTTGCTCACGACATTTGTGCTGTGTATGGAGAGGGTGCCATAGCTGAAAGAACTGCTTGTGATTGGTATGCCAAGTTCAAAAATGGAAACTTTGACCTCAAAGACGCACCTTGTTCTGGCCATCCAGTTTAGTTCAATGAAGAGTGATTAAACCAACTTTCGCATGAAAATTCTTGTCAAACGACAAGGGAGCTGGCAGAGAAAATGGAATGCTCCCATACTGTTATAGAGAAGCATCTTCACTTGATGGGAAAGGTTCAGAAGTATGGAGCATGGGTTCCACATGCTTTAAGTGACAACAACAAAAATCAACAAGCCACAATCTCTGCTGGTTTGCTTGCTCCTCACCGCACAACTCATGGACACAAGCAACGATGACTTTACCGAATCATTACTGGCAATGAAAAATGATGCCTGTACATCAATATGAAACAGCGTAAGGAGAGCTTAGCACCAGTAAACAAGCAACATCGCACGTGAAACAAGATCTTCATCCGTGTAAAACAATGTTGTATGTATGGTGGGACTGGGCAGGGATTATCCATTATGAATTGCTTGAATGGAACCAAACGGTCAATGCGGAACTCTATGTTCAACAGATGGAATGACTCAACATGGCTATTCAAGAGAAAAGACCTAATTGGCAGCATGGAGTTCTTCTGCTGCATGACAACGCCTGCCCTCATATCGCCAATATGACCAAGGAAGCCATTCAAAAGCATGGCTGGGAAGTGCTGCCACACCTGCCGTACTCTCCTGATTTGGTACCAATGGATTTCCACTTCTTTCGATCTCTTTCAAATGCTATACGCGAAGTTTCATTCAATAATGATGCAGAATTGAGAGTATGGTTGGATCAATTTTTCGAGTCAAAATCGGGTGATTTCTACCAACAAGGTATTGAAAATCTTATTGAATGTTGGAAATAAGTTGTAAAAACAAGGGTGAATATATTATTGATTAATTAGTTGTTGTCTTTTATTAAACCTTTTAAAAAATTTTAATTTAAAAAAACGGCGGGAACTTAGTTGCCAACCCAGTATATATATATATATATATATATATATATATATATATATATATATATATATATATATATATATGGTAGGTATGTGCATATCTATGTCTTTATGTTGGTTCCCTCCACCATCACTTGATAATCAGTGTTGGTTTGTTTACATCACTATAAGTAAGAAGTTTGACAAAAGGGACGAATAGAATAAGTACCAGACTCAAAAAATAAGTTCTGAGGTTGATTTGTTTAGCCGAATCCTTCAAGGGGGTACCCGAGCATGACAACATTTCAATGCATTAAACATTACAAGTAAAAGATAAAGTAGCAGTAGTAATGTCCATCATAGCTACAACTCAAATTTATGTTTTTCTTTCTCCAGGAAGTATAGGACTAGATTCTATGCTCTTGTGACTTGAATGTAGATATAATCTATATATATAAAAATGAGAATGTGTGTCTGTCTGTCTGTCTGTGTGTGTGTGTGTGAATCCCTAAAACTCGAGAACTACGCAACCAATTTCATTCAAATTTTACAGATGCCTTACTTAGGGTTCCAGTTGTGTTTTAGTCAAAAAATTTTTTTAACTTCTTGCAGAGTTCGAGCCCACGGCAACATAATATCTCCTCCACTATTTAAGTATTACGTGTCAAAAGTGAAACAAAAATACTCATGTCAAATACTTTCACTTTAAAAATGAAACTATTCCACTAACTGAAACAATCACATTTCGATACTGTAATGACAGATACTTTCAGAGAGAGAGAGAAAGAGAGAAATGTATATGTATACATATAGATGTATATGTACACGTTATTCCACTAACTGAAACAATCACATTTCGATACTGTAATGACAGATACTTTCAGAAAGAGAGAAAGAGAGAGAGAGAGATGTATATGTATACATATAGATGTATATGTATACATATAGATGTATATGTACACGTATATGTATAGATATATATATAGATATAGATCTATATGCATACATGTATATGTATACATATGTGTAGATGTATATGTATATAGATGTACATGTAATATGTACACATATATACATATATATACATGCATACAGATATCTATACATATATACACCCATCACACACATACACATGCACACAAACACACACATTAGTCATTTGTTTTCTTATCCAAAACTACGTCAAAAGTACTGAACGGATCTTTATGAAATTTGGAAATTATATTCTATGCATAACAGTCATAACTCCCATGAAAATTCATATATTTTTGATGTTGATGGAATTTTAACCCGAACATAACAGATGAGCATTATTTGTAATTCAACGGTACAACAGTGTAAGACTACCCTTTCAGATATACTTACATTGTGATTTCTGCAATGTGGTGCATAAATTGTCAAGTAAATGAGACGCATCTTTGCCTCCACTGATTCACTTGTAAAGTGTTGAGTAAAATTATTTTGTTGCAGACCTCCTTTATTATCACTGCGACACATAGTCCCCAGTTGGTAACATTGATTTCAAGGCCTTCCCAGATGAGAGACTGGCATTCCACTTAATATCTATGTTCCATGCTGGCATGGATTGGAGAGTTATTAATGTAGAAATATGGTATCGTAGCTACTAACAGTTGAGGATGCGTAGTCTAGACGGCGTTTTTAGATTTCATTATTCTCTTTAACCCGGGCAAAGCCGGGTATTTCTGCTAGTATTATATATAAAATGAGTGAATGGAACTACATGCTATGTTCAAATTACTTCAACAGGACAAAGTTATTGAACTATCAGCTGAGAGCAAAATTTGCTTTGGTGAAGAGCTGATGATACAGATTAGAGTGAAAGTATTTTTTTAAAATGTAAAAGATTAACTGGAAGAATGGACATTAGTAAGAACTAATAGACATTTTATGGTAGGTTTAAACAATTGACATACATGGCTTGCATGATGCAAAGCATCAACTGATTTCTTTAGACACACTTTTTATATTTCCTGAGACAGCTGACACTGTCTGCAATGTCTTCTCTCCGAATTTTGAGATAAAACAAAAACTCTATTATTATTCCAAGTGGCTAAACTACATTTAAATGAAAGCCTGAAAGAGAATTAACAAATGTCCCTCCTGCTCCTGGAATTTTGGACAACTAAATGTAAAAACTTAAATTTGAGTGAGACGACTGATAATCTTTTCTGTTAAAATACTAATAATAGTAAAATGTATCCAATTAAAAATGTGAAGAAATGAACTTCACAATGAAAACAAAAGTGAGTTGAAAATGACTTTAATAAATCAATTTCAAAAAAAAGGAAAGAAATACTTAGAAATAAAAAAAACAAAGAGTTACTTGAAAGAAAATCTTTGTAACCAAATGAGGAAGAAAATCAATATTACTAACCATGATAACTTTATTCATTTAATAGAATGATTTAAAACCAGATGAAAGCGATAAGTATATGTTGTCTTCAAAGTAAAAAAAAAAAAAAGAAAGAAGGTTATATCAGTAAACATATTTTGCTAAATTTTGTTGTTGGAAATCTTCACTATCTAACCATTAAATATACCCAATTCAGAAAATTCAATCAATATTTATGTTACATATACCTCGAAGCAATAAGCTAGAATCTTAAACTACTATGATATTTGTAGATAGAAGATATGTACTAAACTACCTCCTGTACCGCCAAAAATTGTAAAAACCACAATTTCTTTTGGCATATATAACATATTCAGAAAATGTCTAACATATTTACATTACTTTTAGTGAAAATAACGCCAATGTTTTACTAATAGAGATAGTGGCAGTGAAACTAAGATTCATAACAACAACCAAACACTTGTGATAAGGACATTGTAACAAACCATAAACTTATTACTTTAGTTTTCCTGACTGCAAATAATGGGTATAACTATTAGTTCATAGTTAAGTAGTTGTAAGGAAGACATCCAGCAACAAATCATCGGAAGATAGTGGATGGAGTAGATGACTAGGAATGCATGGCAGACATTCCAGAATGGAAAAATTACCCACAAATCATTAACAAGAGTGGTATGAAGTTGGATAATGTACTCCACTCACTTTCATTAAACAAGTGATTCTGATTAAACTCAAAGTGTTATGTGAAGAAGAAGGGATGAAACCTAACAATTTAAGTTTCGTCCATTCTTATTCACATGACACTTGTGTACTTAGAAGCACACAAGTTTAACCAACAACATAAGAGAATCTGGCTTTCAAGCCAAAGTTATTTACCATAGAGGCAAAAGCAAGGGAGCAGCTGTGGGAAAATTTGCCTGTGATTTCATGAAACAGCTCTCAAATTCGAGGAAAGGGAGGACCAGAGCCCTAAAAGTAATATTAAAAGCAACCGAAAAACTTTCTGCCTGGATCTAATCAAGAAGGAACAATAGTGAACTTTGGAAAGCATAACTTATCCTCTCTACAATTGATGTCTTGTACCAAAGTGGTTACATGATCCAAGATGACTTGGCTTTGAGGAACTGAATCATTGAAGGTGTGGGTTGGACAAAGTGTGGCAGAAGAGATATCCAGGAGTCATGATCTGGATACAGCCTACATCCCCACCAGCATACTCGTGACAGGTTCAATTGGAAAGATCAATCCTAGTGGATATATATATATATATTGAAATTGTAGTTGTGGCAGATACTGTTGTTATGCAACAGGCACTCATGATGGTGGCATGTAAAATCACCCATTAATTATTGGTGTTAGGAAGGCCATCCAACCATAGAAGCCATGCCACATTAGACTGAAGTCTGGTGTAGCTCCTCAGCTTACCAGCCATGGTCAAACTGTCCAACGCATGCCAGCATGGACAACAGATGCTAAATGATGATGATGATGATGATGATGATTATATAAATATATTAAGGAGTAAATATTCAAATGTGAACATTTATATAGATATCATTATTGTGATAATTATCTGCAGTAAATATAAATAATTGATAATAACAACAATATAGGTGGTTGCAAGCGTTAAATAGTGTTAGATAGCTATAGAATTAAAATTTCTATTTATCAAAAGGTGCCTACTTCTAGCAGGTAGGCACTCGTGTGCCCCTTTTGATAAATGTATATATATATATATTTCATTGACCTTCATTCATGTGGGCATGGGTTAAAAATCTTCTGCAGTTTAGGTAGATGTCTGGGTGCAGAGAATTTTATGATATAGTTTTTTCCTAGGTTAAACATAACTAGTACTTTATGCTTTGTACATCTTTGAGATTTTCCACTTTATGTTGTACTCTGTGATGCTTTCTTTGAACAGCCATAAGTGCCTGGCCAGGGTTGTGACAGTTTATCTCTCCATGATATTGAAGAAGTGTAGTTATCGAATCTGGTTCTAAAGAGGCTTTCTGTTGCTTCCAAATACATCCACACATTTGGTTATCCTATTTTGGGCCCTCTGACGTTACCTGTCTCATGTACAACTCTTTCAATATTACTGTAGCCAGAAAGAGGACATGTGGCCTTACCTCTACACAAACATTCTTCTTCTGTCTCAGGTGTGGAGCCAATTGGTAAGATCAGTTGTAATGGATATATAACACTGCACACTTTGATTACTATACCCATTCTATTGATAAATATATGAGTGCCTATATTTTTTTGACTTACAGATTCTTAGACAACTACATATATGTGTGTGTATCATCATCCTCCTCATCATTTAATATGCATGTCAAGTTATACATAAAAAAAATTTAACATTAAACTGAAGGATAACTGAATATTTTTAGTCAAGGATATATTTCTTAACTTTTACAAAGAAAAGGTTGACAGTGACTGAAGTTGTGGCTTGCTCATTGTCATCATACATATGAATACTGATATACGAATGTATGTGTGTGTGCATACATATACATAACTATATAAATAAATACATACCTATGTGTTCTAATATATTTATATATATGTACATGTGTGCATGTGTGTGTGTGTGTGTGTGTGTGTGTGTGTGTGTGTGTATATATATATATATATATATATATATATATATATGACACAAAACCCTGCTTGCGGAGACCTGTCGAGGCAAGTGATATTGAAATCGAATTCGAAATCGAACCAAATTCGACGACTGGCACCCATGCCAACCTTCCTTCATTAGACACTAAACTCCGCTTGCGAAGACCTGTCGGGGCAAATGAAATCGAAATTGCAGGTGGCACGTAAAAGACATCATTTGAAAGTGGCCGTTGCCAGTACCGCTGGACTGGCCCTCGTGCTGGTGGCACGTAAAAGCACCTGTTACACTCTCGGAGTGGTTGGCATTAGGAAGGGCATCCAGCTGTAGAAACTCTGTCAGATCAGATTGGAACCTGGTACAGCCATCTGGTTCGCCAGTCCTTAGTCAAATTGTCCAACCCATGCTAGCACAGAAAGTGGACGTTAAACGATGATGATGATAATGATGATGACTCCTACACCCCAGTATGCCTATTGTATATATTACAACAGAACAAGAACATCTTGAACCCTCGTATCAACATCCTCAGTATATGTTTACATAAATCAAAAAGGTTGTTAGATAGTTTTGAAAAAGCACATCTTCCAAAGAAATATGCAGAAGATGAAGAAATTTCTGACTGTTTCCAATTTTATCTTTTGTTTTCCATTTACATATTCCATCGGTGCCATGTTGCAAGCTGACTTTGATCACCTTACAGGATTTTATGAATGAAAATTCAAATTTCAAATGCATTTCAGAATCACCATTTTTGCTAAGCTTTCTGTAGCTTTTTTTACCGATGTTGCAGGATTTGAGCTGATTGACATTCTGAGAATGACCTGAGCTGCCGTTAACAGCATTGAATTTCACTGCTATTTATTTTTGTTTACTTGTTTATTAATTTACATATATGCAGACAATATTTCATTGTTTTCTTTCTGTGTCTTGTTTAGACACAAACAATCAAATATTTCTATCTATCTGCCTATATAAATGTCTTTTTACACATGCAGCCAAAACATAAGTTTTCATTTTCATTTTACTTTTGTTTTCACTTTCTAAATACTCCTTTTAATGATTACCAGTTTCATTGTTCAACTGGAGACATGAAACACAGGGTAATAAAGTTTTGGACTTTTAGCTTAATAAATTCTGATACTCTACTTTCAGTCTCAAAAATATATACACAGAAGTGGGCACCGTTAATCAAAAAGTTAACTTCATTAATCGTTAATCCATTAACCAAAAAGTTAACTTCATTAATTGTTAATCCATTAACGTAAACTGGTTTTTATGAAATTTTTGGGTTAACGGACTTGAGTTAACGGAAGCTAAATGTAACAGAAGTTAATTAGTCCATTAATGATTTTCAAAGTTGACTTGAAGTTAAATTGTTAATGAAAATATTAACGATTAACGGACTTAGGGTTAGGGTTAGCTCTGTACACACATGTATATGAATATACATAAGCATGTACATATTTATACACATGCATGCTCATACCTATTTAGCAATTCTCCAATTACCACGTTGGCAAGTCCGGTTTGCTGATTAGATTAAACAAGACCAAAACAGATCTGGAATTATCATCCACATTTGCCAAAATGATCCAAATAATATTCGTAATTAAGATAATGCTGTCTCCTCTTCACTAACTTAATTATTTCTAATTAGACTTTGAATGTTCACTTCATTAAATATATTACCACTAAGTTAACTAATGAGGTCTAATAATATCAAAACATATCTACAATTTACGCCCACAACTTTACCAAAAGGATTAACACAATAATGGTCACTAAGACAATGATCTCTCCTCACTGCATTTCAAAAGAAGTATTGCAATCAGTTGCTAATATTTTCATCTCTATTTAACTGATGGTCTTCATGTGAATAATAATCCTGAGTAATTAACTTCAGTGTTTAATTCAATTTAATCATACACACATGCAGAGAAACCTTATCTACCATTCACTACATCCAGCCCTCAACCCTATTCAATTTCTACAGTTGTCACCTACTTTTCTCCACCTTCTCTACTTATTATCCCTCAACACTTGTTCTTCCTTAACATTCACCCCTTCCCCGATACTAACTGTTTTTCATTCTCTCATACTCTCGCAATCCCTACCTACCCACACTCACTTCTACTGATCTTGTATCTTCAGGGTTCACCCTGACACCTTACTCTACAATTTTTATTCCTTTTCAGCTCCACCTTGGCATGTTCCACCTTCTCTTCTATAATGTGAGTAGCCATGTAGCTCCTCTATAGCAAGAAACCAGTCCTGTTCTAGTTCCTTCTCTCATCCTTTATTCCTTCATCTCCTGGCATAAAGTCATCTCCCTTTCTATTGTATCTCCACTCAGTCAAAGGGAATCTTAGGCTTGTAAGCTGTATGGTGACGTCATTAGTACTGGTACAATGAAAAGAGTACCCAGTACACCCTGTGAAGTGGTTGACATTAGAAAAGGTATCCAGCCATACAAACCATGCCAAAGCAGACACTGGATCACAATGCAGTCCTTGGACCCAATGTATCCTGTCAAACCATCTGAACCATGCAGCATGGGATATGGACATTAAACGATGATGACGGTGACGATGACAATGATAAATGAATGGAGATAATGTAGAAGATAGAAATGACATCTTTAGTACTAGTACCCCTGGTGTCAAAATGAAATGCACCTAGAAAACTCTGTAAATGGTTGGTGTTAATTCATTCAGCCATTGAAAAAACAGTATCAAAATAACACATAGAAGCAAGATGTAGCCCCACAACTATGTCAAGGAGGTCAGTAACTCTAAATAAGAAATGACTTAGACCATGAAATTTGGCCAACTCAGGCTGTCAGATGCAAAAGGATGTAAATGAGATAGTCCAAAGAAAATTTTAAATTAAAACCTTACCTCGACACAATTTTTCAGACCTGATGAAGATGCGTAATGCAAAGCAGTATTCAGTTTCTGGAATTGCAAAGAAAATGAAAAGAGGATGAATTAGTTTGTTAAAAAATATTTCAGCTTTTAAATTTTAAAATTGTATCTCCTATTTTCTTAACGAAGTTCTCTTAAATACCTTGATGGCTCACTAGAAGTAATTGATAGCTTTTATTACCTAAGAGATGTAATTAGCAGAGTGTCAATTGTTCTGAAAGTATAAACAGGTTGGGAAAGATCATAGAGCTACTATTGCTATTGGCAACAAAGCTCTTTTGCCTTATGTTTGGATCGGCAATGTTGCATAGCAGTGAGATATGTGCCTTAAATGCACATAATAAATGCGGAAATTGCTACAAAAGAAGTTATTCACTATGTCCACTATATTGCATACTCTTTTACTTGTTTCAGTCATTTGACTGTGGCCATGCTGGAGCACCGCCTTTATAGTCGAGCAAATCAACCTCAGAGCTTATTCTTTGTAAGCCTAGTAATTATTCTATCAGTCCCTTTTGCCGAACCGCTAAGTTACAGGGGATGTAAACACACCAGCATTGGTTGTCAAGCGATGCTGGGGGAACAAAGAGACACACAAATATATACACACACATACATATATACATATATATATATATATATATATATATATATATATATACATATACGACGGGCTTCTTCCAGTTTCTGTCTACCAAATCCACTTACAAGGCTTTGGTTGGCCCGAGGCTATAGTAAAAGACACTTGCCCAAGGTGTCACGCAGTGGGACTGAACCCGGGACCATGTGGTTGGTAAGCAAGCTACTTACCACACAGCACTCCTGCATCTGTATAATATATTTTAATAATATACAGGCACCTGTTTTTTTTTTTTTTTTGTGAAATGATTTTATTTTCATTGAGAAAGTAAAGAAAGTGCCAATAAATTTTATTTACATGGCTCAGTATGGTCACTGCCAACTAGCTGAAAACAATAAAATAGTATTTTTGTATTCTTCCCCAAATAATTCTTTATAATTTTTGGCACAAAGCTAGCAATTTTGAGGAGAGAGGTAAGTCTTTTACATTGATTACAGTACTTGACTGATAACTTTATCTATCTCCAGGGGATGAAAGGCAAAGTTGACCTCAGTGGGATTTGAACTCAGAATGTAAAGAGCCGCAAGAAATACCACTATGCATTTTGTCCACTGACAGTTACTCCAAATAATACAAGCCTATAACTCTTTAAATATTGATATATTAAGTCTTAGTCTAAAATAATTTGGATACTCTTAAGAATGTATAGGGGTCTGACAACTGAACAAATACAATTTTGTTATAAATGGGTCCAATGTTACCTCAAGTTTTTCTGAACAACTAAGCAGAACTTTTGGTGCTTTGAGCAAAAATATTCTAAATTCAAAACTGGTGTATAGCATTCAAACTTTCACACAGTTTATCAAAACAAGGTCATAAATTAAAATATACAGCAATATTTTGATGTTGCATGATACTAATTTAGTGACTGTGTGATCATGCACATGCACAACTTTGAGGGAATATTGGATAGGTCTCACTCAGTTAAGGTGCAATTATAACTTTGCATCTTCCCTCAGTAGATGACAAATATATATGTATATATACTTAGAGTTAATGATTGAAAAGTATACACTTGATAAATTTACAAACTTTTACGATGTGACCAGCAAGCATGTGTCATTAACTTCACCAGACATGTTAAGCTGCAGTTAGATTAAAATTAGTTATCAAATATGGATGCCCTCTCTCCAGTATGGTTTTAGGACAAAAATAATTTTAAAGCAAAGCTAAATATATATTTTGATACAGAAATATTAATTCCTTTATGGTAAGATGTGTTACATAATTTTGTTATCCCTGATACCAACAGCATTAATAAATATTCAAAAATCAATAAAAAATCCCATCAACTGCAGTGAGTTAATATCTTAGGAATATCCATACAAATAATTAAATACTAGATTTTTTATAAGATATAATATATAAAAAAAGTAAATACATTCAGAATAACAGGAAACTATATGAACAGTGTTATTTTCTCTTTTAAAAAAATATATTGATTTTTACATAAAGATAACAGTAAAAGTAAATATTAAATGAAAATTGATAAATACATTCTTTAATATAAATCATATTTCTTTTTACATAATCTCCCAATATCTTTACTATTTCATGTATTTTTAAAAAGCAAAAATTTTATTAACAGTAAAATTCTGCAGTTAATAAAATGAAATCAATCATCAAAATGCTGAGATTACAATTTGACAATTTTGCTTTCTGGCCAGTTTGAGAAGGAAATATAAGAAAAAAAAAATATATATATATGTATGTATGTATGTATGTATGTATGTATGTATGCATGTGTGTAAATAAATCAAGAATTTTAATATTGTGTTATATGCCTTTTATGATATCCCTTAATAGACGCTGGCTTCATACCTGACATTAAGTGGTATATCTTCACATTTCACAATAACTTTAGGTGAAATTAGAATCTTTTGGCACCTGAGAAAGTGACCAGAAGTTATTTTCAATTTGTTAATTAAATCTCTGCAGATTTACAGGAATTACATTAAAAAGAATTGTCAAGTTTTAAAAATATATCGTGAGAATTAATAAGTTTTGTCATAACTGTGATAACTACTTTTAATAAACATTCAGTGTGAACATAGTGAAGCTATGGAAAACGATTACAGTTAACAGTATTAGTTCCCTTAGGTCTGAGTTCAAAACCTGTAATGGTTAGCGTTAGGATTCATCTCACCATGGTGTTCAAGTAAATTTTAGTAAAATAAAATGACTGATCAAATATATAATCTCTTACTCTATATCAAATTAAGAAAATGCTATATGCAGAGACATAGTAAACAAGTTTTGTTTCATAGATTTCTGGGGTAAAAAAAAAAAACAACAACGTATCTCTGTATAATATTCAATGTTTACTTTTAAACATTTACATCATACTCATTGAATCAATTTCTATTTTACTCAGAAATGAGATGTTTTGACCCATTGATCTTCCCATTTCCTTACAACCTGAAACTTGACACTAATATTAGTATTTATTTAATATCTAACCTGTATATGATATCTAGCATGTGTGATATCTGAAACCTAATCTACATTTCACTTGAACTTATTGGAAATAAGAATGTCTCTACTTTGCTTATGCATTATTCTGTAATAGATGAAAGATATTCTTAACTCACATAAAACAAGTTGCAATGGAAGCTAATTTTCCTTTTGTTAAGAAGAAATAAACTGTCATTGTAAAAGATTAACTTATCATACTTTGTATCATTTACAAAGAGCTCAGCTGAACTGGCAGTTTTGCCAATGAAATTAGGAATTTGAAGAGTTAATTTGTTCTCACTTAATAACTGATAAACATTCTTCCTCTGCTATTTTACATGGAAAATATTGTATATGGAATAGAAAAACACGATCAATAAAAGTAAAACATTCTTTCCTTTTAGATATGAAAGGAATGTTTGACATTCTGAAATATTTTAAAGAACATAATGTTACTAACTGTTTAATCTCTCACTGTCTACGGGGACACACTCTAGCATTAGGAAGCATGCTCCAGTATGGCCCATTCCAAAGAAAGGCAACCCTTCAAACTCTGTCACATATTGTCCTACTATACTCACTTCTAACACTTCTCAAGTAATGGCAACAGCTATTAACAATGACATTTTTTTATCACTGTGAACTCTTTTCTCTCTTCAGTGACCATCAGTATGGCTTTCACAAAGTCAGAACCATTGAAGACCAATTCTGCTATGTCATCCACCAGTGGGATCTCACTTTAGGAATAATTTGGTGAAGGCAATGTTGTTACTCTACACATTAGCAAAGCCTTTGACTGTGGCTGGCATGCAAATCTCATATCATAACTTCTTACCTACACAGACGAAATAACGCTAAGCATTTCGACCGGCATGCTAATGATTCTGCCAGCTCACCACCATAATAATAATAGTAATAACAATAATAACAATATATATACATATATATATATATATATACATACAGACACACTCACATATACACATACAGTAGTTTAGCATGTGATAAATTCATATGCACATGTAGACTTCTGTCTCAGAAGTCAAAACATAGACCTACAAACAAATGGGGCATATGTATTCACATGTATGCTTGCATGCATACCTACACAGTCATACATATACATACCTCCAAAACATGCACACACACACACATACACACACACACACACACATGCAAGTTCATGTATTTTAAACTGTAATGAGTCTGATTTTCTGTTTCAAAGCCAGTTCTTTCACCTTAGGTGAGAAACTGGAAAAATATATCAGAACAGTGAATATACTGATGGACGGACAGACAGACATGTGCATACACAGACAGAAATACATAATACAATCTGTATGTGGAACAATAAAACTAAGCAAGACTTTTCTTAGGTTTAAAATATGACACTGTTTTTATTATTTACATTCCAAGGAATGTATCTTTGTAAGAATGTATCTTTGTAAGAAACCAACTCCTTCTTCAAAGGAAGAATTTAAATGATTGAAAACAGAGGAGACATACACACACAAATTAAAAGAGAAAGAGAACACACACATTATATATATATATATATATATATATATACATCACACACATCATACATAGAGACAATCATATATACATTATAAAAATACAAACACACACATCAGTACATAACAAGCCAAACTTAGGAAGTAAGGACAGCTGAGAAATTCTGTGACTGAGTAGTCTCAAACAATTTTGTTTTACATCAACCAAATATTTCCCATTTTGAAATTGAGGCAGTGAAAGCAACCATTCTGCAAGTGCAGATGCATGCTATTTTTGTGTTGATTCTCATTAGTAAATCTGTGTTGTGTGTATAGATAGGCCCTTACAGCATGTCACAGAATGCTGATAAGGATGCAGACCATTCTTAGAGTAATGACATCACTATAAAGAAAACAGATGCAGGAACCGGTGAAATTATTTTGGTAATGAATCTTCACAACTAGCATCCTCTCTTGGACTTGGTATCACACAAACACATCCATACCAACTTGCGTATACAGCTTTACGCATGCACACTGGTGCAGGCATGATTGCATGATTGTCAAACTTGCTTCCCAATCATGTAATCTCAGGTTCAGTTCCACTGTGTGACATCTTTGGCAAGCGGCTTCTATAGCCCTGAGCAGATCAATACTTGGTGACTGGATTTGGTAGATGGTAACTGAAAGAAGCCTATCATATAAATATGTATGTGTCCTTGTCCTGACATCATGCGTTGGTTGGAATTGGGTATCGCCATCGTGTAGGTCATGTTGTTTACTTTCAGTCTTCTGTGGAAAAACATGTCTGGCCATGGGGAGTATTACCATGTTTAGAAACAGGCAAGAGTTGGAGACAGGAAGAGTATCTGACTGTAAAACATCTACCTTAACAAATTGCATCTGACCCATGCAAGCATGGAAAATCAGACATGAAATGATGACACAATTATCAAACTTCCAAATTTAATTTAAATATATCATTTAACAATATTGGTGTAAATCTTAAAATGCTGATATAAAATGAAATCAATATTGCATAATAATCACATGCAATACTTTTGTAATCATTTTACATTTAAACTGAATTTTATGCATCTATCCATAAATTAAGAGCTAATTATCGACATTTTGATGCTCTTAACTTTAAAAACTATTTAAATATTTCTAGGGAAAGAATAAAACCACGAAATGAATTATCGTGTTCCTCAGCTGCTCATCAATAGCATAGAAAAGTATTGGTTTGTAAATACCACGTCAACTATTTTTCATTTATTTTTCTATTTCATGTTCAAAAAGAAGTTTAAAAATTAGCACAAGACTATCTCTGCTTTGCTTGCTCATTCTTTCACTACTTGAAATATGTTGATATCCTACAGAAATATTCTGGCTAAATTATAAAATGAAAATCAACAAGTCAATATTTTTGCTGTTAAAACTATTAATTGAAAAATTTGACAATTTTTAAAAATACTAAAAAAACAAAATCGTAAACAAAACAAACAAACAAATGAAATATGCCAAATATTATTGACAAGAATACTGATAAATTTTAAAATAAATATATAAGTTGTGTTATTTTGAAAATACAAATAACTTCAAATGGTACTGTGTGGAATAGAATGGTGACATATATAATCTAAATATATCTAAAGAAATGTAAAGCAATGTTTGAGGAAAGGAAACTGCTCCTGAAAAGGATTTAAAGGGTGGCTCTAATTTTTCAAGTTTTACAAATTTAATTATATTTTCCATTCAGACTCATTGTACAGCACCTTTAACCATATTTAACCATACCTTCCACTATAGCCTTTGGTTGACCAAAACCTTGTGAATGGGCTTTAGTGGATGGAAACTAAAAAAAAACGTGTTGTGTGTATGTGTGATGAAAATAACAGTGGCATGAACTCTGTTCGTTTATTTCATCTGTTACATATGTTTTTGTACTTGGTAATTTATTAATAATGTTATACTATAAATTCAATTTATGCAACTTAAGTGCAGTATAAATGAGTATCACTGTTATACAAGTGGTGATGTTTGTTTCTAGTCTTCTGTGAAGAACCTGTCTGGCTACAGGAAAATACGACGTTGTTTTGAAACAGGTGAGGGTTAGTAACAGGAAAGATAGTGGGCTGCAGAAAACCTGCCTCAACAAAATGCATCTGACCCATGCAAGTATGGAAAATTGGATGTTAGTGATGATAATAACAATGATCTACATTTAAGTCCTTCATAATAATACTTCTATAAGGATTAGTTTCAATTTGTTCAAGCGACACAATATTAATGTAAGAATTTGAAATTATTGTATTTCAGGTTGATCATCTTTTTTTTTTGCCAAATAAACACACATACTATACATTTTTTTTTCACTCATTTATTACTGTTCTTTTTTTATTATGGTCAAAACAATGAGGAAACCTGGTCAAAGTAAGTCAGTCCCTTTATGATGTCCCTTGTGGAGACTGGTATATAATAAGGTTTGAGATGTAGAATACAGGAATGATGAAAAAGAGATCAGGTTAAGTGGTGGAGGCACTGATCCGAAGAAGAGTAGACATGTAGTGTGTGCCAAAGACAAGAAAAAAGGGGAGTGGTGTGAAAGTGGTGAAGGAAGCCAAGAAGAGAATTACAAATTTACGTAGCAAGAGTATCCAGAAGATGAGCATGGTGTTGGTGTGTTGATTTCAGTAGTTTTAGTAGACAGTGTTGTTGAGTGTGACTAGAGTGAGTGAAGGGTTGATGACGACAATGATGTGGAAGTGATAAGGAGTATAGAAACTTTTGGTGGTGTCCATAGTAGTCATAGATAATCTTTTCTACTCTAGGCACAAGGCCCAAAATTTTTTTTGGGGGGGGGCAGTTGATTAGATCGACCTCAGTACGCTACTTAATTTATTGACCCTGAAAGGATGAAAGGCAAAGTTAACCGCAGCAGAATTTGAACTCAGAATTTAAAGACAGACGAAATACTGCTAAGCATTTCGCCCGACGTGCTAACATTTTGGCCAGCTCACCACCTTATAGTAATTATCAAAGTCCTTGCTGTATCAATGTGTCGTAAGGAATCATTCAAATCATTCCAGCTGATTGAAGAATACCTTTCATGGCGCATGTTGTAAGAAGTAACAATTAGGGGTCAATAAACCAAGGGTTTTATTCACTAAATGATAAAACTTCTAAATAAGGAAGTGAACTCACTCAGCACATGATACGTTACAAAACACAAAACCTAGTTTAAATAAGGGAGAGAACTCATCCATTAGGTATGCAACATATTTAAAAGAAAGTAGAACCACATTTGCCTTTCCTTAAGAACAGAAAAATATGAAACAGTAAAATTAACAAAAGCTTAAAATTAACAAAAGTAACAGCACAACATTAATCTGAAATTAGAGTTTATGTTTATATAATTTAGCATAATAATAGAGTGTTTTTAAGTGGTTTGATATTACCATTTGATCAATAGGTGAGATAGGTATAGCAGAGCTATGGTGAAACAATCTCACTATTACTATTAATCAAAGAGTCCTCCCCACCCACTCACTCTCTCTTGAAAAATAGCATTATCATGAAAGCAAGAATGAAAGTGAGGAGTATTATTGTGATCTGGAATTGAGTCAACAATTGTTAAGTCCGATTTCATAAGCTTAACTATTTAACCAGGAGATTTGGGAAATTGTCAGAAATCATGAAACTAAAGACAGTATCTAACACTCAATTACTTTACTGAACTTAAGAAAACTTTCATTACATTACAGTCATTCAGCTTCTTCCACTTAAAGATTATGTTTACATGCATGACATTTTTAAAGGATAAGACCAGGAGAGAAATTAGCTAAGAAGGTAGTTAGATGTGATTTGAAGAATAGCATCTAATGAAAGATGGTGAGTGTTGCGGGTAACACAAAGAGAACCAAATGACTTACTCCATAAAGAACATCTTCCTAATGAGATTCTGAAAGATTCTATAAATTTAAAGCTAAGATTATCGATCACTGTATTATCAGATTGGTTCTTTTGCATTGTACTTCTTGCAATGTAAGGTGCTGATATGCACAATTCCAGCTACTGGAAAGATGATCAATTGACATTATGCGGCTAAAGGAACCTTGTACAAAGAATAAGAACTTAAGTACATTTTGCTTATTGTTGATGAGTACACAAGGTTCACATTAGCCTATTCCTGTCCAGGTATCAGTGATACAACAATAATTAAACCTTAGACTCAATTATTTGTTTTCTCTGGGAATACAACTTACATGCATGTGAACTAGAATCTCAGTTTAAGACATCAGAATTCTTAAAATTAAAATCGGGAATAAATCATAGTGACAATGTCTCATTCCATATAATCCAGACAGCAATGACCAATTCCAGTGACTTAATGACGTAATGTGGGAGACTTTACCGTTTATGCAATTAGCTTTAAACATCGCAAGTTTCCATAGGTGTAGGAGTGGCTATGTGGTAAGTAATTTGCTTACCAACCACATGATTCTGGGTTCAGTCCCATTGCGTGGCACCGTAGGCAAGTGTCTTCTACTATAGCCTCAGGCCAACCAAAGCCTTGTGAGTAGATTTGGTAGATGGAAACTTAAAGAAGCCCGTCATGTATGTATGTATATATGCTTGTGTGTCTGTGTTTCCCCCCCACCCCCCACCAACCATCACTTGCCAACCGATGTTGGTGTGTTTACATTCCTGTAACTTAGCAGTTTGGCAAAATAGACCGATAGAATAAGTACTAGGCTTACAAAGAATAAGTCCTAGGGTCAATTTGTTCGACTAGAAGTGATGCTCCAGCATGGCTGCAGTCAAATGACTGAAACAAATAAAAGAATATATTTGAGAGTCAATTATCTCAGAAACTTTTACATTCAATGAGATCAGTTTTATCAATAATGACTAACTGTACACTAAACGATAGATCCTTTCTTTTCTAAAGGTGTACAACAAATGCAGAAATTAAGCCTGTTTGAACAATTCCTGATGAAAGCAGATGATTTTAGTTTGCATTGTTTGTGTGGAAACATACTTACGAATTCGAAACAGATCCTTTGGTTGAAACAAATCAGCTGGATGACATCAAAGGATATTATGCAATTTTTAAATATAATGGTGGGTGGAAAGATATAGTAAATTGCAGAGCCCTTGCACTTTCATCATAATCATAATCATCATCAAACTTTGGATATTACCGTCTCAAGTCCTTGGACTCATAGGGCCAGTGGCCAGGTTTCCGTGGCATATAGGTGACTGAGATCATAATATTCACCACCTACTGAATGGGATGCCAGTCCATCATAAGGTGGGGTGACTCATTTACAACTGAGCAGACTGGAGCAACATGAAATGAAGTATCTTGCCCAAGAAAACAACACCCTTCTCAGTCCAGAAATTGAAAGCATGAACCATGATCTTGAAACCATGAATGTAACACACTAACACACTAACCACTAAGCCATGCACCTTCATTCTTGCAAGTTACCCAAATAAAACTTAAAAGAATGAAGAATTACATGAAAATTGAATAAAGTATGAAGATAAAAGTAGTACTTTTGATGTGTGTACACCTTGTGATTTTTCTGTTATTATTGATGAGAAGCCACAACTAAACATTAGAACCTGTATACCAATTAATAATGTTTTATGTTGAAGCTAACATGTTGTACATATTCCTCCAATATTTGGAACTCTAAACTGTAGAGAATGTTCTACAATTTGTCACGTGCATATACATGTAATGTTTTAAACACAGTATCAGACATTGTGCACAGTGTGATGCATTAGCTCTTCAATCAAATAAAAATAAAAAAAATTTTGGTCTACAACAAGAACAGCGACAGACTGGAATTACTGAATAAAGCTTCTGGAAGTATTTGTTTCCTACATAACAATAAAGAGGAATTTCAAAGGAGATAAGTTACTAAAATCTTATAGACAAATTCATTGTCTTACAAAATAAATGATAAAGTTGAGAATAAAATTGGTTTGAACAAAACATTTGACTTCAAATGTCTCCAAATTTCCAAAATGTTTTTATTAGAAATATAAATAAAAATATAGTAAGCAAACATATATTGTAACTTTCCCCAATTTTCTGCTTAAGCAATTTTTCAATATTAATTTATATGAAGATTTGTATAGTTTCTATTTATTTTATTTTAAAAGCTCACAAAGCATTCAATATTATACGCAAAACTGACTTGGATAATTATTATACAGTAAAACAGCAGAATCTGAGCAAACTATTAATGTTCTGCATCGGGCCAAAACATTAGACTTTTCTTCCTCATGGCATACAATTTATTACACTGTTTGAACTATTTGTAATTATTACACACAATCCCCTTTAGTTGGTTTCAACTGTTGTAGCTCTCTGGACATATGGAAAGATATATGGCAGCTACAATTATTCTGATCACTAATTCTTGAAAATTTTCCCATTTTATGCACTTGAAGTATTTTGTTTAGATATTATTATCCACCAACGAACAAACAGGATTTTGTTAATGTAGTTTTGAAAGATATTTGCATGATTTAACAATAGAAGCAGAATAAAATAATGATTCAACCCAAGTTTTCAGATTAAAAAAATATATACATATACATATAAATATACATATATGTACACATTATATATATAATTACATCTACTTTAAGTGGAAAGTGTTATTCTAATACTTTTAGTTAATAAAATCTACAAATATTTCCATTCTATTTTACGCTATCAGATATTTTTTATAAGCAGTTGTTTGAACTTCTGGCTGATTGCCAATTTTATACTCCAATTTTGAATGAGATAGTTATTCACACAATTTCCATTTTTCAATTTTAAATTAATTCAAAACTACTATTGCTGCCACTCAACTGCCTTCACATCTCAATTACTGTTTCTCCCATCATACACACCTCTGCCTTTCACCTACTCACTCACTGACTCATTGTAGTCCTACTGTCATTGCTATTTCTTTCGATACCCTTCTTCGTCATACTTTCTGAGTTGTGCAGGTCTTTTAGCTTTGCCAGGTATATGCCAAGTTTCTCTAGTATTGGTGCCATGATATAAACACCAAGTACACTTTGTAAGGTTGTTGGTGTTAGAAAGAGCATCCAGCCATAGAAACCATGCAAAAATTGAGGGGTATGAACAAAATATAGTTCTCTGGCAGCAATTCAGAATAAAACTGATTTATATTAATAAATGTTGTTGTTCAGCCACAAGTGAGCCCTGATCGAGTAGAACTATGATCAAAAGCATTCCAACCATGACCATCTCATCTTATCTGCATGTGCAGGAAATCCAGGATCACATTATCAAAGATTCCCTTCAGTAAAACAGCAGGGTTTGATTTGCAGGAAGTTGTAATTTCAAGCAGATTGAGCAAGCAAGTTGAAGCATTTTTTTTCTTTGTTTTTGAATAATTGTAATTCTCTGAAGCAAATTTAAGACACAGCATTCCATTTAACAAATGAAATTGCTAATTTAAGTTGACTTTAGCATTCAATTTTGCTGTGAAGCCATTGGAGGTTGATTTTTGTGTTTGATAATGTTACGAAGCCTTTAAAGGATGACGTTTGAATTTAATTCTGCTCTGAAGACTTTAAGCAGTTGACTTCTGCATTTCAATTTATGAAGCCTTTAGAGACAAGGTGAGCTGATGTTTCTACATCGAAGAAGATGGAACACTTTTATGAGAAACAAAACAAAAAAAAAACCAAATAGGTAATTTTTCTTAAAATTATATAAAAAGAAATATATCTAAATCTCCAAAGGCAAAGTAAAATAGATGTATTCATGACAAGAATGGTTCAGCCTTCTCTCTAGCACAAAAATGACATACAAGTAGCTTGGCAGGGTTGTCCTATGTATTAAAATTAAAATTATTATTATTATCATTTTCATCTTTTTTTCAATTCTGTTACCATTTCTTGCCGAGTGTCTTCCTGACACCTAGGGCAGAGGAACATATTGCATACATTGATAGGCCATTAGAACAAGCACACCAAATTGTTCATTTACCGTCATGTGAGAGAGGAAAAGGGGAAGAAAGGGAGAAAAAAGAAAAAATAGAAAAGTAAACAAATAAAATAAAGGAGGAAAAAGGAAAGAAAATTCTGTCAAGTTCGACTTTGCCTTTCATCCTTTTGGGGTTGATAAAATAAGTACCAGCTGAGTGCTGGGGTCGATGTAATCGATTATCCCCCTCCCCCAAATTTCAGGCTTTGTGCTTGTTGTAGAAAGGGTCATTATTATTATTATTAAGGCGGTGAGCTGGCAGAATCGTTCTACTGTGGTAAACTTAGCCTTTCATCCTTTTGGAGTCAATAAAATAAGTACCGGTTCAGCACTGGGGTTGATGTAACTGATTAGCCCCCTCCCACAAAATTTTAGGCCTTGTGCTTAGGCCACGAGCTGGCAGAATCATTAGTATGCCAGGTGAAATGCTTAGTAGTATTTCATCCATTGCCACGTTTTGAGTGCAAATTCCACCACAGTCCACTTTGCCTTTCCTCTTACCAGCTGAGTATTGGGGTTGATGTAATCGACGTACTCTCTCCCCGAAAATTCTTGACCATATGCCAAAATTTAAAACAATTATCATTATTAAATTACAAATTAAAAGCAGCACCAATAATGTAAACATTATTGATTGCACATAATGTATTGATTTGCTTGTTCACTGGTTGACTGCAGTATAATGCCTTAGGGACGAGTCCCCCACAGCACTGGCGAAATAGCAGTATCCATCATTCCTAAATAAGATTGGAGGCAAGTTGTCTCACTTGTCTATGACTTTTAGGTGTTTTACAACCCAGTGCTATGAGAGAGTTGTCCCCAAAGTGCTACACCATAGCAAACTGGTGAACAAGCAAAACACATACATTGATTATGTGCAGTTGATAATTATTATTATTATTGTTGTTGTTAATCTTGATAAATGAAATTAAACAATTGAGTTGCTTACAAATCCTATCAAATAGAAAACATTTGCTTACAAGATATAATGTGATGGGTTTGTGTATGACAAAGCATAATATTTATACAGTATAATATTTATACAATTTATCTTAAACATCTCTCAACAGACATTTCCTGATTGATATTTTATTTCATTTCTTTTTTTTATTTTCCACCTTTTAATAATACTCAACAGTATGCAATAAAAGAAACTCAACTAAAATTTCAAGATTAAATCAAGTGCTTTAAGTGTGACGTAGTATATCTCCTTTAAGTAGCTGCTTATCAAACAGATAAGCAGCATTGGATGCCCAAGAGCAAATCAAGTTACATGATAGCAAGTAAGATCTGTATATTAGTATTTTTATCTCTGGGTCTTAACGAAAACAGAAAAGAAAAAGCAATACAATCATATAATTTATTTCCTTTTGATACTTTAGGTGTGTGTGTGTGTGTTTGTAGGTAGTGATTTGGCCAAGTCGATGGCGCATCAGATAAAATGCCTGGTGGTAACTGTTCCAACTGTTTGAGCTCTTGGTTCAAAATTTTGTTCAAAACTTTGCCTTTCAGGGATCAAGAAATAAAATGCCAGTCCTGTACTGGTATCAATTTTTCTCTCCCACTCTTTCTTTCTTTCTTTCTTTCTTTCTCTGTCTGTCTGTTTCTCCCTCTTTCTAAAAGAAATTGAGTGTGGTGGTCCAACCTGCAGAGAACATGGGTCAGCCAGATTTTAAAATAGCCCAAAACAGCACCATATGCAATTGAGGATTCAAAAGAAAGAAGATATATATATATATATATATATATATATATATATATATATATATACTTGGAAATGGATGCATGGTGTTCAATTAAATAATAATAATAAATAATATATATATATATATATATATATATATATATATATATATATATATATATATATATTTGCATATATGCAGAAAGGACGTCACCAACTGTGTAAAAAACATGAAATATGTAGACAAACAAGTTAAATAAGTAAACAAAGAAAAAAATAGAACTCTTGTTGTTTACGTATTTAACTTGATTGTCTATGCATTTCATGTTGTTTAAACAGTTGGTGACGTCCTGTACCCATATATGCATATGCATATATATATAATTTATTATTGATATATATATGTGTAAGCTCACAAGAAATGAAGCCAGTATGCTCCGATGGATGTGTAATGTCAGTGTGCATACTCGACAGAGTGTAAGTACCTTGAGAGAAAAGTTAGACCTAAGAAGCATCAGTTGTGGTGTGCAAGAGAGACGATTGCACTGGTATGTTCATGTGGTGAGAATGGATGAGGATAGCTGTGTGAAAAAGTGCCACACCCTTGCGGTTGAGGCTACCTGTGGAAGAGGTAGACCCAGGAAGACCTGGGATGAGGTGGTGAAGCACGACCTTCGAACATTAGGCCTCACCGAGACAATGACTAGTGACCGAGACCATTGGAAATATGCTGTTCGTGAGAAGACCCGGCAAGCCAAGTGAGACCATAATCCATGGCCTTTGCCAGGGGTGTAGCCAGCCCACTTATACGTACCTTTACTTCATTGGACACTAAACTCTGCTTGTGAAGATCAGTTGAGGCAAGTGAAATCGAAATCGAACCAAATTCGACAACTGGCACCCATGCCAACATTTCCTTCATTGGACACTAAACTCTGCTTGCGAAGACCGGTTGGGGCAAGTGAAATTGAAATCGTAATTGAACCAAATTCAATGACTGGCACCTGTACCAGTGGAGTGCCAACAGCACCGTCCAAGCGTGATCATTACCGGAGCAGCTGTCTAGCTTCTGTGCCGGTGGCACGTAAATAACACCATTTGAGCATGATTGTTACCAGTGTCGCCTTACTGGCACATGAAAAAACATTCAAGCACAGTTGTTGCCAGTGCCGCTGGACTGGCTCCTGTGCAGGTGGCATGTAAAAGACACCATTTTGAACATGGCCGTTGCCAGTAACGCCTGACTGGCCCTTGTGCCGGTGGCACGTAAAAGCACCCACTACACTCTCGGAGTGGTTGGCATTAGGAAGGGCATCCAGCTGTAGAAACTCTGCCAGATCAGATTGGAGCCTGGTGCAGCCATCTGGTTTGCCAGTCTTCAGTCAAATCGTCCAACCCATGCTAGCATGGAAAGCGTATGTTAAATGATGATGATGATGATCTTTATCTTTTATTTGTTTCAGACATTGGCCTGCAGCCCTGCTGGGACATCACCTTGAAGGTTTTAATTGAACAGATTAACCCTAATGCCCAATTACTTTTTTTCAAGTTTAATACTTATTCTATCGGTCTCTTGCTAAACTGCTAAGTTACAGATACATAAACAGACACAAGTTGTCAAGTATTGGTGGTGGTGGGGAACAAATATAGCATATGCATGAAGAGACACAAACACACACACACACATAGATATATACATATACATATGATGAGCTTCTACACAGTTTCTGTCAACCAAATTCACTCACAAAGCATTGGTTGCCCTTGGGCTGTAGTAGAAAACACTTCTCCAAAGTACTATGCAGTGGGACTGAACCCAAAATCACATGGTTTCAGAGTGAGATTCTGAACATAATACAATACTTTCCATATTTTCAATATTGTTTTTGTGTTTTTTAGAACATCATCTCTAATTGTTTTTCAGTTATGTTTAAAAATTCATTTAATGGCTGATTAATGGAATAGTAAAAGATAAGACTAAATAACTGAACAGATCGTTTTTTAACTCTGTTTCTAGCTAAATCAAAAATTATAATTTTAGCCATTTCATGGTTGATGTCAAAGCTTTGTTATCATAATAAAATTGCAAATCATAATATAGATAAGTATCGCAACACAAAGGAGATAAATGAAATTTTGTGTTCACATAAAATCTTATTTCTTACAATAAATAAAAATATTAAGATAAATAAACAAAATATATTAATTGATAACTTATCTTAATACAACTGCCAATTGATCAGTCCAACCATTATTATCTAACTGCATAAATGTAAAATTACATGTAATTCATCACAATATAATTTCTTGGTTAGCATCTCATTTATTATACTTAAGCTATACATAGAGCTGAATGGAAAGGTTATTATTATTATTGCATAAATTTCTCTAAATCATATCATTCATAAATTAGTGTAAAATTGTAAAGAACATTGCTTGTAAAAATTTAATAAAACAGATTTTTCACAGAAGCAGGACCTTTATGCTAGATACATAGATGCACAAGAGTCGCTAGCAGTAGAAGCACCCATAAAAGGATTCCCTGGATGTAGTAGATAATTTCTATTACCTAGGTAATGTAATTAGTGCTTGAGGTGGCTAAATTAAAAGCATTGCTTCTAATTTAAGAAAGGGGCAGAAGTTCAGGGAGATGTGGCCTTTGTTGGCAACAATGAGTTTCTATCTGTTCACAAAGTAGACAGCCTGAAGCATGTGTGAGAGTTATGAGGCTGCAAGAAAGATCTGCATTATTACTGAAATAAATGAGGTGAGCATAAACTGCTGCACGTGCAATGTTAACTTGTAATAAAAGGAAGAGCACAAGGGAAATGAGATAACAGCTGAGTATTAACGGTATTAGCAAAAGTGTATAGGAGAGACAGCTGCTCTAGTTTAGACATGTGTAGATGGACAGTTAGTGTGAACTGAAAACATGCAACATGCTGTCAGTACTGATAACAGTAGAAGATGAAGACTAGAGAAGGTGTGGAAAATGGCAAGGTCACATCTCTTGATACTGAACCTCAAAGAAGAGTCGGAATAGTATTTTCACAGCTATTTAATCTTCTTGTTTTCAATTCTTGAGAGTAACCATGAGGTTAAATTCTAAACCTGGCTAATTATGAAAGACCAGATGGAATTACAATATGTGGCATTATCTATCCAGTTAATGGTAGCATAGAAAATGTGGGTGCTAAAAATGTGAACACTATTGTTAAAAAGTGATGTTTTGTTATTCTTAAGAAAAGGAAAAAAAGTTCAGAGACACCCAATGAAATATTTCAAATTTGGAATACCAACACCAGTATGTGTACTTATCTGTAAAGACAAGAAGATAACCAATACCAGACTCTTAGTTATATCACTCGGCATTCATCATATGACTAACACAAAATCCCTAATCCCTTATCATTGATCTACACAGAACACTGCCTGGAGGAAGACATCTACCATCATGAAATGGATGGTATTTACCCATCACAACTATGTCTTCCAGAAGACAATCAAAGAAGTAAAGGATGTCTTTATGTCTGTGGCTTGCAAGCTTTCTAACCTCCAAACATTCATTCTTTTCTGAAACCTCTTATCAAACATAGTTTCATAAGTAGCACTTTTACTCTTTGATAAGGCCACTACATTTACTTCCTATTTTATTTCCAATTATGTACTGCATACACACAAACAAACAAGTCTTAATGGTGTTCTTTCTATTATCATCCAACAGTAAATCCACAAGCTAGCAACTACGTTCCCCAAATCCACAAGCTAGCAACTATGTTCTTTTTCCTCTAAAGGGATTTACTCAACGTTAAAGAAACACCCAAGTCTATCCTGTTACTGAGAACAGCAATTTCTTTGACTGGCCAACTATTAACCTTACTTCCATAGTTTCAAATGCGATTGGAATAAGTTAGAAACTTCCACCTTGTTTACCAATCTCAATATCTTTACCTTCTTAGTGACCCACTAGTACAGTTACTATTAAAACAAATTCATGAGGTTGTTGCCCTTGATATCATGAAAGAAATATTGTGAAAGAAGTCAAATAATTCTAGCACAAGAACCCTTATATTTCAACCCAATGGGATTCACACATTTTTCATTTCTTGAACTATAAGTTTCCTGTAAAACTGTTCTGCTGCAGAACATACACTCATCTCTATTGTACCTTGATTCTTGTTCGGTTTTTCTGTGCATTTTCTGTACATTAATGACTTTTCAACTTTTAATTATAACACCACAAATTTCTATGCCGATTACATGTTCTTCCTTACCCAGCTCACACTCAGATTATGTTGTACAAAACTTGGCTGTAATTCACTTTACCAACCATTGCAAGTAATCAGAACAAGTGAAAATAGAAAGGATTTGTTTTGTTTCTGCATGATTTAATTGATATTATCATGCACATTATAATTTGTTTCCAGTACAACCACATACATGTAAAATGGCATATATTCTTTAACTGAGACAAACCAAACACACACCCTTCTCCTACTGCAACTATAATTTTCTTTCATTTTAATCAGTGCAAAAGCTTTTATAGCTGTCAGTAGTTACTGAGTCAGTAATCAGCAATACTTTGTAGAATGTAGCACCACATTCAATACCTATGCTAAATTCACTCTTGTTATCCATGTGTTGAACAATTTCATTCCCACATTCCACTCCACTCCCTCAGTCAAGATTAGACAAATGCTTCATTAATGTACTATGGTCCAAACTTATCTCCTGGCATACTTTAATTGCTTAACTCTTATGGATATTCAACATAGTTGCTTGATATTCTGATACGATGGTTAACTCACCTACATGTAAATTCCAATTAAATCAAACATTCCAAATTTAAACCAATGAAAGAGCATTTATGAAACTACCAGACCTACTAAAATTTCCAACAAAATCTCCCTTAAATCACATAATATCAACTTCAAAAAGGAAGGACAGATTGAATAAATGTAGTTCTAGATATACTACATCTAAATTACAGCTGGGAAATTTTTGATCAAAGGCCTGCTTGATTAAGGCTAACCAAGAGTTAAATTTATGTTTCAATGAAAATCAAAATGTAAAGGTTATATAGCTATGCTACAAAAATGACTGACTTTCAAGGAATATATGTATATAACACTATAATCTCATCACAGAATATATATAGTATTAAGACACATAGTATTAGGAATCTGGGTTTGTAAAATATACTAAAACTCACACTGAATACTTCTCACATGTCACATGCAATGCTCCCAGGTTATACACAAGTATACACAAGCTCATGGTTTGATGTTCAGTTCCTTTGCACAGCACCATGGGCAAGTGTCTTCTACTATAGCCTTGGACTGATCAAAGCCTTGTGAGTGGAGCTGGTAGATGGAAATTGAAAGAAGCCTGTTGTATATATATGTATACGTATCTATGTGTGTGTGTCTTTGTGTCAGTGTTTGTTCCCCTTTACTGTTTGACAGCTGATGTTGGTGTGTTTACATCCCCATAACTTTGCAGTTCAGCAAAAGTGGCAGATAGAATAACTACCAGGTTTTAAAAAGAAACAAACATAAGCACCAGGGTTGATTTATTCGATTAAGATTCTTGAAAGAAGTACCCCGTTATTGAAACATGTAAAAGATAAAACTTACTTGTCTCAAGAAATGGCGTGGAGGTACTTTAAAGCAGAGATTGATGACATTCTCTGGACAAAACCCTTCTAGGGAAGCCAGAAAACCATAGAATTGAAAGCTGTTACAAAAGATTGCACAGGAGAGTCAGATTTGAGAGGATATATTGGTGGCCACAAGGACTGAAAGCCACAGGGATTGATGCTCCACAGAGACTAAAATCCAAAATATGTACCATGTAGTGCAAACATTTTCAGAAGCCAACTTCATTTGCATTATTGTGCCCAATTTGGAAGATATGGCTTACCTTTCATTTGTTTCAGTCATTGGACTGTGGTCATGCTGGGGCACTGCCTTAAGGAATTTAGTCAAACAAATTGGCCCCAGTAGTTATTTATTTGTTAAGCCTGATATTTATTCTATCAGTCTCTTTTGTCAAACTGGTGTCATCGGGGTGTAAACAAATACCAGCTATCTCAAGCAGTGGTGAGAGCAGACAAGCAAACATATATACACACACATATAACTATATATATATATATATATATATAATAATAATAATAATAATTAGGGACAAAATCCAAAATTACAGGTAAAAACTCAATTAAAATCAATTAATAAAAAATTAAAATGATAATGGATGAAGGGAGGATTACATAAATTATCATTGTTTTAAATTATCTTTATTTTAAATATAATTTGAACGAAGTTTAAGTTTAAAATAATAATGAAGATAAAATTAGTACATATTTAACCGGTGTAATAGTTAAAGCTATACTATTTAAAGCTAAAAGCGTTTATTTAATTATCATTAAAAATCAATTGAATAATAGAAAAATACAAGAATATTTATTTCTACAAACATAAGAATAAAAATATGAATGAAAAAATTATGAATGAAAAAATTATGAATGAAAAAATTAGGATAATTTATGTAAGCTGTTTTTTGTATATAATATACATGTTATTATAATGGATGAAGGGGGGATTATTGAATGGTTATTATTTTAATATTTCGATATTTTTAACAATTTTTCTATCTTTATAAAATAAGTATTTCATATTAATTCATTTGGTACTTATTGTTGGTTGAGATATATATATCTAATTAATGTTCTATTTACGATCTGACGATTAGCTATATTTTTGAAAAGAATTTATTTTCAATAATTTCAATTGATTTTTATCGATTTAAATTTCCTTTCTATTTGAAAATTAGTTATGAAACACGTGTAATCATTTTATTATATTTATCTTATGATATTTACTTTGCTTTATATTATACTAATTTATTGTGCTTTTAATTGTTAATTTTTCTATATGTGATAGTGGATTTTCATCGATGAGTTCTTGAAACTTGGTTATTTTCCCTAAAACTATATATATATATATATATATATATATATATATATATATATATATATATGCATATATATATATATTAATATTGTTGCACCTCTTATGTGTTGGCACTTATCAAAACAATCATTGTCCAAATTGAATTGCATCAAAAATGTTTCTGCAGTCAATTTGGTGAGATTACAAAGGTGTTGTGTATTTTGAGCTGCTTCCAAGGGACCAAATGATCAATTCAGATGTTTACTGTCAACAACTAATGAAACTGGAGGCAGTAATCAAAGAAAAACAGCCAGAATTGGCAAATCATAAAGGAATCATGTTCCACCATGACAATGCCAGACCACATGTCTTTGCTAATTCGTGAAAAATTATTGGAGCTTGGTTGGGAAGTGATGTTACATCCACCATATATCCCTGACCTTGCACCATTAGATTTCCATTTATTTCAAAGTTTTCAAAATTCTTTGAATGGTAAAACTCTCAATAATGATGATGACCTGAAATCGCACTTGCTTCAGTTTTCGGCTGATAAGGACCAGAAGTTCTATGAGCACGGAATCATGAAGTTGCCAGAAAGATGACGAAAGGTCATCAAACAATATGGAAAATATACAATTGATTAAAGTTCATTCATTATATGAAAAAAAAAATGACTTTTATTTCACACTAAAAAACCAAAATTACTTTCTTGCCAACCCAATATTACATGAGACTTAACGATCTCAATCAATGGCTCACAGTGAACTGCTTACCCCGTTGCTCACAGTTCTTTATTTTACAGCAATGTGTCAGTCCACTTTTAGTCACTTGGGGGTGATGGTCGGAATCCTTCCACAATAATATATATACACAACAGGCTTCCATTCAGTTTCTGTCTGCCAAATTCACTCATAAGCTATAGAGAAAAACATTTGCCCAAGCTTTCCTGTAGTGAGACTGTAACTGAAACTACATGGTTGCAAAGCAAGCATTTTAACTACACAGCCATGTCTGACCATAAGTATTTTAGGAGTTTTCTGTTTAGGACAAAATTTCTATTCTTTGTACAAGGTATAAAAGTTTCAATTTCAAAAAATTATTATTTCTCAGTTGATCCTATAACCTCAGAATATCTTAAGAACAGAAATACTGTTAATGAAATGAAAATATACAAAAATGGTAACAAAAATAAATAAATGTTTAAAATTCTAACATCCAAAAAATGATGTCTTTTATATTTCTAACTAGAAACCAATACACCTGTCAAAGATCCTGACAGCTCAACTGAAATACATTATCAATATATTGGTAAAGCATGGAGATTCTTATGTTCATGTGTTATTGAGAGGTGAGTTTGAGATTTTGGACAAAGTCCTTCTTCATGGAGTATGAGAAGTTTTTCTTTATCTTAGTCTGTGAAAGCATGGACACTGATGAATGCTAGGAAACAGCAAAAAACTTGTAGCTGTGCATGAGTGGAATGGGAGTGGTCAAAGAAAGAAAAGAGATTGAAGTGACAAAGGAAAAGAATCTAGGAGATTGGGTGAGGTTGGAAGCAGAGAGAAATAATTGTCCGTTGTAGCACAGTTTCTACAGCTTGATGACCTTCCTGACTCCAACCACTTAACAGAATGTGGTAGGTGCTTTTTACGTTCCACTGGCACAAGTGCGTTTATGCAGTACCAGTACGGGTGTTTTTATGTGGCACTGGCACCTGAAAGGCCAAACCTGTATGTGTGGATTTTATCTAGCTTGATGCATCTTATCAAGAACAGCAAATCACCACAACTCTTGTCATTTCCTTAGTGAAGAAACTTTCTCAACACATTGTCCCACATCTTCCTGGGTCTACCCCTTCCACAGGTATCCTCCACAATAATAATAATAATAATAATAATAATAATAATAATGGTTTCAAATTTTAGCACAAGGCCAGAAAGTTTGGCAGTAGGGGCAATTTTACATCAATCCCAATATTGAATTGGTACTTATTTTATTGACTCTGAAAGTGTGAAAGGCAAAGTTGATCTCAGCAGAATTTGAACTCAGAATGCAAAGATGTACAAAATACCGCTAAGCATTTAGCCTACCATACTAATCATTCTGCTAGCTTGTTTCCATAATAATAATAATAATAATAATAAACATGTATCTTGTTCAAGAATTAACAATATATATATATATATATATATATATATATATATATATATATATATATATATATATTATTGCTTGTCCATAGCAAGAAAACACACACATATTCCCAATTCTAATGAATAGAAAATTCCAAGCTAAAGGAATGCCCATGCAGCAAATGCTGTTTAAGAATTATTTATTTTTATTTTTTTTTTCAGATACCTGAAAGCTAATAAAACTGCCAAAAAACTTAGGTTTCTTTCCAATAATAAAAATAATGGCTGAGTCCCCTGAAGGTAAATTTCATATAATTGTGGAATAATGTAACAGAAAAACAAAGTGAAAATAAAGGATACTGCATGATTTGCAAATCATTACTTTGTCAGTAATCTTTATCTTCAGGCTAAACTTTTAAATTAGCTTAAAAACAGTTTTTCTGTTTCAATAACTTTATCTTCTCCAAACAAGCCAGATGGTTTACCGATCACAATGAAAATACATTGTTGCATGCCTTTTATGTGCATGTTAACTCCACTTCTATGCAAGTCATATCTCTAATCTCACACATGAAATAAAAATATTATCCTTCCTTTACAGAATAAAAAACATTCTGGAACAATTTCTTCGCCAATGTACTTACATTTATTACTTATCTCCATATCTTTAGATCCTGGGTGAGACATTAAGCTGCACCCAGTGGTGAGGTTCCAGCTAAGGAATTCAGGGGTTTTGGAGGAGTATGGAATTACTCCTTAGCCACTATTACAACAAAGTCTGCTTTGACCTGGGATTGGTAGTACCTGGCAAGAGTCCTAGTTATGGATCAAATAGCAGATGACCTTGTAGCTAAGGCAAACATGACATAGAGGAGGACAGGAGGGCTGGTCTCCAAGCATGCATCACATGTCCAACAGAGTGTAGATGCGCCCTGATGTCATGTGAACCAGCCCTGCCTATGCAAGGGTTAAACAGATCCTGTATTTTAAGGGTAAGCTTGCAAGAGCAAAACACTAGCAAAATAAAATGGAAATACAACAGCAGAAGGCAATGAAAAATTCTGCTGTATCTTTCCAAGAAAAATGAAGAATATTCAGATTTTGGCACGGACTTCCATGTTCACTGATGTCTAACAACATGGCAAATGAAGAGTGACATTTTAAAAACAACATTACTTGTTCAAGCATAAAGATCACTTAGCCAACCAATCCAAGAAGGTCACACAGAATGAGGTAGCACTGCTTCTTTTCAAGAATGTGACTTAAATTAACCCTTTAGCATTCAGATTATTCTTTCAAATGTAATGCTAACCTATTGTTTGGAATCATTCATGCATTATCTCATAGATTTGAGATATCAATGATGTAATTGTTTACTTTTAGACAGGCATTGTAGGGCATGTATGAGGCCAGATCTAGCAGGTTTGAAACTAAAGCAGATAGAATATTTGGGCTGGTTCAGATGTGAAAGAGTTAAAGTATAAGAAAATCATATAACTGAAACATTTTGTTCAGAACAAAATTTATGACATGAGAAAAAATGCATATGCTTAAAAAAAAATGTAATATGATTAGAAGTTCTTGGGTTATCATTTTAAACTTTTCCTCCATGCCTGCAGCTCAACTTGATGTTAGATCATGGAAGAAGTTGCATATCATTAAGTAACTATTAAACAGAAATAGTTTATAAATTATTAATACTAAATTCAAATATATTGAATTTCTTAAACGATAAATTCAATATTACATTAACAAAAACAGACAGATCTGAAGCTGACCTTCAGTAGAGAGGATATGTCATTGATAAGGTTGCGAATGGCAACAAAAATGATTCTGGCAAACCTAAGTGATTTATTGACTGAATGAACAAATAATCAAACAATTGATTAGTGAATTGATGAAATGGTTAACTGTGTGGTAAGAAGCTTGATTCAGAACTACATGGTTCCCTGTTTAGTCTTACTGCATGGCACTTTGGGTAAGTGTTTTCTACTATAGCCTCAGGTTAACCCAAACCTTGTGAGTAGATTTGGTAGATGGAAACTGAAAGAAGCCTATCGCATATATATATATATATATATATATACACATATATATCATATATCAACATGTATATATATATATATATATATATATATATATATATATATATATATACTTCGGATAAAAAAAAGAGAGAGAGGAGTGTGTGTGTGACCCACTGCCATTTGACAACTGTTGTTGGTGTGATTATGTCTTTGTATCAAAGCAATTCAGCAAAAGACCAATAGAATTGAAAAACAAAAACCAAAAAAAAAACCAAATAAATTAATACTATGGTCAATGCATTCAGCAAAAAATTCTTCAAGATAGTGCCCCAGCATGGTTGCAGTCTAATGACTGAAACAAGCAAAAGACAAAAAATAAAAGATAATTGACTTATAATAATTTCTTCTACTATAGGTATCAGGTCTGAAATTTGGGGAACGATCCAGTACATCAGCCCCAGTACTCAGTTGGTACTTATTTTATCAACTCTGAAAGGATGAAAAGCCAAGTCAAAACTCAGCAGAATTAAGATGGACAAGCATGCTAATAATTCTGCCAGCTTGCCTCCTTAAAAAAAAAAGAAGTGAAATAAAACCAGTGCATGTGTTTATCATTGGCAAGATCCTCCTGAAATACAATAAAGCATTTTCGTGTTTCAAATTAATATAATTCTAATTTTAAATATCTTGTTGAATTTGAAATTTAAGCTATTAACCTAAAGGTCCAAGGTTATTTCAGTTCAGATAATTAAAGTTGCTTTTCTTCTTCAGAATTAAAATTCCACAAATTGTAGGAGTGGCTGTGTGGTAAGTAGCTTGCTTACGAACCACATGGTTCCGGGTTCAGTCCCACTGCGTGGAACCTTGGGCAAGTGCCTTCTACAATAGCCTCAAGCCGACCAAAGCCTTGTGAGTGGATTTGGTAGATGGGACCTGAAAGAAGCCTGTCGTATCCACCCCTGGGGGTCAGCCACACTTAAGTGGCAATACACTTCACTTTATCGTGCAGTTACTGTTAATACTTCATTTAGAGAATTAACATTGCTTATATATATATATATATATATATATATATATATATATATATATATATATATATATATGTGTATATGTTTGTGTGTCTGTGTTTGTCCCCCCAACATTGCTTGACAACTGATGGTGGTGTGTTTACGTTCCGGTAACTTAGCAGTTCGGCAAAAGAGACCGATAGAATAAGTACTAGGCTTACAAAGAATAAGTCCTGGGGTCGATTTGCTCGACTAAGGGCAGTGCTCCAGCATGGCCAGTCAAATGACTGAAACAAGTAAAAGAGTAAAAAAGAGAGGGAGTAAAGAGTAAATCACTGAAAAAAAATAACCAATACAAATATTAAAAAAAAACAAAAATGAAAAGTAAGACATACTTCATCTTGGGCTGCTAGATCCACTTTTTCTGTTTGACCATCCTTGAGAGTAGCACCCCTCCACTGAAGGATAAGGTTCAAACAATCACATCGTCTTTGGCGTACTGTATAGTACTGACTGTTTCTTTCTTGACACACATAATGAAGAGCTGTTTCTTTTCGAGAATTCGTCTTATTGGGGTTCCCGTGATGATTATGAAGAAATATCCTAGAAAAGAAATTACATTTATTTCAATGTTAAATATCAACAATATCTGAAATAAACAAAATAACTATAAATTTTTAGTTTTTCCATTTGGTTTGTAAGACTCCTGATGTAAACTTGTTTGTCGAATCATATTTTGTTGTATCTTGGGAGGGTCATTATGCTAATAATAAACACACACATTGGTTCTATTTCACTTCTTTACTTTTATCAATTAGTTAACCATTTAGCCAATTAACTAGTCAATTGTTAGATTAATCATTCAGTTGATCAATCATCTAGGTATGTTAAATTCCTTTCGTTGTCATTAGCAACCTCATCAATGACACACTCTCTCTACTCCACATTTGGTTCATACATGAAGCTGATTGCTTGATTGACCAAACAATTAATCAAACAATCGATTAGTTAATAGGTCGAACAGTTGACCAATTAATTAATAAAGAAGTGAAAAAGAACCAAAGTATGCATTTGTTATTGGGTACAATGACCTGTCTGAGATACAACCAACTATAAATTTTATATGATAGTATAGTTACTGATGAAAGAACTATATTTTTGCACTCAGATACAGAATATATATTTCCAAACCACAGTGGGATAGAGCTTGGAGATAGTGCTGAGCTCTCATTTCATGATGTGAAGATGATGAGAGATAAAATTTCCCAAGGCAGTCTATTACATTTAACATTCTAAATTGACCTGCGCCTTTTCTTGACAACTACATAAACTGAGACACATGAAATAAACTGTTATGTACAAGAACACAACACTACGTACATCATGTCAGTAATGTATCTCTTTCATTTGAACACCACAAATTCAGTTTGTACAAATGTGGTTCATATATTCTATGATGTATTATATAATATATTATATAAGTTATAAATGAGTTTGAGTTTTCAAGCATAATATACACAATGTATATTATATTATATTAGATAGACAGATAGATAAACTGATAGATAAATAGATGGATGGATGGACACATGGCTGAATGGACACAGACAGATATAGATAATAAATGAAAATGATTATAAATACTGTCCAATATCTCTATTCATATTCATTAATTATTATATTTTATAACGTGATAAATGTGCAGCACATTGTTGTTACAATGGATTTACATAGTGCTAAATATCATAAATTAACTAGTTAATATCGCATTGTTTGTTTTATTGAATGGTTGGTAGTTAGTATCACTGGTATTTTTCCCCAAGTACCCTGTTAGTCAAATGCACCTCTTGCTTCAACACTGAAACCCACACCTATTTCCTTTCCTTCGCTTCTCCGCCCTCTGATATTCACTGCATCCACCCCAATCCCCATCTTTCTTCATCTCACACTCTTTTCACTCTAGCACAAACGATGACAATGATTATATATTAGTTTCAAATTTTGGCACTAGGCTAACAAGTTTGGAGGAGGGGGTAAGTCAATTACATTAACCCCACTGATCGACTGATACTTTATTTTATTGATCTCAAAAGGACGAAAAGCAAAGTTGACCTCAGAGGAATTTGAACCCAGAACATAAAGACAGACGACATGCCACTATGGATTTTGACCGGCATGCTAACAATTCTGCCACCTCACTGCCATAATGATGATTATATGTTAAATATTGAAATCACATTGATTTACCCCATGAGAGAAATTTCATAATAGCCTTAAATTGGATTTCATTTGGTCATTATGCCTCTGATTGTTGTTACAGTCTAATTGTTTGTTGTTTTGATTTTTTGATTTCTATTTTTGTTTGATAAACTTCACTGGAATTATAAAAGGTTCTTGAGTAATTTCTGTTCCTAGGTGGAGTTGGTTATGGAGTTAGACATTTTAGATTCATACAGTTTCTAAATGGTTATAGCTTAGTGTGGTCAGATTGCTGTTCAATTAATTGAACACCTATATGTGTATATTATTTTATTAACAGCTGTTTTTCCATGCACTATGTTTTTTTTTTTAAAAAAAAGCACCAACAGAATAAAAAGCAAAGCAAAATAATAAAAAATGGGATACAAAATGAAATATTTCATTAGCAAGATAAACTTCTTTAAAGAGACACTGCTAAGCTGTTACTGCAAATATTATTTTTACATTCATACCATTCTTATCCTTAGCTATTTGTTTGTTCTCAATCCGATTTCTCTAAATCTCAGCTGATCATATCTGAAATCAGCATATTCCATTACCATCACATCAATTATCATTTAAAATAATCCACCACATTCTCTCTCTCTCCAGACTTAAATTGATCTGGCGTATCACACTTTAGAGGCACCGAAAAATCATGCAAAGCCATGAAGAATGTTCATTTTTCATTAATACTATTAAGAAATGATGACACTGTCTGGAATGTAAAATAAGAGATAAAATTTGCTGTTCTTAGCTTAAATGTTTCAGATTATATAATAATTCATCCTTCTAATGTAGTGGCATTTTGAAAACTGGGTGTTAGAGCTCACTCAGGTGTGTTGTGTGCTCATCAGATGATGGCAAATGCCAAAGGAAGTGCTATGGAGGGGGTCATGATTTTATTCAGAAATAAGACATTAGTTTCAAATTTTGGCACAAGGTCAGCAATTTCGGGGGAAAGGCTAAGTCCATCATATCAATTCTAGTGCTCAAATGGTACTTATTTTACTGACTTCAGAAGGATGAAAGACAAAGTTGACCCCAGCAGAATTTGAACTCAGAACACAAGGACAGATAAAATGTCACTAAGCATTTTGCCTGGCATGCAAATGATTCTTATTTCTTTATTGCACACAAAGGGCTAAACATAGAGGGAACAAACAAGGACAGACAAAGGGATTAAGTCGATTACACTGACCCCAGTGCGTAGCTGTTACTTAATTTATCGACCCCGAAAGGATGAAAGGCAAAGTCGACCTCAGTGGAATTTGAACTCAGAACGTAACGGCAGACGAAATAGGGCTAAGCATTTTGCCTGGCGTGCTAAAGTTTCTGCCAGCTCGCCGCCTTCAATGGCATGCTAATGCTTCTGCTAGCTTGCTGCCTTATTCAGAAGTAAGACATTAAAATCAGGTAGAATTCACATATTTTAAATATACTTTAATAAAGAAAATTTTTGTTGCAAATAAAATATGAATGGGACATTATGCTATCAGTTAGCAGATATATAACGGATGATGAGCCAAAGTTCAATATATTTTTTTTAGATATCATTAATCCACTTTCTTTTGTAATTCCCATTAAAATTTAACATAGCGTACATGAATATAAACTTATGCAAATATCTAAAAAGATGCACATGCTGAATGGAATAATATAAGAAAATAAGGGAAGTTTGCTTCCAACCACATGGTTCCAGGTTCAGTCCCGCTATGTGGCACCTTAGGTAAATGTCTTCTACTATAGCATCAGGGTGGATTTGATGGATTTGGTAGGCAGAAACTGATGGAGCCCATCATATGATTGCAGTCCAATGATTGAAACAAATAAAAGATAATAAACCACTGCTGTATTTTTGTCTTTTTTTTTTTGTTCTTCTCTTTGCAAAAGGGGAGTGAGAGTCTGGAAAGCAGCATAAAAAATGGAAATGAGTTCCAAAACAGTTGACAACCATAGTTCTAATGTTATATATATCTATCTATCTATCTATATCTATCTATCTATCTATCTATCTATCTATCTATATATATATATATATATATATATATATATACCAGCACTATACTGATACTGCTGTTCTGCTGCATGTAATATATATATCACTGATACTAATGCATATATAAAATATATATACAAACAGTGAGCTGATACTGTTCTAATACATATAAAATATATATCAATGATATATGAAATTATACTATCAGTAAACTAGTTCAATTCACATATGAAATATACACCAACAGTTTGGTTTCAGTTTTGGTTTGTACTCCATCAGTTTCAACAGCAAGGGTTCCAGTTGATCTGATCAACAGAATGGCCTGCTTGTGAAATTAACATGCACTCCATAGACATGCGCATCATTAATGTAAGTTCTCTAGAAGATTCAGTGTGACACAGAATGTGACAAGGCTGGCCATTTGAACTACATGTACAACTTATTTTTGCCAGCGGAGTGGACTGGAACAATTAGAAATAAAGTGTCTTGCTCAAGAGCACAATGAGCCACTGGGAATCGAACTCGTAATCTTAAGATTGTGAGCCAAATACCTTTATACTGTTACAGTTCCAATACATATAAAATACATACCAATAATAAACTGATATCGGTAATGTAAACTTAGACCATATCTTGATTTGATTAAAGCCTTGACATTTAATCATAAAAGCTATACTTCTACTTGATGGTCAAGACAAAGATTCTATGGAGAAAGATTCAAATGCCATAAATACTTAATCCTTTTAACTCAAAGGAATCAAACTCAAAGCACTTTTAAGAAACCATGACTAACATTTTGTGAAATTATGTCAACAACATCAAAAACAAATTCTAAGAATGTTTTCCACTAATTATCAACTCTAATTGTTATTGTAGAAAACACATAGAATTTTTTTTTTTTTTACATGCATTACAAGCTCCAACTGTTATCAGTAAAGAAACCTCTATGAATACATTACTTGGTAGAAATAACAGTCAAATCTGCTTCAGATCATACAATACTGTCTTATAAAAGAGAGAGCATATTGGTAGATGCAGTCTTAGATACAGTATGTCTAATAAAAGATGGGATGGTCATGGTTAGAATACTTAATCTAATAACTTTTTAAAGTTAGTTCTACAGATTTTCTAAAGAAATTAGAGTCAGCACTGAAAGTCATGATGCTTCATTTACTCAGTGCTGGCTCTGATTTCTATAGAATTTCTAATATCTACAGAAAATCTGTAGAGATAACTTTAAAAAGTTATCTGAGACAGTAATATATACTTCATAGTATACCATGGTTGCATAACAAAATATGGAGTCCTAATAAGCAATTAACTTTTTCTAATACACTTTAACATATTTGCTAATACTCTGAATGTTATATCCACTAAAAAATAACAACTAGTCCCCCTAGTTACATGATTCTTTATGCATCTTTAAGAAAGTTCCATTTCCTTTCCTCTACTGTTACGCTACTTTAGTCTCAGAAATTGTTATCTCTTGTCTTACCTATTGCTCTCAAACTCTCAATAAATTTGGTAACCTTATGTATTCTGCTGCATTCCTTCTTAAAAATATATCCAACTATGACACTCATATGAACTTCACTTTCTCTCCACTTTATACATCATCATCATTATTTAACGTCCATCTTCCATGCTGGCATAGGTTGGATGGTTTGACAGGAGCTGGAAAGCCAGAAGATTGCACCAAGCTCCACTCTGCTTTGGCATGGTTCTTACAGCTGGATTCCTTTCCTAATGCCAACCACTTTGTGGAGTGGACTGGTGTACTTTTTATGTGGTACCACCGCTGACAAGGTCTGTTTTGGTAGATCTGTTTTTGCCTGTTTCATTGCTTTTATATATATATATATATATATATATCATCATCATCATCATTGTTGTTTAACATCTGCTTTCCATGCTGGCATGGGTTGGATGGTTTGACTGAGAACTGGCAAATCAGGAAACTGCACCAGGTTTCCATCTGATTTGACAAGGTTTCTACAGCTGGATACCCTTTCAAATGCCAACCACTCCAAGAGTGTAGTAGCCATGACAATGGTTTCACTTGGTTAAACAGGTTTTCAGAAGCATGGCATATCACCCAACAACTGCAGGGTGCTTTTAAACGAGCCAGCTATGCAACACTGGCATCAGCCATGACTATGATCTCACTTGGCTTGCTGGGTCTTCTCAAGCATGGCATATCTCCAAAGGTCTTGGTCGCTTGTCATTACCTCTGTGAGGCCCAACGTTTGAAGGTTGAGCTTCACTACCTCATCCCATGTCTTCCTGGGTCTACCTCTTAGACAAGTTCCCTCCACTGTTAGGGTATGACACTTCTTCACACTAAAACTCTTTCCAAACTTCAATTCTGTTTCTTCAATACCAATAATCTAAACTTTTGTTTCATGTTAATATAATTAATACAAATCTAATTATTGAGTTGTCAGATATATTTGTTTGTTACTTTACAATGTTATTTGAATTGACACAGAAAATGTTTTTATCATGGTGTTTTATTGCTTTTATTTTTTTGTTTTTGTTTTTGTAGCCCTATTCTTTCTCTATAACTTTTGTTTATTGTTTTTGAAATTTCAATGAATTTTACCTCTTTTCAGACAAATGACAATGGAATATCAAGTAGAAAAAATTAGCATTCTTGATGTTTGCTTCTCTTTGCATTCAAATAAGGCTCCAAAGCTGCCAAAATCACTAGAGATATTTGTGTTGTGTATAGAGAAAGGGTTATTTCTGAAAGAATTGCACAGAAATGATTTTCACTCACTGAGGGGGAGAAATGCAACCTCAGTGATTCTCCACATTCTGACCAATGTGTTTAATTCAATGAGGATTGAGCTCATCCCTGAGAATCCACGCCAATTATCTAAGGAATTGGCCTGATAGATGGGATCCTTTCATGATACCATTGCCTGAAACCTTCACTCGATTGGCAATCCAGATGAAATGACCCCCATCTGCAACACAACATGCTTCTTCAACATGACAGCACTCACCCTATGTTGCTAATTTGGCAAAAAATGCTATTCAAGAGTTTAGTTGAGAAGTTCTACCACACCCATTGTATTTTCCTGATATAGGGCCTTCAGATTATCACCTTACTCAGTCACTCTCCAACAGTCTGGAAGGTATTTCATTCAACATGGAGCTGAAAACATGACTTGATGAATTCTTTGAGTAAAGACCTAGGGGTTTCTACAATCAAGGTATTGACATGCTAGGGGAACATTGGCAGGAAGTCAGAAACAATAAAGGAAAATATATAATTGATTGATTTGTTAAAACAGTTGATGAAAAATAAGGGTTAAAATAAGTGGAAAAGAACTAATGAATTTATCTGACAAACCAATATAACATAAGCAAAGTAGCTAGTTCTAAAATCTCGATAAGAGATGCAATAGTAACTCTACTGAAAAGTAATGTTTGTTGCCACTTCAACATGGCTGTTCTGTATGATACAATGTTACTACTCAGTTCTGTAGTTAAGAGATGAGGAATTATGTACATTATTTACATTCAACGGATATTTGTCCTCATCTTGTTTGTTGTTAACAAACTGGAAAAATGGAGACCACCTCCCCCTGTGGGATGAAGTTAAAATAATAGCCAGAGAACTACCACTGGAAAATACGAAAACTAAAAGAAGCAGCACACATGCTAGGACACAACAACCTCCTAAGCAGACTGAGTGCAGATATGAGCAGCATATGGGAACAGGTATTAAGGAAGGATAGGAAAATATTAGATTTATAAGCCCTAAAATTCACTCCATAATTGCTCATGAGTATATGGGCGTAGTGGTTAAGAGCACGGGCTAGTAACCCCAATATTCCGAGTTCGATTCCAAGCAGTGAGCTGAACAATAATGATAATAATAATAATAACATCAAAAAATACTTTAGGAATGAGAACGCAGGTTTGAAATTTCCCCAAGACACCTGAAGAAGGCTGGAGGGTATATCAGTCGAAATGTTGTGTTAATAACAAACAAGATGAGGACAAATATCCGTTGAATGTAAATAATGTAAATAATGTAATGTTACTACTCTTTTTTATCCCTAGGAGAACACCTCCTCTAGCTGGTTAATAACACAACGTGTGTCTGATATAATGTAACATAAGGCTTACAAAATTGTTGTGACTTATAAAGACCACTATGGCTATCTACATAGGTTTCTGACACAGAAATACAAAATATATTCATTACTGGTAACTTCTTTGTTCTCAATAATTTGCTTCCAATAAACTCTCATTTTATGTTAAGACAGGTAAAAAGAAAAGTTCAAAATCAGATACCATATTATACTCATATTTTTTATTTATATGATTAAAACTAAGCATATAGCGAGTTATATTTACTTTCAAGATACCATATTATAAAAATACATTTCTTTTCATATTTATATGTTTGAGGACAAAACATATCCCTTATAGTTAGTGATGATCTTCTTGAAATAGATAGATAGAGCATAGCTGATTAGTACAGGCAATAAAATATTTGAAGAGTTGGACTGGAATGAAAATGTTTGATAATATATCAATGAAGGAAAAGGAGTCCCACACTTATAGACAACTGAATGAAGAAATAAACATGGCTGGTGAAAAGCCTAAAGGAAAGACCGGAAAGTGAATGATAAAGAGAAAATAAAAAACAATAGGAGACATGAAAATTTTCAAGTTAAGAGAAAAAAAAATAAAACAGTAACACTGAAGACCAAAGTCTGCTGTAGCATGCTGCACAAAAAATATGACTCTGTACACTGCAGGATGATAGTGATCAAAATAATGCACATTCTGTGAAAATAAAAAGAAAACACTGTATTTTATGGTAAATTTAAGCCATGGAGTGTCATTAATTCTTCAGGTAAAAAGGATCCTCTGTGTTTTGGTTAGTAAATGAAGATGTGAAGCTTAAAATTATAGAAACAGAAAGCCATAATGTGTGTACAAAAATACCATATGTGAAGCAATTCTTATTTTTGGTTTAGTAATATACTTTACATTTTGGAATAGGTAAAACTATAATGACAAACACTGAAGATTATAGTATAATAGAGATAAAGGAAGTGGAACAGTATGTAGAAGCTGCAAAATGTCAGCTGGAAAGACAGCAAGGATTGTTTGCTTTTTAGCCAAGGATTATTAGTTATTAGATTGAGGCCATATTAGAGTGACACTTTGAAGGATTTAGTTGATGAACACCTATTTTTTTTATAGCTGTTCGTACACAAGTATCTTACAAACTACTTTACACTCTGAGAGAGAGTGATATATATATATACATATAACGAAACAGGAAGTTTGAAAATTTTTTGGTATTATTTATCGCCATTACACATGTTTCATTTGCTAATAGTTATTACAGAGCTTTACATGTTAGATAGACATGTAAGGAAGTTCTTATTAGAAATTCTCCAGACAAAGAAAAAGCTGGGATTTTTACCTTATTTACATAATGCACACACACACACACACACACACACACACACGCACACACACACACACACACACACACACACACACACACACACACACACACACACACAGAGTCAAATGGTTTCTCAATTTTCTGTCTACTAAATTCACTCACAAGGATGCAGTAAAGCAGTACTGAAGTCAGAACCACATGGTTTCATAGTGATCCCCATAACCACGCAGTCATTCCTGTACCTATAAGCTCAGGATTAAACAATGTAAAGTTGTACTTATGTTTCTACAAATGATCCTAAAGTGAATCTATTTCAATATTACGACGGGTTAAAAAACATATTAACATATTTCATAAAGTAGTAACTAGTATCAAGACAGACTGCATGCCAAACTTTTAGAAAATAGTAAGTCAAGATTATATGAGTAATTATACATTTTCCTGTGTGGGCTTTATTCCAAGTCAGAAAATATTTCAGCCCTGAACTGATGCTACATTTTAAAAAGCACAAGTACACACCACATGAAATATCTGCTCAAATATTTAGGATAGAGAATTCTGGATTACATCCAAGTAAAAGCCATTTGACTTCTTGACAAACCACTGCAGTCACTATCTGTCACTCACGTTGAATCTACAGCAATTCTTTGTTTAAACAAGGTAGTTGTGTACCACTTCTATATCTCCACTCCTTCTCTTATTATCCCTACTGTGTCTCACTTCACCTACACCCAACACTTGATAATCCAGATCTCTCTTCAAATATTTCCTTTACAAATACCAAGAAGCAAAAAACTCCAGCTTTAACATTAACTGCAACTCCACCTGTGTGAGAAGGCCTATTAAAACTTTGGGCACTTTCTCTCCTTCTCGTATCAAATAATGGAAAAGAACATGTAAAATTAGCAGTGTAAAACTAATAAATTAGTTTCTTGCATGCTAATGAAGAAAAATAAATAAATATATACATTGTGTGTGTGAGTCAGATAGTGGTTTCTGATCTTTTCACATAAGCATATCATTATAGTGTGGAGCAAGTAAGTAAACACTATTTGCCTAGCTAATAAGAAATGCCTAAATGTAGTCACCTCACTGCAAACAAACCAAATTAAATGAATGATTGAAAAATATAAACAACCTTGAAACTGAAACGTGGAAACCAGGACCTAAAAAGCTTCAGAAGTAACTCAAACATTATCAGGGAAGGCGCAACATTTTTATAATAAAACAATCATAAATAATGTTGAAGAAATTTGTAATAGAGTAACTTTGGTCAATTTAGTTTCAGTATAACTAAAGCAAGGGGACAGTATACATACATTCTGAGCAATGGTCATATCAAGCTTCACTCAGTTGGTATTGTAACACAAACTTTACTTCATCATACAATGATTGGTCATTTAGAGCAACGTGAGAATGACAACATACTGCATATATTTGGCTATAAAATATTTATGACTACATGATCTAGAGGCAAAGATTGACATGATAGTTTATATGTGATTGTCTCAAATTATGAGATACCCAAGCAGTGGATGGGAGTTGGGCATCCGACCATAGAAAACTCTGCTCCAATGTACTCTCATCTGATCCATGCAAGCATGGAAAAGTAGACATTAAAATGATGATGATGATGATGATGATGGCGATAACAACATATGTTTTAAAGCTTCTATCGAGAAACAATGTACCCAATATAGAATGCTGACCTTATAATGAAATTTTGCTCAAACTGTTCAACATCTTTGTCAAAATTGCAGGAAAAAAAAAAGAAATGAAGGCACAAAGATGTTGCAGATAGCAAAACATCAAACTGAATGCTTAACAATATGTAATCTTTTTTTTTTCTTACTTTATAATGCATAAGGTTGACTGTCTTTTGTCTCCTCATGGACAAAGAAATATATTCAGATAAAAACAATAAAAACAACAACGAATTAGTTCAATCAACTATATACCATTGTTTAACCTAAAAAAAATACAAAAAACCCCCCCAAAAGACAAAAATACTCTTTATCAATAAAAAAAAAAATCAATATTATATTATCAGCTATTAACTGCTCTAAATTGAGTGCTGCGAAGGAACAAAAATAACCTTCAATGTATATTCAAACAGTTTTGCAAATGTTTGAAATAAAAAAAAAATGGTGGATTTCTTCTAGCTGTTTACTACCTTATAATAAGTTTGTGTTTAAAACATTTTGTTTTGTTTGGTTGTTGTTGTTTTTTTTGTTAGTTTTTTTTGTTTGTTTCAGATGCTACTATCATTATTATGTCTGTTATAATTAGCTTCTGTTGTAGTTTTGTCCTGCTTTGCATCATCACTAATATTTATCTATTTTTAAAATTTTCTTTTTTTTTTTTGCGTTTAGTTCTAATTCTTCTAAATCTGTCTAGCTACCATTGTGAGTGTTAGAGAAGGTTTGGGGGGGGGGGGAGTAAAAATAAAAGAATAAAGATCTAACTCAACAATAACCATCTCTTTATACTCATTCAGACTGATCAGAATATTAATAGGCAGTATTTACAGACCGTTTCAGGTTTTATAAAAAAAAAAAAAAATCAGAGAAAAAGAGTTCTTTTTTTACTTTTTGCTATTGAAACTCTGCTTTTCTAATAATAACCAAACGCCTGAAAATAAATTAAAATATTATTCATAAACTTTTGCAATGGCTCCTGATTTGAGACTGCAACACTGAGTACTCCATACACCTTTGATGATGATGATGATGACAACAATGATGATGAAGATAACAACAACAATGATAATGATGATGACGATGATGATGATTATGACAACAACAATGATGATGACGACGATGACAACAATGATGAATATGATGACAGACAATAATAACAACGGTGAAGATAACAGATAATAATGATAATGACAACAATGATGACAGTGTTGATGACGGTGATGATGACAATGGAGATGTTGATGATGAAGGAGAGAATAAGGATGATGATGATGATTATTATGGCAACAATGATGATAGTGGTAATGATGATGGTAGTGATGATAGTGGCAATCACTCTTACCATAATCATTTCAATGTCGCTTTTTCTATGGCAAGATGGTTTGGACAAATCCACACTAAAAATTTCACTGTTCATTTTGTCAGCATCTTTATGTCTACTCTCCCTGTTGTGGTTAGTGCAGGACCGAAAGGGGTTGAACACAACATGGGTAATGAGAGGTAGAGAGATGAATGAGGCAGGAGGAACTAAATGGAGATGCCTTGATACAGCTAACACCAGTTTTTAGAAGCAGTAGAAATCATAAAAAGAGGTGGGAGCATGCCCGCAGGCCAGTGTCTGGGATATATCTATGAGCAATTGATTTTACACAAGCCAATTGGGTTACTTTTCTCTGAATGTGGTCAAAGATATCTGTGTGTGTATGTAGCAGCATAACAGTCCCAGATGTGGAAGCAATACTCCTTTGCAAGCCTCACTTGAACTTCGTAGAGTATCGATAAATGGTAAGGGGCTGAAGTATTTTCTGAGCTTGAAGAGGAGGGTCAGTCTCAGATACAATCCTAGCTATGTTAAGGATATGTTTCACAAAGAGAGATACTCAATGATACTAAAAAAAAAAAAAAAAAAAGGAATGGTTTTCTTATTGAAAGAGAAAAGACTTGCACAGCATTCATAGATGAAGCTTTTGAAGTCAATATTCATGAAATGTTAGATAAGAACAAATCATTTTACTAAATAACTATCTGAGAGAGGGACTTCCACAAATTCCAAGTTGTAGTTTGGAAGATGTTCTGTAAAATCAGACAGTAGTTTCTTGTAAACCATTTTCTAGGGTGTTGCAAATAATGTTAGAATTGGCAATATACTAAGTGAAACTTGACACTCAGTTTCCTACTATTTATCATCGTTTAACAACTGTTTTCCATGCTGGTATGGGTTGGATGGTTCAACAAGAGTAGGCAAGCCAAAAGACTGCACCAAACTACATAGTTTCTATAGCTGCATGCCTTTCCTAACATCATATAGTTATTACGGCAACAACACAGGATTAGCTGTGTCCCTGAAAACTTTAATATACTAACAATCAGGTTTAGATAATGTCAGCAAAAAAGCTTCAAATCAGACTAACTGGTCTACAGTTCAAAGATCAGTTTGACGAACACTAAAGTACTAGTCACTAGGGCAAAACACAAAATCTCAATACTATCAAAGAAGAAACATGGTTCTATATACAAACAATGGGTCCATAAGCAATGAAGTGCAGCTTCTGGTAACTGACAAAAAACTAGAAATTCAAATGTAACAGATGTAAAGAAATAGTAAGCATTAGTGTTAGTTATAGAATTAATTCAGTGAAAGGATTAGACGGCTTGTGAGTGCCATTCGAGTGTTGGGCCCCAGGGAGGCAAAGTGGCTGAGTTCCTTTCGAGTGTTGGGCCTCACGGGGGGGGGGGGGATGGAGACCTTTTGCATAATGTTGTGCTTGAGAAGAAGACCCGTCAAGCCAAGCAAAATCACAGTCGTGGAAGATACCAGTGTCATGCAAATGGCACATAAAAGCACCCATTACACACTTGGAGTGGTTGGCATTAAGAAGGGCATCCAGCCATTGAAAACCATGCCAAATCAGACTGGAGCCTGGCACAGCCTTCCAGCATACCAGCCCAGTCAAACCATCCAACCCATGCCAGCATGAACAATGGACATTAAATGGTGATGATGATGATGAGTTATAGTTCTCTCTTTTACTCTTTTACTTGTTTCAGTCATTTGACTGTGGCCATGCTGTAGCACCGCCTTTTCGTCGAGCTAATCGACCCCAGGACTTATTCTTTGTAAGCCTAGTACTTATTCTATCGGTCTCTTTTATTGAAACACTAAGTTACGGGGACGTAAACACACCAGCATCGGTTGTCAAGCGATGTTGGGGGACAAACACAGACACACACACATACATATATACGACAGGTTTCTTTCAGTTTCCGTCTACCAAATCCACTCGCGAGGTTTTGGTTGGCCTGAGGCTATAGTAGAAGACACTTGCTCAAGGTGCCATGCAGTGGGACTGAACCTGGAACCATGTAGTTGGTAAGCAAGCTACTTACCACACAGCCACTCCTATGCCTAGGAGTTAAACAATTTCATTTTATATGCGACCTTATTAAGGCAAAATGTGGCTTAGTGTTTACATATTATCTGGAGTAAAAAAAAAAAAAAAAAAAGATGGTGATAAAGGTCAGAGAGAGAAGTTAATTCCCTTGGCATCAAAGGATTTCTCTCTCTCTCTTTCCTATGTAAAGAGTGTTATAATGCAAGATTAATTAGACATGAACACTGAATGCAAAACATTTGTGGCGACTGAAGAGAAAGACAATAGCGAATATTGCTACTGGACACATGATGTTAACTTGCATGAAAGATGAAGCACAAATGAGTTGTGAGAGCAATTGTGTATGTACAAAAAGCATTAGTCAGTTTATACAGGAGAGACAATTGTGCTGTGAATTGACAATGACTTCTGTACAAGACTGTGTCATGTACTGTCAGTAGATGGTACTAGTGACAAAGAAAAATCTGAAGATGCACAGAAAGAAAGGCATTATCCTGCTTTATGAGATATGATGGAGGAATGAGGTGAGTAGCAAATGTGCTATATAGCAGACCCATCCAACCCATATCATATGGATGGAAAAAAAAATACTGACACTCAAATGATGATAATGATGATAATGATATGGTTTTAGGTTCAGTCCTACTGTGTGAGACTTTGAGCAAGTGACTTTAACAATAGCTCCAGGCTGACCAAAGTCTAACGAGAGGACCTGGTAGACAGAAGGCTTGCGCGCGTGTGTGTGTGTGTGTGTGTGTGTGTGTGTGTGTGTGTGTGTGTGTGTGTGTGTGTGTGTGTGTGTGTGTGTGTGTGTGTGTGTGTGTGTGTGTGTGTGTGTGTGTGTGTGTGTGTGTGTGTGTGTGTGTGTGTGTGTGTGTGTGTGTGTGTGTGTGTGTGTGTGTGTGTGTGTGTGTGTGTGTGTGTGTGTGTGTGTGTATATAGTGTGCACAAGTGATTGCAAATAAGTATCACCATCATACGACTGATGCTGTTTGTCTCCAGTCTTCCATGAAGAAAGTCTACCTTGCTTAGAAAAAGGTGACGTGCATGAAGCCATAGAGGGGCATCAAGACATAGAAAATTTACCTCAACAAATTCCATCTGACCCATGGACGTTAAAATGATAATGATGACTTAATCGCTTTAATTGAAATAAAAAAAAATATCCAGTAAACCCTATAAGGGTGATAAGAAGGGCACTGAGCTGTAGAAACCATGCCAAAGCAGACATTGGATCTTGGCTCAGCTCCCTGTATTGTTAGTTCATGTCAAACCCTCCAATTTATGCTTGAGTGGAAAAAGGGACATTAAATGATGATGACAATGATGATGATGATAACAATGTTGATAATATTTAGAAAAATCAAAAGGGACGGAGAAAAGGTATCTTACCGTAGTAATGTTCTCATACCATGCCTTGATGCATAATGGACAGGTGTCTCATGGTTACAAGAGTCACCATAAGAACTGTTGGGATCCAGTGATTTACGAAACTCATTGTTACCATTGTATACATTTAGAGCAGCTATCTCATCGCCATTCTGCAAATATTTCCGGAATTTCGATGAAGAGCTCCCCATCTTCACACCACAGATGTCAGGTATGCTTATCTAGCAAGCAATAAAACCTCCTCTTGTTATCTGCATAAAAAAAAAGAAAGGAAAAGGTTACAATTGACACTTCCGTCATCACACACGATTTCAAAGAATAATACAAAAAGACATAACATAAAAATATAAAGTGTCCTTCTGGACATTATTGTAGACATCAAACAATGAAGATTTATTTATTTATTCAGGGGTGTAGCCAGCCCACTTATGCGTACCTTTCCTACATTGGACACTAAACTCCGCTTGCGAAGACTTGTTGAGGCAAGTGAAATCGAACTAAATTCGATGACTGGCACTCGTGCCAACGTCCTCTCCTTCATTGGACACCAAACTCAGCTTGCGAAGACTTATTGGGGCAAGCGAAAGCGAAATCGGGATAGCACCTGTGCCCAGCGTCGCCTTTCTGGCACTTGTGCCGTGGTATGTGTAAGGATTTTCGAGCAAGATCGTTGCCAGTGCCCTGGACTGGCTCTTGTGCGGGTGGCACATAAAATACACCATTTTGAGAGTGGCCGTTGCCAGTACCGCCTGACTGACCTTTGTGCGGGTGACACGTAAAAGCACCCACTACACTCTCTGAGTGGTTGGCGTTAGGAAGGGCATCCAGCTGTAGAAACTCTGCCAAATCAGATTGGAGCCTGGTGTTGCCATCCGGTTCTACCAGTCCTCAGTCAAATCATCCAACCCATGCTAGCATGGAAAGCGGACGTTAAACGATGATGATGATTTTAAATTATATAGGCATGGGTATGACTGTGTGATTAAGAAACATGTTTCGCAATCCTGTAGCTTCAGGTTCAGTCCCACTGCATGGCTTTTTAGACAAGTGTCTTCTACTACAGCCTCGGGCTGACCATTGCTTTGTGAAGGAATCTGATAGATGGAAAATGTGGAAATACATTTAATGTGTGAGTGTGGGTGTTGCATGTGTGTCATGTCATGTGTGTGTATGTGTATGCTTGTCATCCCTCTCACTGTTTAACAATTGGTGTTGGTTTGTTTACATCTTTGCAACATAGTGGCTCAACAAAAGAGATGAATAGGATAAATACTAGGCTTTAAAATAAGTTTTGGGATTGTGTGATCTATTTGTTTAACTCAGCCCAAAGTGGGTGGTACTGCCTCACCGGGGGGGGGGGGACAGTAGAAATGGGGCAATAATGGGGTGACCAAAACAGGCAATGAATGTAAAAATAAACACCAAACAAAATAAAGGGTTAATTAGGTCAAATTGTATTTGTGAAATACTGTTGTTTTGAATTTGCTACAGAAAATGGTCTATGCCTGTGATGATGAGTGGTGGTGGTGGTGGTGGTGGGGGGGGGGGCATAAGGAATGTGACCTTAGAACCAAGGGGTTGGCAGCCTGAAAAAGTTTGGGATCTGTTTGTTTAACTAAACCTTTTAAGCCAGTGCTGCAACATGATCACAGTCCAAAAACTGAAACAAATAAATGACAAAAGATTAAAAATAGGGATTATCACCAGTATTCTTTATTCCCAATTAGGACTGAGCCTAGTTCCAAAACGAAAACTAGAACGACTGATAATCTGGGAGAAAACTAAGTAACTGCAGGGTGTTGCTAACATCTAATTCATGCTATGCTGCTTTTTAGATAATAAATCTTCTCGGTGTTCTGTGTTGTGAAAAGTGACATGTGAAAAGATAAACCTTGATAAGAATATTGAAGAACTAAATTACTAGCATTTCTAGTCATTCACCAGAAGTCTGGTCACATTGCAGGACTGTGTTGTATAGAAGACATATAGGGAAATATGAGAAAAAGATTGTGTTTTATGGTAAGCTTGTCTTTCAAAATATTATTTTATATAAAAGAAAATAAAGACATTGGAGTCCCCCTGACGAAATTAGTGGTAGTATGCATCAGTCAAAATCAGTGTAAAAGAATGTTCAGAAAATGAAAGAAGTGTGTGTGTGTGCGCATGCAGCGAGTAGCAGGAGAATTACAACATTTAGGGTAAGGTCTTTCACTAAGAAAGAAAGAGCATGCTGGCTGGCTGGGCTATAAATAGCATAGAGGAGTTTACAAGAAAGAAGTCTGTCAGACGATGAGATGGTGGTGGGTCAAAAGATAGATAGATAGAGAGTGAGAGAGACATAGGAAACAGTAATGAATTAAATTAATACAGGATACAGAATTATTTATGTATATGCAAGCATTCATACGTATATATGTGCACACACACACACATATAAAATGTATACTATACATTGAAGTAGAAATATTTGAAAGTTCTATACAAAATAGAGGTGTGTATAGAAGAACTATTGACCAGTGGGTGCATAAAGTTTTGCCCTTTTTTGAAGAAGAAAGGAGATGGAAAAAAATTAGAGCCATTTCAGGCTTGGAATGTAAAAAGCAGATGATAATATAATAATATAAACTAATATAATAACCATGCCAAAGTAGACAGTAGAGCCTGGCTCAGTCCTCTGGCTTGCCAGCTCCTGTGAAACCATCCAACCCATACCAGCATGCAAAACAGATGTTAAATGGTGGTGGTGATGGTGGTGATAGCTAAACTGGACAAAAGATTTTTTTTATTAGTAACATTATGCTCCTTATGATTTTCCATACTATCTCTTTCTATATTCATGCATGCATTTGTGCATTCACTCATACAAGCAAATGCTCATCTACATACCTAAACATAGAGGTAGCTATTGTCAACAGTCAATTAGCTTTGTTCAGCTCTCCTGGTCCTAACATGGTATTGGTCGTGTGATCTTATTTTAATATCACTCGACTGTTTTTTTTTTTCTGAACTTAAAAAGAAAGATCAGAAGTCCTTACTGACTATTGAAGGAAATCCAACTACATTGGTGCTATTGATAGAAACACACATGAACCTGAGGACCCACCAAATCTAATAGGGAACAGAAATTTTTGGTGTAGCTCTCAGATGCAGCCACATGAAGAAGGGATAAAAAAAAAGAAAGCAACCAGGAAAAAGACAATGAATTTTGTAATCTTAAAAATGTCTAAAAATTACATTACAAAGTTACATTCATAGATTATTTCTAAATAAGCATCGACTATTTAACAAACCAAACCAAGTAAAAGAGATATTCTTCTCCTTTTCCTTATTATCATTATCACTGATTCAATGACCACCCTTCCCTGCTTGCATGGGTCAGACAAAGTTTACTGAGGCAGATTTTCTACATTCAAATGCCCTTCCTGTTGCAACCTTCAGCTGTTTCCAAATAAGGTAATATTTTTTTCATGGCCAGATAGGCTTTCACAAAATATAGGAAATGAATGACATTGTTTGTGTGCCAGTGAAAGATAATTTACAACAATCACATGATGGTAAGACAGGGAGACTCAAACATATACACAGTCTTACACACACATACAGACATGTGCACGTGTATATACAATGGGATTCTTTCAGTTTCCATCAAGCAAATCCATTCAGAAGACTTTGGTCAGCCCAGGGCTATAGTAGAAGACACCAGCTCATAGTATCATATTATAATCAATATGCTCCATTATACAAGAATTATCTTTTAAGTAAGTTTCTACTAAAACTGCATTAAGTAGGCAGCTAGGATTGTAATAAAAGCTAGCAATTGAGTCCATATTATTGATCCTTTACAGAAATGTACCCTGATCAACTCAACTCAGTTTACTTTTGTTTTAACAACTGATAAAACAGGTACCAGTTTATTTACTGAACATTAAACTTCCCTCTTAGAATGTGGATCAGTCTGTTTAATACTACTAAAGCCAAAGACAAATATTGGCTCTTTGAGATTTTATTGTTGATAAAAGGATTACTTAAGTTTTTTTTAAATATATTTTATAGTATAATTTACATTTTAAATTGTTTAAAGTTTGATTATTGTGAAATACATGAGTTAAAAAGATTTAATAGAGAATTATTATAATTATATTATTACCATTTTCAAAGAAATTTTCTTAAACATTATCAAATTTGCTGAAGCAGAAAAATTCTCTTCAACAACGTACAATTGCACTATACTTTTGCACAATAATAATCCCATCTTTAAAAATTTCATTAGTAAAAAAGAGAAAGAAAAAAAAACAACAAAAACTAACAACAACTGGTAACACTGAAAAAATACAATGAAATTAAGTTTCAAGTAAAACCACTGCTAAATTATAGAGCATTTTAAAAGTCAGCTGGAAGAAATCAATATCTTAAAGCTATCAGTTCACTGTGAATGAAGGGAAGACTAAGTGATAGTAATAAATAAATAAATAAAAATAGAGTGAATAATAAAATTACAGTGAAAAAATAATAAAAAAATACAATATATAAATAACAGAAACTTAAAATGCAGAGCTTTTAAAACTATAATTTATATTCATGCAAGTACAAAATAAATGCACAGGAGGTTTTAGTTCAGGAAAATTAAAATTATTGAATTTTAATTTCAATTTTGTAAAACAATGATAAATACAAAGTAAGTAAAGTTTATAATTGCGAAACACAAAGAAGAGAAAACTAGACAATCTAAAATATTACAAGATGTTACAGGACAGTAAACAGAAATGAAATACATATATATATGTATGTATATATATGTATACACATAAAATGGACCAAAAGGTTGACATTAATGGAAACTATATTATGTATATAAGTAAAATAACAAAATGCTAATAAGTTATGGATGCAGCTGACAGGAAGGAAGACTTAAAGATAATAGACATATGCATATAAATCAGAAACCCAGAGTAGAAAGTTTTATGTTGTGATCAGAGTTAGTAAAATATTTAAATAACTTGAAAAGAATTGGAAATAACATCTAGCCAGATTTGACATGATTGACAGGCAATGGAAATATTGTATTTCAAATCCAAACCACACGGTATAGATAAATAGATGGTTGAAGGAATAATGATGTAGAAATAGAACAGAATAACAGAAATGTAGAATGTTTACAATAGCACAACTGATAATATTTAGAAACAAAATGTGCAGGTTTAAATGCAAAGGTGCTGCCAGAAAATTATCAGCAAGATGATACATTCAATATTTGCAATAAAAATTACAGTACAAATTCTTTTTATCAGTCTCTCTCTCACACACACACACACATACACACACACACACACACACACACACACACACACACACACATACACACACACTGTCCACTTTTCCCATTTTATCATTTGCTGGATGAGACTTCTTGAAGAAGCAGTATTCTATGGCTAGTTAGTCTTCCTGATGTCAACACTTAAATGTTTTCAAATAAGATAATCTATTCAGTGTTTTCACAAGTTGAACCACTAAGTTACCAGAATGTTTGTTTATGCAGGACACAAGCAGTATCACTACAGCCCAAGTACTAAGTAACAATGTGTAGACATGGAGATCAACACATACTACCTTCACATCAATATGAAACCAGAAACAAATCACAGAACCTACTTCAGATAACCATTGAAAGCTATAAATTCCATGTCTCAAACTGTTACACTGGACATACAACAATAACACTTTCACATCAGCTGACCATGCTTTAACAAAAGGGAAACACTTTTAAAAACACAGCACACAATATATAGCAAGATATATAACCAACGACTTAATGGTTTAGAAGAGAAATCTATAACCATAACTATGTACAGCCAATATGTAGATAACATAAACTTTATAGTTCTGCATCAGCAAATGAACCTGAAAGTAACACCATGACAGCATCTAGCATATAGCTAAGTCCACTCATGTAAGTATCAAGGAGGCATAGATTATCTATCCAAACACACAAATAATAGACTGTCCATACTTGACACTGACACCTGGCCAGAAACAATACAAAGCAAAATCCAGGTCCCCCCATTCACATAATGGAAATGTATAGCCACCAAATACTTAGTTAATAGAAACTCTGCTATATGTGGTAATGGGAAGATCAGCATACTAGTAATAGATTTAGTAAGAATGAAAAATATAGTTTTTGTGACAACCTTGTGAAGTGTTTACAATACCTTCTCTACTGAGTGCAGTTCTCTGAGTATTACCAAAAAGGACAGAATCAATGTATACAGGGAAAGGGTGGGGTGGCAAGAAAAAGAAAACCTTTATAAGATATTACACACATGGAACTTGCCTTGCATAGTAGAACAAGTCATGGATTAAGTGAAGAGGAATAAGTAAGGTCGGTAAAGCAGATTCATAGTATAATAGTTAATTAGTCCACATTAACCCATAATGAGCATAGGGGCCAGTTTCCTGGTTTCTCTGGGGTATCTATTCCTCCCTGGATAGCACACTGGTCTGTCACAGGATTACTCATTTTTAGCCAGCTGAGTGGACTGGATCAGTGTGAAATGAAGTTTTTTGCTCAAGAATACAATGCATTACCTAGTCCAGGAATCGAAACCACAATCTCACAAGTCCAGCACCCTAACCACTAAGCTATGAGTCTCCACTATGGTATAATATTGACAAGTGTAAAGACATAATGTTCAGTCACACTACTACTAAGGGTGATCCAGCCCTTAAATTTAGGAAAGTGCTAAACAAAGAGAAACTTAAGTGTGAAATAGTTGAAAAGCTGGCGAGATCAGTCACACAACTTTCAATAGGACTACTCGTCAATAGTAACAGCAATTGTATAGTTTGCAAAGAGAATCCTAAAATGAATTGTAAAAGTAGTAATGCAGTATACCATATTCATGAATTGCGTGGAGAGTGACTGCAAGAATTCCATCACAACTTATATAGGGGAAAACACCTGAAGCATAACAAAGAGAATATAGGAGCACTAACAAGAATATGAGGAAAAGTCACCTACATCAATACTATGTCAACATGCAAATGAAAACCATAGCGTTATGCTAAAGAATATAGAATTAAAACTCTTATCAATACACCCAAAGTATGACAAACAGAAGTGGCTATGTATATATCTGATACAAAGAGAATGCTTAAAATAAAGTGGAACAGAAATAGCAACAATCTCAAGGTCATCACCAGTCCTTTAACATGAACTGCCCCATCACCACACATACACATGTATACATGTGAGCGTGTATGTGGTTGTGTGTGTGTATGTATGCATATAAATGGATATGTATAGATGTGTGTGTGTATGCATACAAATGGATATGTATAGATGTGTGTGTATGTGTGTGTGTGGTGGGGGAATAAATATGGAGATAAATGTGTAGAGAATATATAAGTGTCAATTCAATAGAAATCTCAAGAAGCAAAACAAAGCATTAAAGCACTGCACTGTGACATAGCAAACATGCGCATGCCGGAAGTGACATGCAGGCTCACATATGCTTGCAATGTATGCACATACACACTAATTATGCAACCCACGCATGCAAACACAATCCGAAAATTATAAATATCAGGAAAAAAACACAATGTATCCAGTTTGGGGCAGTAACAGACCCAGAACAGACAAGATCATGTCATTGATGAGGTCACAAATAGCAACAGAAGGACTCTGACAAACCAGCTGATTGATTAAATGATTTGTTGAGTAATCAATTGCCTAACTGGTTAATCAGTCAACTAGTTCACTAACAATAATGGCTTCAAAATTTGGCACAAGACCAACAGTTTCTGAGGGGGTGGGGAAATCAATTACATCAACTCCAATGTTTGACTGATACCTATTTTCTCAACTTTGAAAGAATGAAAGACAAAGTCAATCTTGGCAGAAATTGAGCTCAAAATGTAAAGACTGACAAAATGCTGCTAAGTATTTTGTTTTTTACATGCTTATGGTTCTGCTGTAGAGGCGCAATGGCCCAGTGGTTAGGACAGCGGACTCGCGGTCATAGGATCGCGGTTTTAATTCCCAGACCGGCCGTTGTGAGTGTTTATTGAGCGAAAACACCTAAAGCTCCATGAGGCTCCGGCAGGGGATGGTGGTGAACCCTGCTGTACTCTTTCACCACAACTTTCTCTCACTCTTACTTCCTGTTTCTGTTGTGCCTGTAATTCAAAGGGTTAGCCTTGTCACACTGTGTCACGCTGAATATCCCAGAGAACTACGTTAAGGGTACACGTGTCTGTGGAGTGCTCAGCCACTTGCACGTTAATTTCATGAGCAGGCTGTTCCATTGATTGGATCAACTGGAACCCTCGACGTCGTAAGCGACGGAGTGCCAGCAACAACATTGTTATTATATATGGTTCTGCTAGCTCATTGAATTTCTAATAATCCTTTCTATAATAGGTATAAGGCCTGAAATTTTAGGGGACGGAAATAATCAATTACATCAATTCCGATGCTTGACTGGTACTTGTTTTATCAATTCTGAAAGAACTAAAGGCAAAGTCAAAGTTTCCTTCCTCTCAATCTAATCTTTACTTCCAGCTAGGAAAAAAAAGTGTCTCTGAGAATAGATATAAAGGAATAGCATGAATCCAATAAAAGACTAATACCATTACAACAAATAAAGATAGCTAGTATATAATATAGGTTATATATATATATATATTGCAAATGCTGTTTAAAATGCAAGAATTTTTTCAGTGTTAGAATGGATTGAATGACTTTGATGGAATAATTCCTTTGTAGTTGAATGTAACCCAGTTGCCAACCATTCACCTGTGAATTAGAAGTTTATGACTATGTCAGTTGAACACGTTGATGTAAACAGTCCACAAATATTTCACAAGGATGTAACAATGGTTGTATTTATGTCTGATCTCATAACAACAATGTAGTCAACAGTGAACTATCATAAACTCACAGTTATGAGAAAGGATGTCAACAAAATGTATACACAGAAAATAACATTTCTACGCTTGCACAGTATTAAGTAGTATCATTTTTTATCTTCATTTGTGGGTATAGTGTTAGTTTATGCCACCTATTTTTTTTCCTAGCAACCCCTTTAGTACTTACTTTAACAGTTCTAAAAATAGGTAATAAAAATCTTGTTTTATTCCTGGAGTTTACTATCTAAAATTACACCTTGGGTGGTCTTTTTGAGCATATAAAATAAAAAAAAGTAACTGAAATTGTAATTCTTATGACTTATAAGTGATTTAATACTTAAGTGATACTTATAAAGTGATTTGATAAAGCACATTTTTCATGATTGAGAGAACAGTTACATTTCTAAGAGTTGTAGCATTCACTGTGTACACAACAGTCCTTCCTACTAAATGGAAACCATGATGGATTGCAACATGTCTTATGGTGTTTTAATATCTCACACATCACTGTTAAAGTAAAATCTCAATGCTATAAACTTAGACTCAACTCATCAATTTTAGATACTGTTCAAGATATAACTTTTCAATAAAGTTTTAGTTTAGAAAGAAAAAAAAGTGGCAACACTAAGATTTCAAGAAACTGTTGAAAGAAACATTTTTTAGAGATATTAGATGCGAATATAAGTTTTTTTTAAAATACAATTTGATGGTATTAGAATCATATCTCAAAGGATGCCAGCTGAAAACTAGTGCCAGCTTTTCATTTTGCACATGTCTATACATTGTACATGCATTTATAACTACATTTTTGTAACCATTTAATCTAACCTTCTTTTGATTCTAACTAAAGTTTTGATAGTTGACATCAAACAGGTGTTCATTTTTGTGAGCAAGCTTCAGTTAGATAAGTCTTCAAAACAGCTTCTCTTTGGTGGTGTCTATCATTTCTCAGTTAAATGACAATTTTATTGTCAATATTTCATCTCATTGCTTTTCATATAACAAAATCTTTTCATAAAAAAAATATGAATCACAAATAAATATATAAATATATAACTTTATGAAAAGAAAGCATCAACAAAATACAGAATTTAATACCAGATAAAACCCAGGGACAACTTCAAACAAGATCTGCCAGCACCCACCACACAACTGAAATAAAACTGCATCAAATGACTTAACAAAATAATAAAAAAAAAAAAAGAAAAGAAAATTACTCAAAACTGATAAATGCTTGTATTTGGAATAAATCCCAAAAGAGTAAAATGTTATACAAAATAATTAGCAACATCAATAACTCTGATAATGAAACATAATGGAACACTACATCCCTATAACAGCTTAGCATTAAAATAACATCCCCATACCTTAATGGCATGAAAACATCTTGATTAAACACTTTTCTGAAGCCACACAAAGAAAACAGAAATAGAAAACAGAAAACCATACATGTTCCTTTGACCATTTCCTTCCATTCCAGCAGAGACCAGAAAAGCATTATGGAAATGTAAAAACTCAAAAGCCTCAGGGTACTGCAAATCACAAATATACACTGCCCTCAAAAAATATAGGGACTGCAAAAAATTATTGCTCTCATCAACTACTTATAACATTGATACCTGATTTTGACAATCTTGAAAATGTGATGAATTCTAATAATTCTAAACAAAAGTGAAAAAAAAAAAAACTGAAACTGAAGTATTAGAACTGCAAGAGCATCCTTGATGTTCTCGACCCACTGACTCCTCTCTCAAACTCACAAGTTCAGATCATTACACTAAGTCACCACATTACTCACAAACCATACAGAAAAACTTATACAATGGCTTCAACAACAACAAAAAAAAACATAACATAAACACACCTCTTGAATTATTAGTAACGATAGTAGAGTTTTTAACTTTGTTGTTCTTTACCTACGTATAAATAAAATACAAAGCACCTCTCTCACAAACAGAATACTCACGAGTAAGCCTCTTCACAACTTGCCAAGCCCATACAGACTACAATAATAACATATCCAGACTATGTAGTTTCTCAAGCAGTATACCGGTATATATATACTTTTAAATATAGCTTTATACAAACTCATATGCAAATGACATCATAGTTATGTAAACCTAGCTATTAGCCTAACAACTACACAATGATGCCAACTCTGTGACAATTCCCTAAAAACACGGTCCCAAATGAGCAATGCCTGTCAAATCCACTTCAGATTATGAGTTAATAAGAGTGCCTTGGATATGGATACATGATTTGCTAGAAATGCCAGCCAAGTCTCCCTCAGGTAAAATCCTAACATCTAAAATAAAGAAGAATACACTGGCTAATGTAAGGTCCTGTTATACAAAAAGACAAGATGATCAAAGCTGGAATACATTTGGTCATCAAAACTGAATTGACCAAGGGCTGAACAACAACAATAATCATCACTCTTCTTATTGGTTTCAAATTCTGGTATAAGGTCAAGGGCTAAATCAATTACATCAGCCCCAGTGCTCATCTGGTACTGATTTTATCAACTTCAAAACAATGAAAGGCAAAGTTGACCTTGGCAGAATTTGAACTCAGAATGTATAGACAGATGAAATACTGCTAAACAGTTTACCTGGCATTCTAACAATTCTGCCAGATCACTGCCTTCATCACTTTTCTTATTAACAACAATAAGGAACATGAGATTCACCCAACCATCTCACATAACGTAAGCACACCATATACATATACATAGAAATAAGAATTTAGGAAATAAAGTTTCCTAGACAGAAACCAGTCTGGGTCAATGCTTATATTCAGAGATAAGACATGTGACAATGATAGAGATTGAAATGTAATGAAAATAACTACAAATTTTGGTTTTGTATTTGGTTTGCAAGATTCCTGATGTGAACTCATGGGTTGAAACAGACTATGTTGTATCTTGGGAGGATCTGATTGACTGAACAATTAATCAAAGAATCAATCAGTTAATTGGTTAAATGGTTTACTAGTTGAATAATGATAATAATAATAATAATAATAATAATAATAATAATAATAATAATAATTGTTCTAGACACTCTCTCGAACAATACTCTGTGCAAAACAAAAAATATGGTACCCGAGTTATAATGCTGACTTGAACTTCTAACTTCTTGTCTCTTGAGGTTTGTGGATGAGACCTGGAGTTAACTTGTACAAATACAAAGCAAAAGCCAAACAAATAATAAAAATAATAATGATGATAATAATAATAATAATAATAATAAATCCAAACTAAAACTAGAACAGCAACGAACCATGATAAAACGATGGCAAGAAAAGCCCCTACATGGTAAATACTGGGCTAAACTAAATGCGAAAGAAATAGACAGAGAAAAATCCCAGCAATGGCTGAGAAGCTCAGGACTCAAAGCAGAGACTGAAGGATTTTTGATTGCTGCACAAGACCAAAGCCTCCCCACCAGAAATTACCAAAAACACATAATGAAAAGAAATATAACAAGTAACTGTAGAATATGTGGAGATGGACAAGAAACAATAAATCATATTATCTCTGGCTGCCCAGTCCTGGCTAAGAAGGAATATATTCACAGGCACGACAGAGCTGGGACCTATATACACTGGAAGCTATGCCAACACTATGGAATAACAACAGAAAAAATATGGTATAAACACACACCAGAAAAGGTCACAGAAAACGAGAAAGCAACCATACTCTGGGATATGCCAATACACACAGATAGAGAAATTAAGGCAAATAGACCAGATATAGTTGTCAAAGATCACGAAGAAAAAAATGCTTTCTAATTGATGTATCAATACCAGCAGCTGACAACGTTTCTCGAAAAGAAATGGAAAAACTTTCAAAATACAAAGACCTGGAAATAGAGATAACTCGAATGTGGAATCTAAAAACAGAAACAATTCCTATCATAGTAGGTGCCTTAGGTATAATAAAAAAATATTCAGACAAATACATAACAAAAACACCAGGACTTACAAATATATATAACATACAGAAAATTGCACTACTGGGTACTGCACACATTCTACGCAAAACACTTTCAATACAGTAAACATAAGAGCACCACAGCAAACCACAGCACATACCCAAGGCGCACAGAGCTGCACTCGGTAGTGAAGTGAAAGCACATTATAAAAATAAAACTACTGAACAATAATAATAATAATAATAATAATAATGGCTTCAAATTTTGGCATGTGACCAGCAATTTTGAGAGAGGGATAAGTCAATTACATTGACCCCCAACACTCAACTGGTACTTATTTTATCTATCCTGAAAGAACAAAAGGCAAAGTCGACCTCAGTGGAATTTGAACTTAGAACATAAAGACAGAGAAAATGCTGCTTAGCATTTTGCCTGGCACAGTAACAATTCTGCCAGCTCACCACATTAATAATAGTAACAATAATCCTTTCTACTAAAGACACAATGCATAAAATTAGTTGACATCAACCCTGAAAGAATGAAAGACAAAGTAAACCTTGGCAGAATTTGAACTCAGAACATAATGGTGGATGAAGCATTTCGCCCAGCATGCTAACGATTTTGCCAGCTTGTTCCTTTAATAATAAATAATAAATAATAGAGCTGTTACAAAAGGAGAGCATATCCACACACTGGTGAACCTATATGAGACATGTCAAGGGGCTTGCACTTTTATGAATCCTATTTGTATTAGTCACAGAACCATATTCTGCTATTTGATCCATATCTGGGGCCCTTGACTGGTACTACTGCTCTGGGTAAGAGTGAACCAGGGAATAGTGGTGTCTAAGCAGTATTTCCATACTCTCAAATTCTCCTGAACACCGCAGCTGATGCCTTAGCACAAGATACAGCTTAACCCTTTAGCATTTAATCTAGCCCCTTATCTGGCTAAAATATTCTGTTTTATTTTCAAAATGGCCAGTTTGTCACACTTATCCTACATCATCATCATTTAATGTCTGCTGTCTATGCTAGCATGGCATGGACAGTTTGACTAGGGTTGGTAAACTGAGGGGCTGCACCAGACTCCAGTCTAATTTGGCATGGTTTTTACAGCTGAATGCCCTTCTTAATGCCAACCACTCTGAGAGTGTAATGAGTGCTTTTACATACTGGTTGCGTGACACCAGTATATGCCATGACTGTGATTTCACCTCAGCATTATTCTAAACATTATTCTAAAAATAAACAGGTCACGGAAATCTCAAAGCTACAAAGTAATGCATGACTAATTCAAAACAATGTGAATAAAAAAGCATTACATCTGACAGAGGAATCTGAATGCTAAGAGCTAATACCTTGCCAAGTGCAAAATAATAGTGTACAAACACCATATTGGACTTATCATGGATTACACTAGTCTTAACTGGGTCGCTGATACCTTTACAAAAGATCTCAAAAGATTATTATAAAAAACATGAAGGAGTGTTGTTCACATCACCACAAGCTGCACAACAGCCACACTTATAGACATAAGAGGGACTTGTTTGTTGCTGAAGTGTATTGGCAAGAACTGTGAAATAGGCTTTCACACAGTCCTTAGCAATACATTTTCAATCGCTTAGTAATACACAGACATGTCTACAACAATTCAGAACAATATCATTCGAATCACCATAAAAGTATTATTTAATACACATGATACAGACAAAATTCACACACACAAACAGAAGCAACTTAAAATACCTCAATTAGCTCCAGAAATATGTGTTGAGAAGCATTGACAATTACAGCCCATTATGCCTGTCTCTATTGTGACTACCACTAAAAACTAGGGGCATAAGGGACGACAACTGACAGTGGAGGGTGGGGTGGAACAACTTTGTCATACTCCTTGAAGGATTTTTAGTTGAACAAATTGACCCATGTACTTATTTTTAAGCCTGGTACTTATTCTATAGGTCACTTTTTGCCAAACCACTATGTTACAGGGATGTTGACAAATGCAAATATATATATCTATATATATAAAAATGAGAATGTATGTCTGTCTGTCTGTCTGTGTGTGTGAATCCCTAAAACTCGAGAACTACGCAACCAATTTCATTCAAATTTTACACATGCCTTACTTAGGGTTCCAGTTGTAGTCAAAAAAAACTATTAACTTCTTGCAGAGTTCGAGCACACGGCAACATAATATCTCCTCCACTATTTAAGTATTACGTGTCAAAAGTGAAACAAAAACACTCATGTCAAATACTTTCACTTTAAAAATGAAACTATTCCACTAACTGAAACAATCACAATTCGATACTGTAGTTACAGATACTTTCACAGAGAGGGAAAGAGAGAGACAGAAAGAGAGAGACAGAGAGAGATGTATATGTATACATATACATGTATATGTACACCATTTCGATACTGTAATGACAGATACTTTCAGAGAGAAAGAGAAAGATAGAGAGAGAGAGAGAGAGAGAGAGATGTATATGTTTACATATAGATGTACACGTATATGTATATATATATATATATATATATATTTCCATATATATACATATATAATTTCCAGTACCGCTGCCGTAGTCTCCTTTAGAGAGACTTAGAAATATTAATAACTCTATTTCTGAAAACCAGTGGATAGACTCCACTGAAATTAGATAAATAACCTTCGAGCAGATAGTCAGCAGCGCCGCCTGGCTAGGGCTTGGCTGCTCTGCATTGACAAGGGGCAACACCCTGAAACTAGTCTGCAGATGCCAAACCAGCAGGGGGACACTGCTGACCTCCCCTGTTCGAAGGTTATAAAGGACACAGGTTTCGTGTGTCACATAGCTAGCTAGAGGCGATGGCTTCTTGGAGCTAATTCACGGCAGCTTTCGTCCTAATTTTGGGACTGCCATGTTGGCTTGGCGATAACTATTAATTTCCAGTACCGCTGCCGTAGTCTCCTTTAGAGAGACTTAGAAATATTAATAACTCTATATATATATATATATATATATATATATATATATATATATATATATATATATATATATCTATATATATATATATATATATATCTATACATACATGTATATGTACACATATGTGTAGATGTATATATATATATATATATAGATGTACATGTAATATGTACACATATATACATATATACATGCATACAGATATCTATACATATATACACCCATCACACACACATACACATGCACACAAACACACACATTAGTCATTTGTTTTCTTATCCAAAACTACGTCAAAAGTACTGAATGGATCTTTATGAAATTTGGAAATTATATTCTTTGCATAACGGCCATAACTTCCATGAAAATTCATATATTTTTGATGTTGATGAAATTTTAACCCGAACATAACAGATGAGCATTATTTAGAAAATGATGTCACACGTTATCGAGGCTACCATTCTTTCTGGTATTCCAAGAATTCCTCTTACTCCATCAGGAGCAGACATTCCTTTTACATTCAGAAGACTACAATTCCCCCTTTGTGTGACTTTTGCCATGTCCATAAACAAATCTCAGGGTCAAACACTGTCTGTAGCTGGTCTTCTCTTGGAAGAGCCCTGCTTCTCACATGGACAACTGTATGTTGGCTGCTCAAGAGTGGGCAGCAAAAAAAAACCTATTTGTATATGCTCCACAAGGGAAAACAAGGAACATAGTTTACAACGAGGTGTTATAATCACAACAGCAAGAAAGTATGTACATGATCACCTTCTTTTACGAAACTTCATTGACTTTCATATATTTATATTGATATACATATATATACGTGTGTTTGGGTGCGTGTGTGTATATACATCTCTATATATAAAGATGATGCGTAGTCTAGACGGCGTTTTTAGATATCATTATTCTCTTTAACCTGGGCAACGCCGGGTATTTCTACTAGTATATATATATATATATATACATACATACATATATATAGGTGCAGGTCACATACTTCTAGGTTGAGTCCCACAGCATGGCACCTTGGGCAAGTGTCTTCTACTATAGCTGCAGGCCGACCAAAACCTTGTGAGTGGATTTGGTAGATGGAAACTGAAAGAAGCCTGTCGTATATATGTGTGTGTGTGTGTGTTGTGTCTGTCCTCCTCCCCCCATCACAGCTAGACAACCGGTGTTGGTGTGTTTACATCTTGGTAACTTAGCAGTTTGGCAAAAGAAATTGATAGAATAAGTACTAAGCTTAAAAAATAAGTTCTGGAGTTGATTTGTTCAACTAAAACCCTCCAGAGCAGTGCTCCAGCATGGCCACAGTCAAATGACTGAAACAAGTAAAAGAATAACAGAATATATTAAAAAAAAACAACTCTGTCATACTATTATACTGCACCCTATATGGTAAATCTACTTCAGAGGGCACAATATGGTTCCTAATTCAGATTATGTCAAATCTGGTTCTACTAAGCCCCCAGAGCAATCCAAAGCTTGATAGGTCTCTTTCAGTTTCCATCTACCAAATCCACTCAGAAGGTTTTGGCTGGCTTATGGCTATATTAGAAGACACTAACCCCTTACTCAAGGTGCTACACTGTGGAACTGAGACTCAGAACCTTGGAAAGCAGATGTATACATGTGTTTGTTTACATCTGTACTCGAGGACAAGTCACCAAATGCAATGCTGCCGTCATTTCTGTCAATAACTTGTTTGTTCAGTATTTGTGTTCATAGACATGTGAAATAAGAGGTCTCTTAATAAACAAGGAAGATAAGCAACAGGAATGGCTGTAAAACTACGTCTCAGTAATATATCCATCTAATCCGTGCAAGCATGGAAAAGCATGTAAAACAAAACAAACGAATCATGCATTGCTACATAACCAACAAGAAGTACCAAAGTCAGCTATCATTGTAATTGTTATTGGCACTTCAGTGACATTAGCAGAATAGGCAGAAATGTCAAAAAAAATATTCAAGTCCAGTTGGGTACCAAAATATAATTTATAAGCTTGAAAAAAAAAATTCTATTTTCATGAGCATATGCTTACATATAAACATGTTTTTGTTTACAAATATAGTAAACTGTAACCTTGATAATGTGTGCCTTTGTGATCACTGCTGGAGTGGTTTGGCAGTGAGTCAGCATTGCATAATGACTTTCAGTCAATTACGTTTGAGCATGAACTGTGAAGTGTCCCCCTACGTCACTGCCATAAAATACAAATGACATGATTGTAGAGTAAATTAGAAATATGAGCATCAACATCTCTAGCAAATCAGAAACAAAAGAAAATTGGAAACTGATTTCAGTGTTTCAATGATTTGGAAGTTTTTCTTGTGAAGAAGAACCAATGCAGAGTTATATCTTCTATCTTTTATTCTTTTACTTGTTTCAGTCTTTAAACTGTGACCATGCTGGGGTACCATCTTGAAGAACTTTTAGTCAAGCAAATCAACCCCAGTACTTGTAATTTTTTTTTTTGAGCTTGCTACTTCTTCTATTGGTGTCTTTTGCCAAACTGCTAAGTTATGGGGACGTAAACATACCAATACCAGTTGTCAAGTGGTAGTGGTGGGGGAGCAGACAAACAAATACAGACAGACACACACACACACACATATAGATATGATGGGCTTCTTTCAGTTTCCATGTACTAAATCCACTCATAAGGCTTTGGTTGACCCAAGGCTACAGTAGAAGACACTTGAGGTTGGAAAGCAAGTTTCTTACCACACAGCCAGTCTGTGCCGATAATGTAATTTGTATACAATTTTATGTAATTTTTTTCTTCTTCAATACTTTATATATATATATATATATATATATATATATATATATATGATATCAAGTGTTTATTCATTGTATTAAATGTAATTAGTTTGTATTCTTGATATTGGACTGCATTAACTAGTCTCCCTTTCTTCTTGATAGAAACACAGATTTCCACATAACACAAGGCCTATTTTGTAATATCTCCTTTCTGGTGTTACTTGTTTTTGTTACTTTGTACATATGAAGGGATAGGCATGAATCAGCTAGAGTTCAAAATGTAGGAGATCCACAAAGAAAATCTAGCTTGTATTCTGATGTCAAGGACATCAGATGTTTACAGAAGAACATATATTTTGCCATTCAAATAAATGCAAATAAGAATAGAACAAAAATAAGGAATGGTGATAGAGTAAGAATAAGAAACGATCTGTGTTAAAATAGGATTGAGCATGATGAGAAGGATGGATGCGAAAGCCATCATTAGTATGGTATGTTCAAGCTATTTGATGTTGATGATAAAGACCCCTTAGAGGTGTTGTTGCCCCTGGAAACAAATGAAGCAAGATTTATAGAAAGAAGAAGTTGACATCAATAACCTTACATCCTTTTTGCAAAGAAATGCTTTTTTCAACCCAATTGTCAGAATTTTGTAATATTAACAGCCTTCTACCTTAATTAGCATAAATTATTTAACTGACCTGAAACATTGCCATTATATTAACACACAGTTGATGAACCATTAGATAAAATATATTTTTTTCATCAGCAGCACGTCAAAAATTTACGAGCATCCATTGTTTGGGGAAACATTCAAATTATTGATCAGGAGTGTGTACCCAATCAATTTAAGACAAGTTAGGGTTTTCCTCGCCATACGTTGCATGAAAATCTGGAATAAAGCATGTAAATGACACATGAACTCTGGCCTAACATTTGTAGCATGCTCTGACTAACATCTATTTCATCTCTCATGGCCAATCACTGCACAACAGTATTTAAAAAATTTCTATTTTTATTTTGTTGTGTCGGGGGAGAGTCGTTTTGTTTCTGTGCCTTATAATTTAACACACTCACCAGTAAAATTTCCACTTATTTAAAATCATCATCGTCGTTTAACGTCCACTTTCCATGCTAGCATGGGTTGGACGATTTGACTGAGGACTGGTGAAACCAGATGGCTACACCAGGCTCCAATCTGATTTGGCAGTTTCTACAGCTGGATGCCCTTCCTAACGCCAACCACTCCGAGAGTGTAGTAGGTGCTTTTACGTGTCACCGGCACGAAGGCCAGTCAGGCGGTACTGGCAATGGCCATGCTAAAAATAAGAAATAAGTGGAAATTTTACCGGTGAGTGTGTTAAATTATAAGGCACACAAAGAAAATGACTCTCCCCAGACAAAACAGAATATGCTTCAACACACGAACTCACATAAAGAATCTTGCAAACCAAACCCAAAAATGAAATGAGAACAACCCCAACAAAACATCTAATCTTCTAAACCATTCTAATTCCACTGATCCAGAATGACATTTTATTTCATCAACCTGAAAACAAAAGTAAAGTTGACCTTGGTAGAATTTAAGAGAATCATAAACTCCATAAGCTATTTGTCTTGGCTCTCTGCACTACAAATTTATTCCAACTCCAATGATGTAACCCTAGAATTTACAGTATAAACACAAATCAAACTGAAGCAAATCATGTTCAGAGTGTAAAGATTATATTTGTACCACTGTACTTATAAGTGTTTGAGAAGAGCCAGCTTTTACTACTCGACAACTACTAATAATTAGAATTAGTAATGGCTTCCTACGCCAACCCATTTTATATTGCACTCTTAAGTCATTTCCTTCAAGATCTCATTGATGCTTGATTAAATTCACACATCTGTGACCTCCGAATGTTGGGGCCTCACAGAGGCAATGACAAGTGACCGAGACCTTTGGAGATAAACTGTGATTGAGAAGACCTGGCAAGTAAAGTGAGATCACAGCTGAGGCCAATACGAGTGTTGCATAACCAGCCAATTTAAAAGTATTCTTGAATCATCGGGTGATACGCTGTGCTTGAGAAGACCTGTTGAGTCAAGTGAAATCGTAGTCAGGGCTGATGCCAGTCCCACCAAAATGGCACCTGTGCTGGTGGCATGTAATAAGCACCATTCAAGCATGGGTCAATGTCAGTGCCACTTGACTGGCTTCCCATGCCAGTGGCATGTAAAAAGCAACATCTGAACGTGGTTAATGCCAGTGCCACCTGACTGGCTCCCATGCCAGTGGCATGTTAAAAACACCCTCTACACTCTTGGAGTGGTTGGCATTAAGAAGAGCATCCAGCTGTAGAAACCTTGCCTGATCAGATTGGAGCCTGGTGCAACCTACTGGCTTGCCAGTCCTCAGTCAAACCGTCCAACCCATACCAGTATGGAAAAAACGGGTATTAAACAATGATGATGATGATGTAGATAGTATTTAGCATGTTTTTAGATCAACATTAAAAAATGAATAAAAAAGCAATAGAGAGTGTATGTGTGTATGTGTGCAACTCCATGTGTGTGTGTGTGTGTGTGTACTCGTTCACCAATTTCACTAAATGCCTCAAGACATTTTAGTATCGTTGCATATTTTATCTTTATGTTGCATATGTAAAAACAAGTCAGTTTGATTACAGTTGATCATTCTCCAACATTGCAAGTAAACACACCAATTCATTTTATTGTGCTACTTATACAACTGCTTATAAACAAGAAGTTATTACTACCCCATGATACATATTTCCAGATAAGTTGAATTAGCCTAATGAGATTACGGTGTGATTTAGCCATAGATCCTGTACAGTTCTGGTGACAAGAGAGGAACCTCCAACCTTTCAACTGGTTATTCTTTAACCTAGCAACTTCACCATCAGTACACTCTCATGTTTATAACTATCATCGTCATCATCATCATAATTTAAGTTCGCTTTTTAATGCTTGGATAGGTCACATGGGATTTGTCGAGGCAGATTTTCTTAAGCTGGGCACCTTTCCTGTCACCAGCTCTCACCTGTTGCCAAGAAAGGTAATATTTTCCCACTCTGAGAGTGGAAACTGGAAACGGACAGCCTCATTTGTACGATGATGATGCTCATTTGCAATCACTATATATGATGCCTAGGCAAACACATACATACACACATATACAGGTTGTGATGAGTAAATTGTCACCATTTTATATTTCTAATTTCGTACATGCACATTATTTGTTTTTGATTTGTTGACTACACAGTATAGTGGGGTCAGTTGGGCACTGTCGGTGAGAAAAACAGCACCGTGATGCAATTTACTCTGCCAGAAATTTGAAAACAACATGTTGTATTGCTTGGCGCTTGTGCCGGAAGCACCAATACGAACAGATAGTGAATACACAGAACAACCGTTCGTTTGCTGTGTCCCCAAAACATACTGAGAGTGATATAAATCAAACATCCAGTCCACATCAAGGTGTTTGGAGAGATCACTAGTGATGGTGACATCATGCCTCCATTCATCTTTCCACACAACCTCAGACTCAACATAGAGGCCTACATCAAGTGCTTGGAGGGGGCAGTGCTGCCCTGGGTCAAGAGGGTGGCTGCCAGAGGACCCTATGTCTGGCAACAGGACTCTGCACCATGCCATACAAGCAGGAGAACCCAGTCATGGCTGTCACCCATAACATCTGGCCACCTAACTCCCCAGACTGCAACCCTCTTTATGTGTGGTGTGCAGTTGAGCGAGAGACCAACAAAACTCCTTGTAACACCAAAGATGAACTAAATCAAGGATTATGGCAGCATTCACCAACTTAAACAAGGAGGTTGTCCAGAAGACTTGCAGTAAATTCCAAAGTCGTCTGGAGGCTGTGGTTGAAGCCAATGGCGATTTTATTGAATAAATTTACTCTTTAGTTTTTCAAGATATGTTTTATGTAATTTTGGTAAATATATATGTTAAAACGAGATGTCAGTGTTATCTTTATTGTTGTGTAATTTACACAACAATATATTCACTGCACCCTGTATACACACGCATGATGGGCCTCTTTCAGTTTCTATCTTCCAATTTCTCTCACAAGGTCTTGATCCACCTGAGCTGTAGTAAAACATACTTATCCAAGGTGTCACACAAGACCACGTGTTGGGGAAGCAAGTTTCATATATACCATTGACAGAAAAATATATTTGTCAAAGCATTAAATATTGGAATTTTAAATATGTTAGCATTTCTATTTATAGGGATTTATGTAAAAATAGAATACAAACATTTACCAACATTTGTAGCATTTTGCAGTGGTGTTTTGTGTGAAATTAAACTGAGAATTGCTCTATTATATTTATAACACAGTTATATCACTTTTCCAGATTGTTCTAAAATGGGGAAAAATTTGATATGACTGTTTCAAAGAAATAGTATTTATAAACACATTTTATTTGCCAAGTAGCAAAGAGAATTTTTATATTTTGCATAGCAATATAATTATTAGTTGCCAAGGGTATGGGGAACATGTAGTATTTTTATACTCCCTAAGGGAATGCACACATGTACAACAATTGGTACATAGAGTGTGTTGATTTGTATAGATTTTAATATTTTTAAAGATTGCAGTGATGAAATTCAGAGAACAAGCAGTGCTAGTCACATTCATGATGGATAGTTTTCTTTAATATAATAGTTTTTAAACCAATATCAGTTTCTTTATTTTGGATAATTTTTTTTTCCTGTGTGTATTCAGAGTATTTTTAATCTTCTATATGCTTTAATCATTTTTATTATAATAAAGTGTTGTGTGTGAAACCTAAGGTATTAGTTGTGTGTGTGCATATTTAATACAGAAACTGCTTGACAAAAGAGTTGCAAGATTATTTAAATCAAAACAAGATTATTATCACTCAAGTGAAAAAATCTTCATGGTAGTGCACTTTCCCGTACCACAGCCATCCAATAATGTATTAGCTTCAAAAACCTTTTCATCTAAAAAGGCACTAAATATTAATTTTTTTTTCTTTCATCTGAACTGAGACAAAGAAAAACATTAATTTCTACTACTGATGGGACTCATCATCATTGTTTTAATGTACACTTTCCCACGCTTGCATGGGTCAGACAGAATTTATTGAAGTCAATTGTTTATGTCTGGCTGCCTTTTCTGTCAGAAAGATTGCAAACAAACATCATTTGTATGACGAGGATGCTTGTTTACAACCATTGCATGATGTCAAGACAAAAGTACACACATATAATCATTCATATGTGTGTTACTGCACAGTGGGACTGAACCTGAGACCACATCGTTGGGAAGGAAGCTTCTCAATCACATAACTATGCTTACACCTATGCATATATACCAGCATCAGTTTGCACTTATAATTTACCAATATAATTAAGTATATTTCATGACTATCATAATTAACAGATTTATTACTGTACTGTGGTGTAATTTATATTATTATTGTTGTTTAGTTTGTATTAATTATTGTTATTGATTTCTGCTGTTCCTGCAACATTGTCTATAATTTATTTTCCGTGCATTTATATAAAATGGCCATAAATTTAATTGAACTGAGTTCGTTTAGTATATTTTAAGGTATATAATACTGTCTTGTATTGCTTGGAAATAACAGTGGATTGGTTAGTGCAAAACTTCTAAGACATTGATTAGTTAAGTCTTGTAGCAATGAGCTATGATTATTATTATAAAGATTAAGACAGTGAGCTGGTTGAATTGTTAGCACAGAGAGCAAAATGCATAATGGCAGTTTGTCTATCTCTACATTCAAATTCCACCATAGTTGACTTTGCTGTTAATCCTTTCAAGGATGATAAAATAGGTACCAGTTGAGCACAGGGGTCGATGTAACTGATGTAACCCCTCCCTTAAAATTTCAGGCTTTGTGCCTATAATAGAAAAGATTATTATCATTATTATTTTACTTCTCAGAGCTCTTGGTCTTAGTTGCTCTGGTTAATTCTGTGAGACAGCAACCAGTTGTCAGACTTCTCACAGGGACTCTTTCCGCAAATTATAATCTTTGGTACTTGTATGTTAACTATCATGGAAGATACTCAACACCCAAGCACCAATCTCAAAATCCTAGCTGTTCCCAATAGAGAAGTTTTGGGGCCTGCTCTGCTCTCATGTCAATTTGATTGAATTTCTCTAACATATTTCTTGAACCTGGTTATCAGTGCTCTGAGTGCTCTTGCAACTACTGAGATAACAGTTACTCTCATTATTATTATTATTATTATTATTATTGTTTAAGGTGGTAAGCTGGCAGAAAGGTTAGCATGCCAGGTGAAATGCTTAGTGGCATTTCATCTGTCTTTACGTTCTAAGTTCCAATTCCAAGGTTGAAATTCTCTTTCATCATTCCGAGAGTGATGAAATAAGTACCAGCTGAGTACTGGGGTCGATGTAAGCGACTATCTCCCTCCCACAAATTTCGGGCCTTGTGCCTATAGTAAAAAGGATTATTATTATTATCATTAGTTGAATGATATTTCAACAGTATGTCTTTCTTTGTCAAGTTCAAAATAAAAATTCAAAATTACAGAAAATTAAACGTAAAGTATCACTTCTTATGTTCATACTTTACGTTTATATTTCTGTAATTTTGAATTTTTATCACTTCTTATTTTGAACTTGACAAAGACAGACGTACTGTTGAAATATCATTCAACTAATGAAATATCTTACAATCGAATCGCACTCTTCATCTTGACTGTTTACCTTTGTGAAGAGTTACGTCAATCCTTTTAAAAATATATTGTTGTTATTATTATTATTATTATTATTATTATTATTATTATTATTATTATTATTATTAAGGTGGTAAGTTGGCAGAATCAATAGTGAGTTAGGGAAAACATTTAGTGACACCTCTTCTGGCTCTTTACATTTTGAGCCTAAATCCCACTGAGATCCTTTTGGGTCAATAAAATAAAGTATCAGTCAAATACTAAGATTGATGTAACTGACTTGTTCCTGTCCCTCAAAGTTGCTGACCTTGTGCCAAAATTAGAATTGTCGTTGTTGCTGTTATTATTATTATTTTTATCGTCATCATTAAGGTAGAGAACAGGCAGAATTATTAGCATGCTGAGTAAAATGCATAGAGGCAGTTTAGTCTGTCTTTATATTCTGAGTTCAAATTCCACTGAGCTTGACTTTACCTTTCATTCTTTCGGGGTCAATAAACTAAAAATACCAGCTGAGCACTTGGGTTGATGTAATCAACTAACCCACTCCCTTGAAATTGCTAAACTTCAGCCAAAATTTAAAACCATTATCATTATTATTATTATTATTATTATTATAAATATTATAATTATTATAGAAGTGGTAAGGTGGTAGATTCATTAACATGTCAAACAAAATGCTTAGCAGCATTTCATCCATCTTTATGTTCTGAGTTCAAATGCTGCCAAGGTCGATTTTGCCTTTCATCCTTTTGGGATGGGGTAACACAGTATTTTTATAGTCCCTTACTACATTTTTAATGTATGTTTTTTGTTTTTTTGTTAGGGCAGTAAGCTGGCAGAATAGTTAGCACTCTGGGCGAAATGCTTAACGGTATTTCGCCTGCTGTTATATTCTGAGTTCAAATTCTGCCGAGGTCGACTTTGCCTTTCATCCTTTCGGGGTTGATTAAATAAGTACCACCTATGTGAAGGAGTCAATGTAATTGACTTAATCCCTTTGTCAGTCCTTGTTTGTCCCCTCTATGTTTAGCCCCCCTGTGGGCAATAAAGAAATAAATGTATGTTTTTTTGTTGCATCTTGAGAGAGTCAATAAATATTAAACACATGCATAGGTTCTACTCCACTTCTTTTATTATTATTATTATTATTAGTCAATTGATTAATCATTTAAGCGTTTAATTATTCAATTATTTGATTAATCATCTGGTCACTCATTCAATCAGCTAAATTTGTCAAAAATTCCTTCATCACCATCCATGACCTCATCAAAAACACATCCTCTCTACTCCAGATTTGCCTCAAGTCATGCAAATGAAATACGAAAGCAATGTCTCTTTCTTTACTATATATATATATAAAAAAAAACCCAAAAGTCCGTGTGTGATTTGAGGGCACAGGAATTCTAAGAGGCTCTTTGAAATACAGTACATAAAACCTTATGAATTGAGCCCTAATAACTAAAATGATCAAAAACCTTTTGTCATCATACACACACAGCGTATGTGTTGCAATAATTAATTTTAAAATAATGAAAATTTGAAGTGGGATTTAGTGAATTAACAAAATTTTTCATTATTAAGCTGCTGCATAAAACATAACAAGAGGTCATTACATTAATTATGATGGAAGGTTTTAATTTCAATGAAAACACTTTAAAGTGAAAACTTTTTGTATCGTAGAACCAAGGGTGGCGTCAGAAAGATTGGTACCAAAAGGGTAACGACAAGATATTAAAGGTTAATAATCATTTTTTTTTTTTTTCAAATTCTCATTTTAGAATTTTATGCAGGTAATTGTAATTATGATCTTGGGAGACAGAAAAGAAAACAATGAGAAGCAAAGGCGGGAGGAAGACAGAGGATAATATCCTAAAATTCAAATAATTATTGATAATGATTAGAGCATTTGGAAAGAAAAAAGACTACAAGAAAAACACTACAAAAATGTGATACAGGTGCAGGAGTGACTACGTGGTAAGAAGATTGCTTTCCAATCATATGTTTCTGGGTTCAGTCCCACTGCCTGGCACTTTGGGCAAGTGTCTTCTACTATAGCTTTGGGCTGACCAAAGCCTTGTGAGTGTAAATGGTAGGCGGGAACTGAAAGAAGTCCATTATACATACACATACATGTGTTGGTGTGTCTTTTTGTTTGTGTTTGTCCTCTACCACTGCTTGACAACCAGTGCTGGTGTGTTTACATCCCCATAACTTAGCAGTTCGACAAAAGTCTCTGATAGAATAAATACCAAACATAAAAAAAATACAAGTAGAAGGGCTGATTCATTCAACCAAAATTCTTCAAGACTGCCCCAGCATGGCCACAGCCTAATGACCGAAACAAGTAAAAGATAAAAGATATGTGACATTGTAATATTGAGTTTGGTATCACTTACAAAAATTTGCGAGTTTTGTTATCTTTATAGTGTTTGGGGTAATGACTAAAATATGATTACTAACTTCAGGAGTTTGCAGGCTTGGCTGCATGGCAAAGAAGATTGCCTTCTAACCATGTGAGCTTGTCATCATCGTCATCATTTAGTGATGATGGGTTTCTTTCAGCTGTGTGTGTGTGTGTGTGTGTGTGTATGTGTGTGTGCACACACGCATTTGCGTTTTAGCTATTAATACTCTATCGTCTCATAATTAATCTTAATTACTTAATCCAGTACTTTCGTTGCTAAATTTATAGTCAATAGTTTTGAAACAAGTGTCTTCGGTCACATGATTTAGAGCATCCTTATGTGTGACATCATTAAAAAATATGTTAATCTTAAAATTTTGGGAGCCTTTCTTGTTGTTGTTGCTTTACTTCAAAGTTATTCGGAAGTGTGAAACAAAATGTACCACCAAGTTTCACAGGCCACCTAAATTCGTTAGACAATAGCAATAACAACATTAATTAAACAAGCACATGCTGGTTATGCACACAAGAGTGCTGTGTCAATGAGTGCTGTGTTATCATGAGAAAATTTCAGCATTTTTTCACAGACAATATTTATTTAGGAATTCTTAAAGAAACATTAGCAATTGGCTTGATGAGTGTGCTGCATGCAACAACTGGAATATAGAAGCATATAGGAAGAATACTCTCAAAAAATGAAGTGCATATATTAAAACTATATAATGCACTATCATACAACACATACACAAACACACATATCATCATCATGTAATGTCTGGCTTCTATGCTGGTATGAGCTGGATGGTTTGACTGACAGGACTGTGTTATGCACCAATGTCTATTTTGGCCAGGTTTCTACAATTGGATTTCTCTCCTAATGCCAACCAATTTACACAACGAACTGGTTGCTTCTTTTCTGTCACCTGTACTAGTGAATATTCTTTTCTACTCTAGGCACGAGGCACGAAATTTTGGAGGAGAGGGCCAGTCAGTTAGATTGACCTCAGTACACAACTGGTACTTAATTTATCGACCCCAAAAGGATGAAAGGCAAAGTCGACCTCAGCAAAAATTGAGCTATAAAAACAAGGTCATCAGTATAGAGGAGCTTACAGGAGCAGCCCAACTTAAGTTCCTCTCTTACTGCCTGGAGGACTATAATGAACAAGAGAGGGCTGAGGACCAATCCTTGGTGAACTACTTGTACACTATACTTATAGCCAACCCTCTCACCTTACTGACAGCATCCCCATACATGGCTTGTACAGCTCTCACCAACCACTCACCTATCCCTAGTTTCTGCATTGTCCACCAGATAAGGGTGGAGGAAACAAAAGCCAAGTACAGAGGTTTATTTTTGGCTAAGTACTGCTCCTGCAACTGCCTTGCCAGGAATATATATATATATATATATATATATATATATATATATATTTTACCAGTGGTGCAACTGCCTTAACAGATATATACATATATATATATATAGGGGATTCCCTGTGATGATCTGCTTGTAACTGAGTCATCCACGTTTACATCTAAATGACATTTTTGCCAACCTGTATGCAAAATCTCTATTCAAAAGATTTGAGTGACTCCATTTAAATCTCCTACATACTTAAAATTTGTTTGAAACATTGATTAATTAATTTTCTGCAAGATATCTTCATAAATCCCTTCTATGACTGCTGAATTTACACACAACTACACTGGATCTCTGTCGGAAATCTTTAAAGATTGAATAGTTAGCAAAAGGAAGATGTACAGGTTTACCCAAAATTTATGACAGTGTCCATATCACTTCAAATTTCAGATGTGGCTCTTTACTAAATTTGAATTTTTACCTTTAAAATATTTAAAAGTTTATTTGTTACATTGTTTGTGACTGTTATCAAGCACAGTTATCTACAGAAAATGAGTTGAAGGCAAAAATGATAACAAAGAGATAAAATATAACGGATATACTTAGAGTATGAAGGAATAATATTGCAGAAATTATTAGTAGCCAATAGGTCAGTATTTTTAGTATTCAAAAGTGAAATCAGCAAAGTTTCACTTTAATTTTTATTTTTTACTTGTTTCAGTCATTGGACTGCAGTCATGCTGGGGCAACACTTTAAAAGGTTTTAGTTGAATGAATCAACCCTAGTACCTATGTGTGCATATGTGTATTTGTAATGTTTCTGTGTGTTTTTCCTTACCCGTTGACAATGACAGCTACTACTGGTTTGATCATGACCCTGTAACCTAGTGGTTTGGCAAAAGAGAACTTTTGCCAGACCACTAAGTTACAGGGACATGATCAAACCAGTAGTAGCTGTCGTCAACGGGTAGGGAAAAACACACAGACACATTACAAATACACACCCACACACACATTGGATGAGTTTCTTTCAGTTTCCATCTACCAAATCCACCCATAAAGCTTTGGTCAACTTGGGGCTATAATAGAAGACACTTGTTCAAAGTGCTGTACAGTGAGACTGGACCCGGAACCATGAGGTTGAGAAACAAACCACATAACACATACCTACGCCTGAACACTTTATATAAGAAACAATTGAAAGATGTATAGCATAAAGATTGGAAGGGGACCATAATGGCTATGGTGTTCAAAAGTAGTGTGACTACACTGAAATATATGGACCCTATGGACACGGAACAAAAAATAAAAGATGAAAACTATGCAGGTCTCCTAGAGTTAGTTGGAGAGCTGTAAATGATTTACCATTTAGTAATAAACTTATGGAAGCCAGTCAATCAATTCTTCAGTCAACTGTGAAATGGGGAAATCAGAAAGTTTAAAGAGAAGTTAATCTTTGGAAATTAGTGGTGAGAGGGGAAAATGAAAAGATTTGTGAAGTAGTGATGGAAAGATAACACAATGAATGAGAAATAAACACTGAAGCTTTACTATGAGATTGCTTCTGTAGAATGTGGATAACACAAAAATTAGCTTGATAGTGAGTGAGTAAAGAAATTAAAGCAATGAAATTAGGAAAGATGACAGAACATTCATGGATAGTATGAAATTGAGAAAGCAACTAAACAACTGGCTACTTTATCATCTAATTACACTGATTAAGCAGAAAATGCTTCTCAAAATTTAGTATTGGTAATTGTTGCAAATGAAAAAGGAATGAAGTTACAGAAGGCCGAAGCTAACGTGTTAAGTGTGAAGATAGATATTTAAGAAAAGCTTGTGCAGATTAAAGATGAAAATAATACAAGTTGGGCTTCTTACAAAATCATGCAACACCAAATAACATGCTTCTAAAATGACAAATGCACGAGATGTTACTTTATGATAAACAAACAACTCAAATTACATTGGCCTAGATTTGAGGGATATTGTGCATTCTGTACTTTATTAATTCTGTACTTGAGAAAGCAGGAAGAAACATTTTCAAGATTCATTACAAATGTCCATCAAATCTAATCTTAGACCATGCATATTTGCCCTAATTTGCCATGTCATTACAGAAGAGTTGTAATATAGAAGACTCAAACTGACAACTGTTTAAATCAGTGATTTTCAACCAGGGCCCACGTGACATTTAGGGGCTCATATAAGATATTGTTGCCAAAATTTATGTGCAGTAAATTGGTTATACTTCTACAATGTATAAAATATTTTAACAATTTTTTAATACAATTTCTAATAGTATTTAAGTCTAAAAATATAATAGGATTTTTTAAACATCAAATAGCTAAGGGGGTCCAGTTGAGTAAAATAGGTACAAGAAACTAAATGAGCTAATTTATTGAAAATAACATAAATATTCTTTTATTCAAATTTTTCTGAATGCTTACTGAAAAGAGAGTAAATCATATCATGGAGTATAAAATAGAAAATGGGTAGAAATTTGGTTGAAATTAACTTTGCAACTACATGGTTTCAGTTTTACCGTGCAGCACTTTGGGCAAGTGTCTTTTACTAGCCCCATGCTGACTAATCTTTGCAAGTGAACTTGGAGATAGAAACTGTGCGGAAGTTTGTCATGTGTGTGTATGTGTGTGTGTGTGTGTGTGAGTGCATATGTGTATGTTGCTTCATAACCATTGTTGGTTTTGTTCACATCCCCATAATTTAGTGGTTCAACAAAAGAGAATGATAGAATAAGTACCAGACATATAAAATAAGTACTGAATTTGATATGTTCAATTAATCCCAGAAAGCAATGCTCCAGCATGAGCACAATCCAATGGCTGAGACAAGTAAAAAAGCAACTGCTTTACTTATAATAGATGAAGGAAGTGTTTTTACAAATATAGGAATTCATGATATGAATGACTATGTAATGGAGAAAGGAGTATATTAGATTGTACATATGGAAATATTGGAATCAAATTGATATTGCATAGCGAGAACCAATATAGGAACTAAGTTGCACAGTAGAGATGAGGATATGCAATCAAAGGTTGTGGACTGTACAGTCTAATTGAAGATCTGATTAATGCTATCATGGAGATAATGATTTCAATGATATATTCTTAATGCCTTCTTATATGTAAAATCTGCATCCCTATCATTGTAACCGGCACTTATCATGGAATTTAGCTTCAATACTAATTAAGTGAGTAATTATCTATCATAGGATTTATTATTATTGCAAGTGGCAGGTGCTGTAGTAAGGCGATTGTTTCATTACTGCTGCTAGAGCATTTGTGGAAGATGTAAATGCCACAATTTATCACCTCCTGAGAAACTCGAGGTTCCTTATGTTAACAACAAATTTTCTAATGCAGTAGGTTGCAGTGCTGACCTTTCCATTACAAGCGAAGTACAGATTTACATTTAGCTTACAAAGAACATCATTATACTGATACTCTTTCATAGCTTACAAAAATCTCAGTTTCTTGTATATTCAAAAATACTGACTATAAATAAATAAATGCACTTTATTCATTGATTTGTGAGTCACAAGTCAGTTGAATAAACACTGTAAACCATTGTTACCAATATTATGAATTTCAAATTCAACAAATATCAATGATATAAACACTGATGTGCACTGTAACAACTAGTTCCTTTGATAGAGTGTTAGACTCCAGAGCCTGTCAGCAGCACTGCATTATATCTATGGCTAACACAACTATTGTTTGTTCAAATCTTCATTGTTATTATCATCAGCATTTTGTGTCTACTTTCCATGTTGGCATGAGTTAGATGAGTTGTCACAGTTTGAATCCTTTGTTATTGGAAGCTAATGTTCTCAGACATGCCATTTTGGCTTTCATTTATCTGTAATCAGGTACAGCACATCACTATAAAGAATAGGAACAATGGATAATTAACTAGTGATTCATTACTTTAATTTCTCAAATCAAGTTTCTTTGTATGTGGTGAGGGAAAAATGAGAAGCTGTTTCATTATTAAGTCAAATCGGTAAACCTTACCATGAGATCTGGACTTGTCTTGTGAATTTGGATGTATGAGATGGCTTGTATATAACAGTCCATTCTATATTTAACTCTTTGGGTACATATAGCTAACACTTAATTATGGAAGCTCTTATGATAATAATAATAATATCGATATGTATTTACAGTTGTTTTAGTGTTTTAAAACATGATTTAGACATTTATCAGCTATGATATTTTTTTAATCATTGACATAGATATAATCTTTAGGAGATGATACAATACAAACTCAGTTAATCAATAATTAAAAATCAGCTAAAGCTAGTTCTACTTAGAACATTGGTTTGGATATTAAAATTATTTTCTTCCAATCTCTAAAAAATAAGAGGAATAGAACAAGATAAAACTGAGAAGAGAAATCTTTCAATAACACAATCTGGAGCTCTTAAAGATTAAAATATCCCTTAAAATATTTTCACTTAATAATGAATAAATTAATTTATTAATCATTAGATTTAGTTTACAGTTAAAATTCAAATTACTGTGACATGTAAATTATAATTCTTCTTAAATCAAATCTAAATTAACTAGATTTTTTAATATTTGTAATAACCAATTATTATGCACTGGTTTCCCCCTAATGAAGGACACTATTACAAGAGAGATGTCTGTTTCTTCATAATATGAGGAGGGATTAGAAACTTGAATTTGAAATTAAGGAATAGGGAAGAAGATGCATAGAATTCACAAGTTTAATTTCTATTTTGTTTACTTATTACAGAGTTCTTGCTAAAATCTGAGGAAACCAGAGTCAAATCAGCCATGAATCATCTCTCTCAGTATTATAAACATGGAACTGCTTCCATATTAGATGATTTTTATCTGTAACATATTAATGCACTAACAATAGTTAAATTAGTGTTAACATGGCATTAGTTTTCTTCATTTAATAATTATTTCCAGTTTGAAAACAGTTAGCTGGTAGAGTCGTTAGCACAGAGCAAAATGCTTAGGAGCATTTTGCCCACCTTTACGTTCTGAATTCAAATTGCACTGAGCTCAACTCTGGCTTTCATCCTTTTGGGGTTGATAGAATAAGTACCAGTTGAGCACTGAGGTCAATGTAATCGACTTATCCCCTCCCTGAAAATTGCTGGCCTAGTGCCAAAATTTGAAAGCAATCATTACATCCAGTTCATGTATTTAATTCTTTTGCATGAAATATGTTAATATTAACCTAACTTTTATTTTTCAATAGTCTTACATCTATGATTATTTTTGAGAGATGTACTTGTCTGGCAAGTGATTTGATGAGAGACCATGAACTGAAACTAAAAACAATTACAGCATAGAAGACACATTAGTCATTCAAAACCACACAAAAACTATTAAATTTACTTAAACTTACTTGGTTCAGCTGCAACTCAGGGGAACTATGTCAGTTACCAAGTCACAATTGGTGCAACATAAATTTTGACACCAAATAATAAATTTTTTAGTTTTAAGTTTTTAAAAGGAAAATATGAGTTATTCATTCTCTATATAATACATGAAGGTGCATGGCTCAATGGTTAGAGTGTCGTGCTCACAATTATAAGGTAGTGAGTTCAATTCCCAGACCAGGCTGTGTGTTGTGCTCTTGAGCAAGACACTTTATTTTACATTGTTCCAGTTCACTCAGCTGTAGAAATGAGTTGCGACGTCAGTGGTGCCAAGCTGTATCAGCCTTTCTCTTGGATAACATCAGTGGCATGGAGAGGGGAAGCAGGTACGCATGGGCGACTGCTGGTCTTCCACAAACAACCTTGCCTGGACTTATGCCTTGGAGGGTAACTTTCTAGGTGCAGTCTCATGGACATTTTTTTTTTTCTTTTAGCTAACCTCACCCACAACAAAACCTTATTTTTCTATTGGAAACTTTTATTTTATTTGTATACTTTTTCAATTTTCTGTTCTTTCCATCACATTTAAGAAACTCTGATTTTGGATTTCAACATTTATAAAATTTATAAAGTATGATCACTAATTTTAAGATAAAGGTCATAATATTGCTCTTACTTAGGTAAATTAAAAGAATTTTGAAACTAGTATCACTAAATCATCATCATCATCATCGTTTAACATCCGCTTTCCATTCTAGCATGGGTTAGATGATTTGACTGAGGACTGGTGACCCAGGTGGCTACACCAGGCTCCAATCTAATTTGGTACATTTTCTACAGCTGGATGCCCTTCCTAACGCCAACCACTCTGAGAGTGTAGTGGGTGCTTTTACGTGCCACTGGCATGAAGGCCAGTCAGGCAGTACTGGCAACGGCCATGCTCAAAATGGTGTATTTTATGTGCCACCTGCACAGGAGCCAGTCCAGCGGCACTGGCAATGATCTCACTCGAATGTCTTTTCACGTGCTAGGAAGGCGACGTTTGTAATGATTACGCTCAAATGGTGCTATTTACGTGCCACCGGCATGGAAGCCAGACAGCTGCTCTGGCAATGATCACGCTCAAATGGTGCTCTTAGTCCTCCACTGGTACAGGTGCCATCACGATTAAAAGTATTCAAAGGAATAATATTCACTCCTCACTACCACTGCATCAATTTCTTATCTACCACTACCATTGTGTGTATCTTTTATCTTCTACTGCCACTATGGCAGGACTTTTAATATACAGCATAGTATAGAATAGTACATTACCCTTATGATGACTGGAAAGAAGTCATCAAGTGAAATAAAGGCAGTGATATAAAAAGAACTTGCAAATGGATTATGTTGGATCTTAAACTTGATGTTTTACAAAAGTTTGATACAAGAGGAGAACTCCGTCTTATTGCAAAACAAAAAACAAAAATCTCATTAAAGCTTCTATTGTCTACAGTAGGAACAAGATATGGCAATAAAGATAAAATTAGGTCAAGTGCTCAAGCAGCTGCTCTATTAACTATTCTAACATTGTTTTGTGTGTTTCTTCATAGCTCTGATGAGATGCATAATAAAGAACTGAGTGTGTAGATCAAAGATGAGAAAGGACATAATGTGCAGATAAGCATAATAGTGATTCAAGTGAAGACTAAAAATGTATTCTTATTTTTCCCTAAAAGCATATTTTTTTCTCATGATCATATATATTCTCTATGTATTGAAAAATGAATATTTTTTTTTGCATCAAAGCAATTTTACTTTAATCTTTTACTTGTTTCAGACATTGGATTGCAGACATTCTGGAGCACCTTCTTGAAGTACTTACTTTTAAGTTAGGTACTCATTCTATTGATCTTTTTGCTAAAATTGCTAAGTTATGGGGATATGAACAGACCAATACTGGTTGTCGAGTGGTGGTGGAGGACAAACTCAAACACAAACACACAACAAGCTTCCACACAGTTTCCATCTACCAAATTCACTCATAATAGTTTGTTGGTCTGAGACCATAGTAGAAGACACTTCGTTCTCAGTACCATGCAGTGGAACTGAACCCAAAGTGACATGGTTGCAAGGCAAGTTTCTTAACCACAGTCAGGCCTGCACCTGTAACTCAACTTCCATTTTTTTCTTTTTTTGGAAAAAATTTCACAGAATCATATCTAGGTGCAGGAGAGGCTGTGTGGTAAGAAGCTTGCTTCCCAACCACATGATTCCAGGTTCAGTCCCACTGCATGGCACCTTGGGCAAGTATCTCCTACTATAGCCTCAGGCCAACCAAAGCCTTGTGAGTGGATTTGGTAGACAGAAACTCAAAGAAGCCAGTCATATATATATGTGTGTGTGTGTGTGTGTGTGTGTGTGTGTGTGTGTGTGTGTGTGTGTGTCACCACCACCACCACCTTGGTGGATATTGTTGGCTTGAATGCTTTTTAGAAATGTAACCCTTCTACAAAGTAAAAGCTTATTGTACTTGCTGTGTTGCAATGCTACTTCTCCCTTTTCTTTCTATCTTGTTTCACTTCCACTTACCTCCCTTGAGAGCTGGGTTTTTCTATTCACTATTATTTGTAAGCATTTTCTCTTCTTTGTTTTGCACTCTCCCACCATTATCTATCTTTCTTGCTCCCTCTTTCTCTTTCCTCTGCTCCAGATCTTAATGACCCTCCCCTACCAACTATTTTCTTATTTATAGATTTGTCACTGGTTCTTATTTTCTAATGAACAGGTGCCCTATATGAAAGGCATTTCCTTTCTTTCCTACCCATTAAACTCAAGGAACTTTTGCTTTTTGCTTCAAGACTTATTTGCCTATACTTAAAGGCAACTATTCTAAAACATAATTCAATTATTGATTCTTCTATGATTTCTGTTTTCTTCTTGCTTTTATTTAAAGTTATTAAGGACTTCTTTGTATTTTTTAAAATTTTCTGTCATACAGTTGGTTGCACCAGATCCAACTTCAAGCCATAACTTCCACATTGTTCTTTCATCCCTTCACATATATACTTTCACTAAACATTAGCTACTAACTTAAGATTAATATAATCTTCATAGTATGTTTTTAAACCACTATTGATACCAACACCTTCTAGATAGCCTTTCCTTTGATTGAAACCCTTTACCATATCATTTAATTAGGATCTGAGCATCTAACTATATTCAATAAAATTAAAACTCAAATGTCACTTAGTTTAGAGAATAACCACACATTATATATATATACATATATATATATATATATATTTATTTATTTATTTATTTATTTATGTGTTTCAGCCAAGTGGCTGCGGTCATGCTGGTGCACCACTGTGATTTTCACGTTCCTTGCATGGCTCTTCTCCCCCACCTGACATGGTCCAATCAAGAGTTTTGATGGCACATCTGGTGTATAAGAGAATTTGACACAGCTGCCCTAAACTGCGTCTCATTACAAGCCATTGGTTCGTCTGGTATCGTGGAGAGGAAAGCGTCAAGTTTTGTCTTGAAGACCTCCGCATCCATGTCTTGCATGTCTCTCAAATGTTTTGGCAGGGCATTGAAGAGCTGAGGTCCTCTGAAACCGAGGCTGCTGCAGTATCTCGTTCTTATGTGAGATGCAGTGGACGGTACCTTTGGCACCATGCAGTGGCGACCCGTGCGGGCATTCCTGTAGTACTTGATGCCAAAGTTTGGCACCAGTCCTTCCAGTATTTTCCATATGTATATTATTACATATCTCTCCCGCCTGCGCTCCAGGGAGTAGAGACCTAGTGCCTTCAGTCGCTCCCTGTAGTTCATCTGTTGGACTGTGGCGATCTTTTTTGTATAGTGCCGCAGAATTGCGTCGAGTTCTGCTGTCCGCTTAACACTGTGTGGTGACCACAACTGAGAGCAATAGTCTAGGCGGCTCAGAACAAATGTCTTCCATAGAATCAACATGACTTTTTGATCCCTTGTACGGAAAGTCCTCAGTATCCACCCTGCCAGTTGTCTGCACTTTGCTGTCAACTTGACAATGTGCATGTGAAATGATGCATCACTACACATGTTGATGCCCAGATCTCTTGCTGTTTGTGGTTCTGGGATTGCAGTACCTCCAGGCCCTGTGTATGCCAGTTGGGAGGTACTTGTGGTCTTGTAGCACAGTACTTGAAATTTTTTTGCATTGAACTGCATATTATTTTGCTCTGCCCACTCATATATTGCATTTAGGTCATTCTGCAGGCTTACAATATCATCAGGATTCTTTATTGCCTGACATATCTTTGTGTCATCAGCATAGCTAGTGACAGTGGCTCTCCGAGTGACTGTGGGCATGTCCAGAAGGGCCACTATGAACAGTAGTGGCCCCAGAACAGTTCCCTGTGGAACACCGCTCAATATTTGTGTTTCCCTAGATAGTTCTCCATTGGCTGCAACTGTCTGATTTCTACCATTCAGGAAGTCATGCAGCCACTCTCCTAATTTACCAGCTATGCCAAGGTTTCGCAGCTTGTGACATATCAAGCCATGATCAACTTTGTCAAAGGCTTTTGCAAATTCGAGATATATCACATCAACATTTGAATGGTCAAGTAGCTGCTTCAGGACCCAGTCATAATGCTGCAAGAGCTGCGTGAGGCAGCTTCTACCTGGACGGAAACCATGCTGGGTCTCATTCAGCAAGTCATTTTCTTCTAGGAACGCAATCAATCTCCTTCTGACAATTCGTTCCATGACTTTGCTAGTATGTGAAGTCAGAGAGATGGGCCTGTAGTTTCCAGCCTCTGCTCTGCTTCCACCTTTATGGATAGGACATATGGTGCCTTCCTTCAGCTTTTTGGGAAGTTTACCATTTGCAAGGAAACTCTGGAAGAGTATCCGTAGTGGTCCTGTTAATTCTTGTTTACACGACTTTAAGAGGACAGCTGGGAAACCATCGGGGCCAGTTGCCGAATTTGAGCTGATTTCATTTATGGCAGCTATCTCATCTTCCTCTCCAATGTCGATGTAGGTAATGGATGCAGTCCCCTTCTGCTGAGTGCTATTGTCAAAGAAATCAGCTGAGTTCTTTATCTGCATGTGACTCAGAGGAGAGGTGAAGACACTCTTGAATTGTGTACTGAGCACTTCACTTATCCATGTGGGATCTGCAGTCAGTGAGCCATTAGGCAGGAACAGGGGTCCTATCTTATACTGCACCGTAGCAGTCTCCTTTGCAAATCTATAGAAAGCCTTGGGGTTTGTTTTTATGCTTCCTACTGCTCTCTTTTCCTTCTCTGCTCTCTCCTTTTCATGGGAGAGTTTAATTTTGTTTTCTATTTCTAACAGTGTTAGTTTTAATTTAGCCCTTTTCCTATCCTCCAGTTCTCTATTTAACTGGTTTGAGACCTTTGTTCTGTGTCTCATAAGGATTTTCCTGTCTCTAGGAATTCTATTGGCATGTTTGCTGGTCTTTCTATATGGCACGTATTTGGTGCATATGTCTTGTATGGTTGACATAAAATGACTTAGTTTGAGGTCATTGTCTTGTATAGAAAGGCTGTCATGCCAGTTTTGATTTCGAATCTCTCTGCGAATTGACTTCCAGTCCGCCCCGTGGAAATTCAGGTTGGATATTGCTTGAGTCCTCCTGGTGGGGTGGGTGTCAGTGGGTTGTCTAGGACCATACATAGTTAATTCTATAATGTTATGATCTGAGAGAGATGTGGGCGTTATTTTCACATTATGGATTAGGCTCACATTGTTTGTGAAGCAGAGATCCAAAATATTGCTTCCCCTGGTTGGTTGGAGTATCACTTGTTCCATGAACAGCATGTTGGATAGTTCTAGCAATGATTTTGCCTGGCTTTGTTCATGCAGTGACATCCCAGAGAGGATGTGACCTTCAGGCCATTTAATATTTGGGAGGTTAAAGTCGCCTAGGAAAAGTATATTGATGTGTTGGTCCAGATTTGTCAGGACCTCTTCTATGCGTCTGAGGCTGTCCTCAAATTTACCTTCCTGCTTTGCGGTATTTGGTGGACGGTATGTTGAGCATACAACTACATCAATTTGTTTTATGTGTACTACTAAAGTATCACATACAGAGTTTGAGTGTGATAGTAGTAGTAGGGGTGTGACATCTTCTCGGATGTACATTGCAACTCCCCCATGACTTCTATCCCTTCTGTCTGTTCGGAGTACGGCATACTCTGGTATATTTATCTCCGCATCTGCTATATTAGGTGTTAGATGCGTTTCGGTAAGCACCATGCATATTGCTTGATTGCATGTTGCTAGGTCTTTCAGGTATAGGAACTTGTCTTTGCCGCCTGTTCGTAATAGGCCCCGGATATTCAGTAGGAATATGGGTGTGATATCTGTGCAGGGGTTCCTGGTGTTAGCGGTGGCTAAATTTAATAATAAGGGTAGAATTTGATATTAATAAATTAAAACCAGTGGTCTAGCATATTAAAAATATCCGAAGATTAGAATTATATTACATATAAAAATAAGAGGAATGACCAGCAAAAGTGGACTCCTATATATATATATATATATATATATATATATATATATATATACACACACACACACACATACATACATACATACACTATATAATATTATATTATATTATATTATATTATATTAGAGGAAAAAGGACAACAAAAACCAATGCAGGATGAGTATCTCAAGTCATTTAGAATAATTTAATTAGGCTAAGCTGAATTTGAAGTCTTACTGTTGTTGACATTGAGTAGCGAGGTCCTTTCCTCCTCCATTTTCTAGAGAGGTCGCTTGCTAGAGAGGTCATAAGCCAACAAGTTTGGGATATGATGATATACCATAAAGCTAAACACTTTATGGAAATGAAGTCCAGGGTAATCCCATAAACTGGCCTTACCTAACTCTATTTATATAATATACTGCTCTATAACTTAGAGTGTGGTTCTTTTTGAATTTACATTTTACCAACGGTGTCGCCCGCACATGAGCCAGTCCAGGGGCACTGGCAACGATCTTGCTTGAAAATCCTACGACTGGGTCTTGTGCGGGGTCGTCGTAGGATTTTCGAGCGAGATCGTTGCCAGTGACCCTGGACTGGCTCATGTGCGGGCGACACATGAAATCTTTCGAGCGAGATCGTTGCCAGTGCCCCTGGACTGGCTCTTGTGCGGGTGACACATGAAATTTCTTCGAGCGAGATCGTTGCCGGTGCCCCTGAACTGGCTCTTGTGTGGGGTCGTCATAGGATTTTCGAGCGAGATCGTTGCCAGTGCCTCTGGACTGGCTCATGTGCGGGCGACACATGAAATCTTTCAAGCAGGATCGTTGCCAGTGCCCCTGGACTGGCTCATGCGGGAGACACATGAAATCTTTCGAGCGGGATCATTGCCAGTGCTCCTGGACTGGCTCTTGTGCGGGTGACACATGAAATTTCTTCGAGCGAGATCGTTGCCGGTGCCCCTGAATTGGCTCTTGTGTGAGGTCGTCGTAGGATTTTCGAGCGAGATCGTTGCCAGTGCCTCTGGACTGGCTCATGTGCGGGCGACACATGAAATCTTTCAAGCAGGATCGTTGCCAGTGCCCCTGGACTGGCTCATGCGGGCGACACATGAAATCTTTCGAGCGGGATCATTGCCAGTGCCCCTGGACTGGCTCATGCGGGCGACACATGAAATCTTTCGAGCGGGATCATTGCCAGTGCCCCTGGACTGGCTCATGTGCAGGCGACACATGAAATCTTTCGAGCGAGATCATTGCCAGTGCCCCTGAACTGGCTCTTGTGCAGAGCCGTCATAGGATTTTCGAGCGAGATCATTGCCGGTGCCTCTGGACTGGCTCATGTGCGGGCGACACATGAAATCTTTCAAGCAGGATCGTTGCCAGTGCCCCTGGACTGGCTCATGCGGGCGACACATGAAATTTTTCGAGCGGGATGATTGCCAGTGCCCCTGGACTGGCTCTTGTGCGGGTGACACATGAAATTTCTTCGAGCGAGATCGTTGCCGGTGCCCCTGAACTGGCTCTTGTGTGGGGTCGTCGTAGGATTTTCGAGCGAGATCGTTGCCAGTGCCTCCGGACTAGCTCATGTGCGGGCGACACATGAAATCTTTCAAGCAGGATCGTTGCCAGTGCCCCTGGACTGGCTCATGCGGGCGACACATGAAATCTTTCGAGCGGGATCGTTGCCAGTGCCCCTGGACTGGCTCATGCGGGCGACACATGAAATCTTTCGAGCGAGATCATTGCCAGTGCCCCTGAACTGGCTCTTGTGCGGGGCCGTCATAGGATTTTCGAGCGAGATCGTTGCCGGTGCCCCTGGACTGGCTCTTGTGTGGGTGACACATGAGGTTTTTCGAGCGAGATGAGCGTGGCCGTTGCCAGTACCGCCTGACTGGCCTTCTTGCGGGTGACACGTAAAAGCACCCACTACACTCTCTGAGTGGTTGGCGTTAGGAAGGGCATCCAGCTGTAGAAACTCTGCCAAATCAGATTGGAGCCTGGTGTAGCCATCTGGTTTCACCAGTCCTCAGTCAAATCGCCCAACCCATGCTAGCATGGAAAGCAGACGTTAAACGACGACGATATATATATATATATATATATTGTTACGAACGACGGCACGCGAAGCACCTCCTTAACCGAAGAGAGAACTCGCGCGAACGTCGAACGCTCAGTGAGCTAGCAGCTCGCCTCGGTCACCTGACCAATAATAAGCCCCGGCTGGAGCACGCAACGAAGAACAACACAGGCAAAAGGAGGGGAGGAAGAAACAACACGAAGACCATGCGTTGGGTAACCTTTTCTTTTTACATAACATCAAAAACATGAGAATAAAGCATTACATAAACATGAGAATACATTTCAAAACATTACATAACAGTTCAATAGCATATAATGGTGTGACATTGCGTGAACATAATGAAGGGTTTGCAATCATTAAGTCCATCAAAGGTTCTTTCTGTTCTTTCTTTTCTTCGTTTTCTCTTTTCAGTTACACATCACAGTTAACAGTCTTTTTCTTTAAACATCAAACAAATACATTTCTTGGAAGAATATTTGTAACAAACCCTTGCTGTACTCAATCCCTTTCTTTCACAAAACTCACTATATCCAAGTAACCAAGTACTTCCCTTTTTGCCTGCTTCAACAGTTCCCTCTCTCTGTCTCTCAGACTCTATGCATTTCTGCTGACTATAGACGCTCACTCTCTGTCAGACTTATCGTTCTTCATCTTCATCTCTGTACAACTGCTTCGGACGACCGCTACCACTCGACTGGCTATCTCTTTCTCATCTTCACTTCATCTGGCTCGACTGGCCCCATCTCCTCGGGCAAACTGCTGTCCCCAACTGCTTCTGCTGGCTGCTAGAACTCGACTGACCAAACTCCTTGGTTAACTGCTTTCGCGCCAATTCCTGTTCTCCTATTCATCCCAAATACCATAGCTCATAGTGCTACTTTACCCCCCTCCCAGGGCTGGGTCGGGTCGGTACAATTCCTGTCCTGCCTGCTGAACTTTCGGTGACCGGAAAGAGGGCAGCTACGCTAAAAATAGCTGTGGTTGCCGACAAGACAAAGGAAATACCATTGTCCCCAACTGACCAGAGTACGGGTTCAAAACCCAGCCCGGGAGATAGGAATATAACGCTAATTGTATTTTCGGTGGTCGCATCAATATATATATATAAACAAGGGTACAAAATATTACCAGCATTGCTAACAACAAGAGTCAAAAAACAACTCAATTAGCCACAAAATAGCACTTATCTTAAGTTGAGTTGATGAGGCGAGTAATGCTTAAAACCCTAAGTGCATTAAGATCCACTGACAAGAAGTGAGATGCAATGCATCAGAGTTCGAAATCACATGATACGGATATATCTGCTGCTTCAATTGTGAGACTGTCTCACTATGGTATGTAGCTTTCTTACTCCCTCTTTTTCACCAGCTTATTAAGATAAGTGTTTTTTTTGTGGCTAATAGAGTTATTTTTTAACTCTTGTTTCTAGCAATGCTGGTACTAGTTTGTACCCTTGTTTATAAATTTGCCTGTAAGTTTTAATTGCTAACGGGCTACCTACATTATTTATAATATATATATATATATATATATATATATATATATATATATATACACATGCATACATATATATACTGAGCAATATCTGTTAAGATTCATTATTTTAAAATTCTTTCTCAAGATCCTAGGAAACATTGCTAAATCTACATTCAACTAAAGAATTTCAGTCTGAGAAAGCACTACTATTTTTTCGTGGCCAAATATATTATGGAGAATTGAATCAACATTAGGGATGCAACACTTCTTTCTGATCACTAAAGCCCTCTATCTGATTTATAAATCCTCAATAACTAAAATAAATAATATAAAATAGAATTTTATCTAAAAAATCTATTACCATGTTCTCTCTGAATCTCTCTCTCTGTTTTCTACTGTTACTACAATGAATAGGCTCTCCACTTCAGAACTTGTCACTTGCACTCCATATCTGCATAAACCCATCTGATACACCTGCTGCAGCAACTATTACATACAGCCTTACGCTGAAGACTGTCATCGTGCACAATGATTTTCTTTCTCTTATTCTCCAACGCCATTAAACTAAGCTCTAATATTAAGTCTTAATTACTTATCTGTCTCTGAGATAGGAGGCTATATAGGATACCCTTTATTTTTGCACTCGGCATTGTTGTGTGTGAATATAAAGGGGTATTGTCTGTAACTTTCTTACGTCAGAGAGACAGATAGGTAATTACTTCAAAGGAAGCTTTCAGAAATTACAGAAAAACATATTATCTTAAGAGACAAGATGATATTATTCTAAAACATGATACTTAATGATGCTTTTGAAATGTCGGACCAAATTACATTATTCTTTATGCATTCAATGAAAGTAGCAACAAAAGCAAAAAAAAAAAAAGAGAAAAGCAAAAAGAAAAAGAAAGGAATATCAATCAATCTGGTGGGATTTTCATTGAGATCCCATATCTGAATCAATAAGTTTATTGATATTAAACAATTGAAATTATTACAGCCGATGCATCTGAGTCAAAGATAGCCAAAATTCAACTGAATAATTCTAAAAGATTTCAAGCTAACTAAATTCTTATACTATTCCCAATTTCTCTTATCACTTAACTCATGTAGCAGAATAAAAAGATTGCAAGTTTTATATGCATATTTTTCATCTGTGGAAAAATCAATAGGTGATAGCAATTTAAATGGTTTTATTGACTATATGCTTCTAAGAAAACTAATCTTGAGGTAAAAAAAAAAATGGAATTTTATTTTATAAATGTAAAAGACCCTTTCATTGTTCCATTTGCTGTAGCCATAGGATTTATTTCTTTTCCTAGTTCATTGATGTCATTAAAAAGAGATCATCTCATTTAAAAAGTCTTCATTTCATGAAAATATAGAACTTTGATTGCCTGTTTCTTTCTCATACAGACTTTATCAATGATTTACTGTAAATATCATAAGATACACAAGAATTTACACACACACACACACACACACACACATGCACACAACAAAAAAAAAAGCTGATAGATACCAAGTTTATTGTAACCTTTACATATAACAGCTCTCATATCATCTAATTTTCTTTATCTTTTGTAAATTTTAAGAAATTTTTTTTTTAAAAATATCTTAGAAAATAGATTTTCTTCCCCACCATATATTTCCTAACTATTTCTGAATATATATTCTTTATTCATTTTCTTATTTAAAATAACTGTTACACCAAAGAAACATTAAATTTTCATCCTCGAATCATATAAAATAGTTTACACATTATTTTTTAGATTAAATGGAATATCGGAGCTCTACGACTATGCCATTATATCATAAAAAGAATGATTATCTTAATATCGTCATCATCATCATCATCAATTTATTTCTAATTTATCATAGTCCAAGTCAATTGTTACTTAGCATCAGTCTCCTAATAGTTAGGGCAGTAACTATATCCCTCACACATTCCATTTTTCAGCAAAGTTTCTATAGCTCAATGCCCTTTCTATTGGCAACCACATTATAAAATACTCTTGGTCTAATTTATATGTGGCACCAGCACTAGAGAGATTGTCGTGTCTCCAACAAGACTAAAGAATCCTTTCTTTCTAACATTGTATTCATTTAGTTGTTTATTAGCACCAAAGAAGTTGCCCCATTCTTGGCAGGACTAAAAGGAAGCCTTTATTTTGTGTTGACTTTGTTCATTCCTCTCTTTCTGACATGACAGGGTGGAAAGAGTCCAGAGCAAGCTAGAAGATGGATATTGGCAAGGAGATTGAATAGAAGCAATATGAACTAAGTGGGTGATAAAAGAAAGTAAACTGAAAGTAGTTCAGAATAAGAGGGAGAAAGAAGAGTGTAAAAGAGGAGAGTCGGGGTGATAAGGGTAAGATGGTGACAGAAGAGATACTATCAGGAGAGAGAGAGAGAGAGAGAAAACTTCATAACTAATGTTGGTGAGGTGATTGAATAGAAACAGCATTTGTTATGTGATGGCAGTGGGGTGGTGGTGAGAGGAGGGAGACAAGGTGCTGGAAAAGGGTTAATAGAAATGAGAGAGAGAGAGAGAGTGATAGATGTCATCAGTGGTTAAGAGTAGTGTGTGTGTGTGAGAGAGAGAGAGAGAGAGAGAGAGAGAAAAAGAAAGAGAGAGCAGTAAAGATGGATGATGATAAGAGGGGTGAGTGACAGCTGTCAATAATGAATGGTAAGAGGGGGAGTAAGGGAAGAGACGACAGAGATGGGGCCAGCAACAAAAGAAGGATGATGTTAAAGGGCAGATTGAATAAACCATACAGATGCAATGTGATGCCATCTATGTCAGATAGGTAGTAAGATGAGAGAGAGAGAGAGAGAGAGAGAGAGAGAGAGAGAGAGAGACATCTGACAGAGGTACAGTGATATGAGAAAGATGATGGATAAGTGAGAGAGTAATGAAAAGAGAGTAAGAACAAGCAGGTGGAGACAAAATATGAATATACTGGGGGAAGACAGACTCAAATGTAGATATACATCCCTAATTCCAACACCACTATCTTTATTGTTTTTCGTCTGTTCTTCATACTTGTATTGATTGGGTAGGCCTTCACCAGTTTAACATTTTCTCACCAGTTGTAGTCCTTTGACATTTCCTTTGAGAGTATTTACTTCACATGCACTGTCACTGCTACATACAAAGTCTGTCTTCCCTATCAACATGACTGCAATTCCACTACATCTCTTGTGCATCCCAAAGTTTACTTTAAGTATTCCATATGGAATTCCTACCTACATACCTATTTTTACATACTGAGCATGGTCAGTTCCTCAATAGCAACAAGCTCCTGCAAATTAGTCATTACTAAATTTACTTTAAAGCCTCAGGATTCTAAGTTTCTACTTCCAAGTTTTGAATTTCCTTTTGTTTGACTGATTCACCATTGAGAACTATGTCATGAACATGCAAGAGATCCTGTGGACAGCCTATCTTAAATTCTTTTGTTATGACCTAGAGGTCTACAGTAACAGGAGAGGGTTGAAAGTGAGCCTCTATATACACCAACTTACACATTAAGTTCCTTGCTAAACTCATTTTTGCCGATGGCTTGTATCTGGCTTGTATGACCTACACAAATCGTTCATCTATATTTTCCTTAGTGACCATCAAACTCTAGTGCATGTCAAAGGCCTTCTCCAAGTGGACAAAAGCTAGGTCAAGTGGCATATTCCTAGCTAAGTATTACTCTTATAGTTATCTAAGTAAAAAGAAAACATTCATAGTATTTCATCCAAGCATAAACTCAAGATGCATTAGATCCAGTTTTGCTATAGTGATTTCACTAACTTTCAAAAGTTGGTCCCTCAATTTGCTCCCTCTGCAGTTGCTTCTCTCTATAGTGTTTCTTTCACTATTGCAGCAGTTGATTTGATTAATGACTATGTGAGTGGCCTACTTCATTAGATATTTCCAGTATCTCAGTGAGTATCACTAATGATTCAACTGCTTTCCCTATCTTTATGTCCTTAATTGTACTTTTGACAGCATATCAATCAACTTCAACAGCTATTGCCACTTTTGGGTCTACTCGAATTGGTTCTCCTCTCTTTCTCAGATCTATTCTCTTCATTCAACAAACTCTCGTAGTAGGATTTCCATGCCTCTTTTCGGTGTTAGTGTAGCATGTACACACTTTTCCCAATGACACCTTGACACACTCTGGAATACTGCCTGAAAACATGAATCATGTTATCCCTCTCATCCTCATACCACAGAACATGTGCTAGCTTCTAGCTTCTCATGCTCAATATATGTAACCTCTAGCTTCTCTTTTAGCTACTTGATATTGTTCCTTGTTCCCCATCTTTTTTCAGTCTCTTCAGCCTTGTCTGTTAGCTTTCATAGCTCTATCTACTTGACTATTCCTCCACCACATCACCCCGGAACTTTGCATCAACTGCTAATTTAGTCTGTAACCTACAGCAGACTCTTACAGAAACCCTGAGTTTTCTATGTTATAAACCTTTATCTTCTCTCTCCTGACGAGTGTATCAACTAGTAGCACCTCTCTGAAGCTGGGCTTTCAGCTTCCATATATTCTTTCTTCAGGTTGTATGGTTTCCCTGGGGAATATCTCTCACTTATACTAATCACTAATTTATGTCGACTGGCAAACTCTTCAACAGGGAAAGACTAAGTATTCACAATCATCTGTCTATCCCTTTATCTCATTAGTATAGAACGAAGTTTATCTGGCTTGCATGCTAACTTGTACTATTCATATAGTACAATCCTTGTACTATTCATATAGCCTTCATATACACTGGAGAAGAGTGTTGTCGAGCATGTCAAGAGCTGTGATATCAAGGTTGCTAATATTCATTGTCAAGGTCGTCTGCAGGACTGCTTCAATAATGAATGATAGAACTATATAAGTCCTATTGTTTCTTTTATTAGGTTCTTTTATCAATCTTATCATTTAATAATGAATGGTAGGACTAACAAAAACAACCCTTCTATTCATTTACCAACTGTGATTGTGTTTTGATAAGCAGAAATTAATGTTGGCTTTTGTGTTGTCCATGACAAGTCTAAGCTTAACTTTTCTAAGTATTTCTGTTCTGATAACATGCGTAAAACCACCTACCACATCAGAAGAATTTTTTAAATTTTCATTGAAAAAAGTTCAAACAAATATTTTGTCATTCATATATTTCTGAGAAGTAATATAAATAAACATGCATGGATACTGTGAAGAGAAAAATGCCCCTGGGTGTAGATGGGTACAGAATTTGAAGTATTGAACAAAATCTTTAACGAGATTCATCATCATCATCATTATTGTTTAACGTCCGCCTTCCATGCTAGCATGGGTTGGACGATTTGACTGAGGACTGGCGAACCAGACGGCAACACCAGGCTCCAATCTGATTTGGCAGAGTTTCTACAGCTGGATGCCCTTCCTAACGGAAGATTATATATAAAAATGTCAAGTTAAAAAAAAAAAGTGTCTCAACACTTTTCAATTTGAACCAAAGAAGTACAAATCTGAATTTTAAAAATTGAAAGTTTTCAAGACAATAACTAATGTATCACTAGAATAAGTAAAGTTAAAGAATTTGTATAACAGATTTGAAACTATTAGTTGGCACCCTGGGTGAGCGTCTTCTACTATAGGTTTCGGCTAACCAAAGATTTTGAGTGGATTGGTAGAACTAAAAGAAACCCATTGTATGTATGTATGTATGTATGCATGTGTGTAGGTGTTTTGCTTGCCTCTCATGTTGACATTGTATAATAGTTGCAAGCAAGTATCATCACACAAGTAGTGTCACTTGTTTCTATTTTCTGGGGAAAATATAGAAAATATATCTGGCCATGGGAAACTATTAACTTGGTTGGGAACAAATGAGGGTTGGCAACAGGAAGGACATCCAGATAGAAAATCTGCCTCAATAAATTCTATCTGATCCATGCAAGCATAGAAAAGTGGATGTTAAACCGATGATGATGTCTATGTAATTTGAAAATTTAAGGAGAGAGAGAGTGAGTGAGAGAGAGAGAGAGAGAGAGTGAGTGAGAGAGAGAGAGTGAGAGAGAGAGAGAAAGAATAATCTCTACAGAATAGAAGAAATTGAATATCACTTGCAACTTAGATGAGAACTGATTATAAATGGTAAAGAAACACTATAAGATACAGTAAACAGAACAAACAACTTTCAGTAAATCCAAACCTGAATTTCAGTGAGTTGAGATTCATAAAAAAGAAATGACCCAGGAAAGAAAGGAATGTGTAAAAAGTATTTCAAAACAAACAAAAGCATTAAAGATGACAACAAAGAAATATTTCAATGTAGAGAAGAAGGAAAAAAAAATCATTAATATACATGAGATAAGAAGCACTGTGTAGTATTGTTATTAATAAAACAGTGAATAAACTCTCTGTTGTTAAAATGTACTGAAGTGTGGTGATATTTATTTTCACTGTTAGCTATGCCTATGGAATCTGCTATACAGTCACTGATTCAGTATTAAGATTTTAAAGAATAGTTATGCTTAGCATATAGTAAATTTAATGTTAGAATTGAAACTGTCTCATCTCTTTCTAAATCCTTCACAGTAAATCACTAAATTCTAGCAGAAAAACAATGTGATAATGAGGCATAATTTACTACCGCCAGAGTTGCTATGAAATATATTCAGTGGATCATGAAAAATACACAATAGTGAAATATCTGATTATCTGAATTAGAAGACGTGAATGCGATAAATATTAGTGATAGACAGAATGAAGCAATGAAAAATATAGTTTATTGTTTTTGATGTGCAAATTATAACTCATATAAATACTAGAGTATTTCTTTTTTTTATTAGATTCATACAAAAAGTATGTTTTGATAGAATATGAGCTAAAAGAGATTTCAATAACTAAGATATATGCACATCTTTAGTTTAATTCTGCCGTAAGTGTCTTTCACTGTCAGCTCCGCCATACATTTCCACAAAGCAGATGACATCTATTTGATTTGTATGTCGATGTGGATACGAATAGCAGTTATTCTCTTTAGTCCATCATACATTGCTTCCATAGAAACTGCAAATATCAAGGGACCTACCATGCATTCTCTCCCACACTTCACCCTTCCCTCTCATCTGAAACTCTTCACTGAAACTCTCACCATCTCCAGATGGTGAGAAAATTTAAGCAATCCTCATTAAACCTTCATGCATTCCATACACCCTACCTCTACTCCTGACTGACTAAACATTTGATATCAACATCTATCATTCACTTTCACAGTTTACCCACCTCTTGCTTCTATCTGCTATTTGCTCAGATGCTGGTGCCACAATAAAATGCACTCGATACACAATGTAAAGGGGTTGGTGCCAGGAAGGACATCCAGTCATAGAAATCAAGCCGAAAATGAAACTTGAGAGCAAAATATGGTCCCCTAATTTGTCTAGGAGAATAATAATGACCCAGAGACTCAGTAAGAATAACTGCACTAACTAACTGCAATAATGAACAATTATTTCATTAGCTTTTAAGTTCTGCTTTCTAATTGCATGTGTAAAACTTCTAGTGAAATGGATTCTGCCAGGTTGATTTTCTCCAGAATTACAGTATAAAAGATGGTTTTCAGTATTGCCAATACAAACCAATGAATTACTACACTCACCACCACCACCACCATCACCACCACCACCACCACATGTCTATGTCTCTGATCTTAGGTATGTTTTCTAGTTGAGCTAATTACATATTTGCGAGAAAATTCAAAGCAACCATTCCTTACTTTTTACTTTCCTAGTTTTTCAAAACACAAAAATCAATCCATCAATCCTAAACCATACAGATAAGCTCAAGAGAACTTAAAAACATTGATGCTAATATGATATGATCTCAGAAGACTAGCCTACATGACCTTGGAGAATTGATACTCTAATAAACAAATATATGAAAATATGAGATGAATTAAACAATACATGAACACAAATTCCTAATCTTACACAGTCACTCCCTTACACGTCAGTTCACTCATTTGTTCAAGCGCACACACAGAGTATTATCAATAGTTATTATTCTCAAAGGGAGTCTATGTATATATATATATATATCCAATAATAATTAGTATTAGTGGTCAGTCTTGTGTCTTAATACAAATATCAATAACGAGTTGTTTGAAATAAGGAAACTGATAAAACTAAGATGCTGTAATAATACCAGATGTACTGGTTTATTTCTTTTCCCCAAAACAAATATCTGAGAATATATGAAACAATTGCAATTAAATGTAAAGAAGTAACTTAAAATTATAGAAATTTACAAAGATAATGTGAGATTGAACATAACAAAAATTCTATTGTAATGAATTTAACAATAACAATAACAAAAAAGAAACAAGAATTGCTCTTGAAGGCATAGATTTTAATAACATCTATTATATTAAGAAATGGTCAGACTTTGGAATTCAATCAGAAAGTAAAACTCAAATTATTGTAATAGCTCCTAACATCTTTAAAATTGTTATTCTTACGACAAAATTAAAAGCTAACTTATAAGAAAACATTTCTGATTTTTCATGATAATGTTAAATATTATATAGACATGACTCCGTGTGCATGTGTACACACACACACACACACACACACACACACATGCACAAAGGAAAACATTGAGTCTGATGATTTCGCCAACCATTTCTGTTACTACTTCTTGAATAAATGATTCAATATTTCAGATCAATAGCTTAAAATTGGTTCCCGCACTGAGTTCAACTAATATGATGTTAATAAATAATAAGCCATGTATGTATGTGTGTATATATATATATATATATGGGAGAATATACAAAAAATAACAACAGACGAGGACAGGTGGTGTAAATAACAAAAGTATATATTAGTATGACGCTCGGGAATACGGAAAGTCTTTGTGTGTGTGTGTATATATATATATATATATATATACACACACACACACACACACACACACGAACACACACGAACAAAAGAGTTGTAGATTGGTCTTATATATATATATATATATATATATACAAGCAAGTGTGTGTGTGTGTTAAATTTCTATAAAAATTAATTCAATTTAAATTTTGATTTATTAAAAATTCCTAGCATGCGTCATTCAGTACATCAACACCCATACACCTACTTGAATTATTATTCAAATACACACACACACACACACACACACACACACACACACACACACACACACACACACACACACACACACACACACACGCACACATACACACACACACAGTATTTTAAGTATAGCCTTTTTGTTATAAAAAGATGAAAATGAAAACAAAAAATTTCTGTTTTCCTTTTTCCTTAAAATTGCAGACAGTCTTAAATATGGTACTAATGTTAATACCATAGGGGTTAATTTAATTAGATTAGATTTTTCAGCCATGGAAACACATCAGCTACTATTAATTGTAGTTGATTTCCTAAACCATATCCTGTTGACAATGAATGAATGAGTGTTGCTTATAAATGAAAAGAAAAAGAAAAGAAAATTCAAGGGAAAACAAAATGATCAAATTTTAGATAGAATAAATGGAAACAGTTTTTTTAAATTATAAAATAGCAGTAAACTGTTTTACAAATATAAATACAAATCTAGCTACAAACATAACCCTTCTAAATCCAAATCTGAAACTTTTCCAATCTTGTGTTGTGTGTTTTGAAAAGAGTGAAAATTTGTGTTGTTATTATCATTATTATTATTATTATTATTATTATTAATATTATTATTATTATTATTGTTGTTATTTATCTTTTATCTAAATTTATCTTTTCATATTTCTGTTGATACGTGATTGCAAAATCACCTAATTTCAATCCTAGCTGAAGGACATGTTTATATGTAAAAGAAAAAATGGAAATAAAAAAAAATAAATAAACATAGAAACTAAACAATATCAAAGAATGTACTGTTAGAAACTTGTTTGGATATAAAACACAAAGGTGAAGTTTATAATGTGCTCAAAGTACACAATTCTAGCAATAATTTTCTTAGCAATACTAACATGTACACTCCAGCCATTGCACAAAAATTACCAAATTCTCATTCTTAGTTTAATAAACTGATATAATTTTGAATTGCCAGCTTTATTACAACGATAAAAATTTATAGCACTCTTTTCAAAATCCCAAACAACCAGACAAAAATTAGATCATCAAATTTTTGGGGGGTTAGTCATGTTCACCACAAATATCACCACCATCATCATTTAATATCAATGTTTCATGCAGGTATGGGCTGGATGGTTTGACAGGATCCAATAGGTCCAAAGGCTGCATCATGCTCCAGTGTCTGTTTTGACATAATGTCTACAGATGGATGTCTTTTCTAATGCCAACAACTTTACATTAAGTACTGAGTGCTTTTGCTTTTTTTTTTTTGTGGCACCAGCACTAGTGAGGTTGCATGCAGCTTGCAAGACTAAGATCTCCTTCAGCTGAGTGGGACTATAGCAGGGAGGAGGGCAGTTTTATGCTATGCAATGAGGGATTAGAGGGAGAGAGAAGGGGTCAGAAGAGAACAGGTTTCTTGCTGTAGGGGAGATACACAACTACCCACCTTATAGAAGAGAAGGTGCAAGTAACAGGGTTAAAGCTGGATAAAGATATAAATAGTAGCGATGAGGAGTCAGGGTGGATCCTCAAGAGAGGAGGTGAGAAGAAGTGAATGAGGACAGGAGAACAAGGAGTGTGAGTGGGCAGTGGTAACTAGAGTGTGTGGGAGACGGTTAGACACGGTGGGTAGGAAATAGCGACAAACTGGGATAGGGTTGATGGGTGGATGTAAGGTGGCTAAAGGGTCAAGGATAACCAATGATACATATGAGTTGGAGAGAGGTAGGGGAAAAGTGATGACTGACAGTACAGAAAGGGTGGGGTGGAATCAACGGAATAGTAATAATGATACAGTAGATAGGAGAAAGATGAAAGGATGAGAGAAAGAGAGATGATGTATGATTGGCTAGGTGGGGGGAGGGGTGCATGGCATAGTGAATGAGAAGATGGAGAGACATCCATCAGTAACAGAAAATATACTTACATTTAGGTGTAGCTGTCATTATGATAAGTATTCCATTACTCTGAGGCAATAAACCTGAATTAAAAGTAGAAATAAATTTCATTAATTAATATTTACCAATAAGGAAGAATATATATATATATTTCATATATATATTTTCAAAATTAATCTATAAATGAATATTAATTGAACAAGGCAATAAAAAAATTATTTCTATGTAGCATTATGGCAGAGGACTGTAAAATCTTCAAAATGGTTTTTCAATAATTATTAAAAAGAAACAAAAAGAAATGCTCACAGAATTTGTTATACAAGGCTTACATAATCTGAACAAAAAAAAAATACTAGCTATGAGAAAAGTGCACTGAGCCAGCATATCAATTTTTTTTATAAGCTCCCAGATTTATGGTTTCTTGCATCTCTTTCATCACTCTCCTTCTCTAATTTATCGATACACAATATTCTATGAACCTGCATAACAGATTTTATATTGATGTTATCATAGTCACATTTTTGCAGAGTGCAACTCTTGCCATGCATAAAACAACTACACTGACAGCTCAAAGAGGTCCAAATTAACAGTTAACACTAAGTAAACATGTCATTGCATTATTTACAAGCAATACAAGAGAATATTGTAGGTCAAGTCCCAGTCCAGAGCATAACTAATTCCCACAGACAAAAGATTGCAATTTCAGACGCATACAATGTTTCAATATCAGTTACACAATTATACAGAGTACATAACCAAAATGAAAAAAAAACAAAACAAAGTCAGTCAATACACAAGCACCTAAGTAGACTGTTAGTCATATATAAAACAACATCAGCTATGACAAATCAAAAACAAACAATAATTCAAGGAAATTAGTGAGTCTTCATTGAAAAGAAAAAAAGAAAAACAGCTAATAAAATGAAAAAAATTTTTAAAACAAAGTAAGTCAATATACCAGAAAGAGCTTCAGACTAACCTCTCCTCACAGTACAAAACCTTAGCAGAGATTATTAATTTTATTATTATTAGTTTGGCTCTGAAACTTTCATTACACAGATTGTAGCAAATTACAAGTTATTCAAAAAGTAATCTCGACAAAGACACACTATTATTTACATGCTATACAAAACAAATTCAAAATGCTTATACTTGTGACCTTGTTTATTGTTGATTCATTCATCACTGACCAAGTATAACACAGTACAGTCAAATGTGAACTATGTTATACTTATCATTGATTGACTTGTGATAACATGTCAGTGATCAGTCAGAGATTCTGCTTGTACCACAAAAATGCACCCCAGTGGCCACCCACAATGCACTGACTATTGCTTGGTTTACATGATCATGTTGCCAAGTTGTGCATTTTTTTAATGCAGATTTACATAGTTGTACCCATCAATATGGGACCAGTGAACAGAAAAAATATAAATGCACTTGATCCTAACAAACAACACAGATGAGTGTACTCTCTATAGGAAAATGTAGACGATCAAGAAATATGTGGAAGCTTCACTGCTGTGGGTCATGAGTCTAGTGTCACTCAATCTACCATCTTTTTCTATTTATATAGTGTATAGAGATGATTCATTTATCATCATTTTTTTGGAGCAAAACCCCGTGATAAACGAGGACCAATGTATTTAAAATCTTCCTCACATATGCATTTAGCTCAACTTAATGCATTAGTCAATCTCTGTCTCTACATGGTCATCTTTCCACAAATAATTAAACACATTAAAAGCTCTTTGTAATATTAATAATTTAACAAGGTTTAAATTACATGCTAGTTTTCCAAGTAAACCACCCTACTTTCCTAATTCTGAGAATAAATTGGGCTGGAAAAGTACAAGTTTTAGAATAGACTGAAGAAAGGAATATCCATTCATCTGGTTCTGTATGTCACAAATGAATATTCAATAGGTAATTTCTATACTTTAGATTTGCTCCTGTAATCCAACTTAGAAAGAGTACATAGGATATTGGAATCAAGCTTGAAAGCAAAATATTATACTGTATGGCAGTCAGCCATGAGTATTGAACAAAGAAGATCTATACAGCTTGGAAAGAAATAGAGTGAATATGTGATCTGCTGTGTGTGCAATATTAACTTCCATGACAAATCATATGAAGTGATAAAGTGATAGGGCATTAAAACTATTAGGAAGACTTATCTGTACTGGAAAACACCTGATTTATGAAAAATGAGTGTGTCTTGAGAGTGAAAGATATCAGTGACAGACAATGATGAGTAAAGATGATATACGAAGAAGTGATGATGTCAGAAGTTAGGATGTTAACATGACCTTGGGAGACAAGCCAAAATCAGCCAGGAAAACCGATATTTGAATAAAGAACATAAATTTTGAGGCAGAACTGACAAAAATTGGAATATGCTTTGCTGTCCAATCCATGCCAATATGTTAAAATGAACATAAAAGCAATGATTGATGTTAATGATGACAAGCACTTAGAGAAAAGTACAAAGTGCAATTTTATCAAAGAACCAAATGAAGTTGGTATTTGATTATGATTTTATTTTAAGACATTATATAATCAAAATAAAATTTTAAGATGTTATATAATCAAAATAAAAAAAAGGATAAACTGATGTGTCATGTAAAAATCTAAAGAAAATCAATCACTTTGTTAACACTCAAAATTAACTTCAATTGAAAATTTATTAGTTTGTCCATCCATTGATGGTTTATTTCAGATTTGTCATGCTTTTAAAATAATTTTCTTTCATTTTTATAAAGAGGTTCCCTTATGTTAGAAGACAAAATCAATTAACTATTGGTACCATTAAGAGTTACAACTTTGTCAACCAAACAATTAAGTTTTTAAGATTTGCTATTTTAAACTTCAGAAATAAAAGGAAAGGAATAATTATATAAGGAGTTTAATAAATGTGCTTTGGACACATGTGTATAGAAAAGAGGGAAAAAACATGAAAATTATCTTATTTCCAAGTAGATTTAACTCTTTTTCTAACTCTTAGTAACCTCATTATATATTGGAAGATTTTTAAAATTTGCTATCAGGTGAGCCAATAAAATGTGGGCCAATAAAGATAAACAAAAAATATCATTAGCTTTCCAGAAAGAAAATTAATAATTTCATAGAATGTGCTGCTAGGTAACCATAAAATACAAAAACAAAATCTTTAGTCATTTATAAATAAAATTAAAAACTAATAATAATTGATTAAACTAATCAATATTTGTTTTTAAAAAGATGAGATGGGGTGAAATGTGCTCAGAACTGGAAGTAGAGAATTAATTCAGCAGACCTAATATAATATTGAGCAGTGAAGTTGATAACACTTAAGAAAATATGGTTTTAAATAATACAGGTGGTTATTTAATCAGTTGTAAATGAAAATCTATTGATACAGTTCATTTGAATTAATTGCAACAGAAACTATCTTTTCCAATATAGTTTAGGATGTGGTGGGGAAAGAGTTTATGACATTTATACCTTTAGACAACATTTTTAAATTTTAATTTTTAGATAAGAGTTTTGTACAAACTTCGATGTCATGGTCAGGTTGAGCTCAAGCCAGTTCCAAAAGACCTACAATTAAGTATTCCAGTTATGAACATCCTGTCTTTTCTGTAGGGATAGTTTACCTAGAACTAGGTTATCCAATATCCTTCTTTATTTCTGATGGTAAAATGTGATTTGAGAGCAATTTGGCAGCTTTTTCGAGTAGTTCAAACTACTGCACAGAGATTCTAACATTGGCCCAACTAATAATATTTATAATAAAAGGAGAAAAAGGAAAACAGCAATAAAGAAGATAATAGTGACAAGGAGGATGAGGAAGATGCTGATAATGACAATTATAATTATGATGAAAATACTGAATATGATAATGAAGATGAAAAATCATAATTAAGATAATATTGATGACAATAATGACTGACAATGATGATGACGATGAAGGTGATATTCTTGATGATGATGAAGCTAATATTGTTGTTGATGATGATGATGCTGATGTTGATGACGAACTGTCATCAGACAGAAGTCTTTCAAAAACAATTATCTGAAAAAATATTTTTAAAAAATTAAAAAAGCAATCTTGCAACAAGAAATATCAGGAAGGTGAAGAATGGGGGAAAAAAAAAAACAATCATATTGATTTGTTTTTATAAAAGAATTTTTTTAAAACTGCTAATTGTGGTGTGGCACAAAAGAGCCAGCCTGATTAGCTTCTGAAGGCTCAAGTCTACAAAGCTAAGCTCATACATAATCAATAAGTTAAGTAATGATACAACCAACCCCATTATCAAGAACTAACACAGAGCCAAATTAAAACAAGGTTTATAATTGGCTTCAAATTTATTGAAAATGCATGAAAGTTGTGAAGTTCATTCATTGCCAAAATGTATTAGAAGCATAAATGTGTTGGTTAAAACAAGAACCAAAAATGAGACAAATTAATTCTCTTTACCCAAGTCCACCCAGCCTACTACCCCTCTCACTCATCTTACCTTCCATGCTGTGTCAATAGTATTTTAAATTCTTCCTTCCTAGAATTTCAACTCTCTAGGAACCACTTTCTACTTATATATTTTGTTTTTGTTTTTCTATAGAGATGTTGACCTACAAATGTTCAAATATATCAATCTTTGTCTCAGAGGGCCTGTGAAAGTCATTTGTATTAACTCTTTCACCTGACTAAACCAGAACACAAATATTTAATTTTTATATTTTACTCCTGTTTTACATCTAATTTCCAAAATATAAAATGTGTCTACTTTTTAACAGCACTAATTTATTGTGAAGTCTGTGTCAACTTTAGCTTCAAGCAATTTGAACTGAAGCCAACTAGTTATGATGCTCAAATTAATTCCACTGTGCAACAATATGAAATGGCTCTACTCTTGTATACCAACAACTTCAACAATACCAAAAGAAAAAACCACATACTTATGCCAGCAAATTATTTCTCTTTCATCTGTCTTTTTATTTTTGTAAACTACAATCGTTGGTATACTTTGGAATTTACTAGTACTATCTTATCTTTAATCAACACACAGTCATTCTTAGAATTTTGCTTTCACTGCTTAAATTACAAATGATTTATAACAGTAGTTTTGTTGAGACATCATTGATCAAATATGCCTGCTGGTATCAACATGTGACACACAGCAGTACTCTAGCTACAGTAGTATGCTAATTAACCCTTTTATGATAAACTGCCTGTAACCCAACCCCTGATATAAACTCCTTGTTTTAGATTAAAACCTTCCATCAAAATTTCAGGAGAATTTATGTTCTAAACATCAGCTTAATAATGGTTTTAAATTTTGGCACAAGGCCAGTAATTTTAGTGGGGTGGAGTAAATCAATTATATTGACCCCAGTACTTGACTGGTAATTTATTTTATTGACCCTGAAAGAGTGAAAGGCTAAGTTGACTTTAACAGAATTTGAACTCAGAAAATAAAGCCAGCAGAAATGTTGCTGAGCATTTTGTTTAACATGCTAACAATTCTGCTAGGCTTACATGTTTAATAATGTAAAATGTGAGGTAATTTACTAAATTCTTCATTATTTTCAGAGTTTATTCAAGCGAAAGCCACATATTTCAACATAAATATTGTAACAAAATGGTTAGGATACAAAAATTACGCTTGTTATTTTGATTAATTTAAAAGAAATAAATTGGGAAAGGATCTCAAGAGAGGATTAGCTTGGGTAAGATACAAATTATGTTTATTGATCATAGAATCACTGATGATACCAACTGCAAGAAGTTTATTTTTACAGAATCATCATGGTGGTGTGGTGGTTAGATAAACAGTTTGTGTGAACCATACATGCTGTAAGAAGCAAAGAGAGTTCACTGCAGAATTTTTTAAACAGGCAAGTGTATAGCTGTCTTTAGCCCTTATGATTAAATGTTAAAGAACTGCAGAAAAAATTCCAAACTTAGAAGAGAGGTCTAGAGTTTAAGGGTTAATGTGGGAACATCAGAAAAAGGGGACACAAAATCTCAGTGCCATAAAGGAAGAAATACTGCATAGAATTTGGAAAGATCACCATCACCACCATCATCATATTCACATCCACTTTTTTATGAGGCAGGTGGACTTTGTTGAGGCAGATACTCTATTGCCTTCCTGTAGCCAACCTTTGCTGGTTTTCAAGTAAAATATCTCAGTATGGCTAGACATGTTTTCCCAAAAGACTGGGAACAAAGGATACTGCTTGTATGACAAAGACATTCTCACACAAGTCAAGACAAGGAGACACTAATACACATACACACACACACACACACACGTGACAGGTTTCTTTCAGCTTTTGTCTACCAAATTCATTCATAAGGCTTTGTTTGACTCTGAACTATAGTATGATACCTACTGGTAGTAATTTAATTGATAAATCTCAATAAATAGGTAGCTTAGTGCCATTAAAAAAAATTCCTTTATTTCTAGGATACATAAACTTTTATGAAAACAAAGTCAAGTGGAAATATTTTTAATTTACTCAACAAATAATTATTCAATAAACAGAGAATACCCACAACCATTTTATTCCCACATACCTTAATTTACAATTCATATAAAGGGACCCCAAATAGCTATAGTAAAATTTTTTAATGTAGTAAAGATGAACATACCAATAGACATTTTAAATCTCATTTTGATTTATATCAATTTGACACATGTTCTTCAGGCATTGCTGTTTGTTTGAGAAGCTTGCTTCACAACCATGTGATCTCAGATTCATTCCCACTGTGTGGCGCCTTGGGTTTTGTGTCCTCTGCTATAGCCTTGAGCTGACCAAAGCTTTATGAGTAGAGATGGAATTTGGTAGATGGAAACTCAAAAAAAGCAGTTGCATGTACATGTGTGTGTGTATAATCTTGTCCAGACATTACATGATGGGTGTAAATAAGAGTATAATCAGCATACAATCAGCGTTGTTCATTTCCAGTCTCCCATGGGAAAACATGTCTGGACATAATAAATATTTACCTTACTTGGAAACAGGCGAGGATTGGTGATAGGAAAGGGATCTGGTTGTAGATCTGCCTCAACAAATTCCGGCTGACCCATAAAAGCATGGAAAAGTGGACATTAAAATGATGATGATGATGATGATGACGATATGGTACTTAAGAGTAAACATTTCTGAGCAGTCATATGAAAAAAGAAAGACATTTTGTTTAGTTGACAAGTCTCCAGATTATTATAATCTGTCCAAATTGAATGAATTCATAAAAAAAAAAAGCTTGCTAAAACTGCAAACGCATTGTATAGCCAAATTAAAAATATAAAAAAAAAATGCTTACAAAATTTCATAAATAAAAGATTTTGTTTTAATAAAGAAACCAGAAGAAAAGTATAATTAAAAAGTAGCAAAATTTTCTGATTGTGTGGTTAGGAAGTTACAGACACAACATAGCTGTGTGGTTAAGAAGCTTCTTTTGCAATCATGTGGTTTTGGGTTCAGTATCACTGCACAGCACCTTGGCCAAGAGTGTCTGCTTATATGAGGGCCCAGTTTGACCAATGCTTACGCAGAAACTGTGTGGCAGCCCATCATATATATATATATCATCATCATCATCATCATCATCGTTTAACGTCCGCTTTCCATGCTAGCATGGGTTGGACGATTTGACTGAGGACTGGTGAAACCGGATGGCAACACCAGGCTCCAGTCTGATTTGGCAGAGTTTCTACAGCTGGATGCCCTTCCTAACGCCAACCACTCAGAGAGTGTAGTGGGTGCTTTTACGTGTCACCCGCACGAAAACGGCCACGCTCGAAATGGTGTCTTTTATGTGCCACCCGCACAAGCCAGTCCAGGGGCACTGGCAACGATCTCGCTCGAAAATCCTACAGGAGCCAGTCAGGCGGTACTGGCAACGGCCACGCTCAAAATGGTGCATCTCATGTGCCACCCGCACAAGAACCAGTCCAGGGGCACTGGCAACGATCTTACTTGGCTTGCCGGGTCTTCTCACGCACAGCCCATTTCCAAAGGTCTCGGTCCGTAGTCATCGCCTCGGTGAGGCCCAATGTACGAAGGTCTTGCCTCACCACCTCAGCCCAGGTCTTCCTGGGCCTACCTCTTCCACGGGTTCCCTCAACTGTTAGGGTGTGGCACTTTTTCACGCAGCTATCCTCCTCCATTCTCACCACATGTCCATACCAGCGCAATCGTCTCTCTTGCACGCCACAACTGATGCTTCTAATGTTCAGCTTTTCTCTCAAGATACTTACACTCTGACGGGTATTCACATTGACATTACACATCCAACGGAGCATACTGGCTTCATTCCTTGCGAGCTTACGTATGTCCTCAGCAGTTACAGCCCATGTTTCACTGCCATGTAGCATGGTTGTTCGTACGCATGCGTCATACAGTCTGCCTTTTACTCTGAGTGAGAGTCCCTTTGTCGCCAGCAGGGGTAAGAGCTCTCTAAACTTTGCCCAGGCTATTCTTATTCTAGCAGCTACACTTTCAGCGCACCCACCCCCACTACTAACTTGGTCGCCCAGATAGCGGAAGCTATCGACTACCTCTAGTTTTTCACCCTGGAGTGAGATAGAAGTTGTTTCCTGTTTGTTTGCAGTCTTTATTGCACCTGAACATCTGCCACAAACAAAAACTAACTTGCTAGTTAACCTGCCTTTGATGTTGCTGCACCTCTTATGTGTCCATAGCTTGCACCGGGTACATCTTATAGAGTTACTACCTACTCCTTTTCTACATACTGAGCAGGGCCATCTACCTGAAGGGGTTTGTGTTTTATCTACCTTCCTACTTATTAGGATTTTGGTTTTAGCTAGGTTGACTCTAAGGCCCTTCAATTCTAGACCTTGCTTCCACACCTGAAACTTCTCCTCTAGTTCTGATAGTGACTCCGCAATTAGGGCAAGGTCATCAGCATAGAGGAGCTCCCAGGGGCAACCTGTCTTGAACTCCTCTGTGATTGCCTGGAGGACTATGGTAAATAATAGGGGGCTGAGGACGGAACCTTGGTGGACCCCTACCTCTACCCGGAATTCATTGCTGTACTCATTTCCAACCCTCACCTTACTGGCCGCATCTCTGTACATGGCTCGCACAGCTCTCACTAGCCATTCTTCTATCCCAAGTTTCCTCATTGACCACCAGATAAGGGATCGGGGGACCCTGTCAAAGGCTTTCTCCATGTCAACGAAAGCCAGGTACAGAGGTTTATCCTTGGCTAGGTATTTCTCTTGCAACTGTCTCACTAGAAATAAGGCATCAGTAGTGCTTTTACCTGGCACGAACCCAAACTGCATCTCATCTAAATTGATTCGCTCCCTAATTAGTTGGGCTATGACCCTCTCTGTAACTTTCATAACCTGATCTAACAGCTTGATGCCTCTGTAATTATTTGTATCTAAAGCGTCCCCTTTACCTTTGTAGCAGTTGACTATGATGCTGCTACACCAGTCATAGGGTATGACTCCTTCGTGTATCACCTGGTTCGTAATACGGGTGACTAGGCTATAGCCAACACTGCCAGATATTTTGAGCATCTCTGCAGTGATTCCTGATGGGCCGGGGGCTTTCCCGGTCTTCATACTCTTAATTGCTTTATCTACCCTGGTACTATCAACTCGGATAGCTGGTCCCTCTATTGGGTCGACATAAGGCAGGCTCTCTTTCTCCCATTCATTCTCTTTATTAAGCAATCTATCGTAGTGGCATCTCCAGACCTCTTTCTTTGCATCCTCATTTAATGCAAGCGTACCATCATCCATGCGAACACATTTCTCTCCTACAACATCACTATTCTCTCTCCTACACTGTCTTGCAACCCGAAATACCTCGAGTCTTTGGTCCTCACGGCGCAGAACATTGGCAAATCTTTCCTTATCTGCTTCCCCTCTGGCTAAATAAACCTGTCGCCTAGCCTCCCTTCTGGCACATTGGTACAATTCCCTGCTACCACCGTTCTTCCAGTCCTTCCAAGCTTGTTTCTTTTGTCTAATAGCCCTGTCTACCTCCTTGTTCCACCACCACGTTACTCTGGGTTGGGAGGGGACCTTACACCACCCACAAATCTGGTCGGTGGCTTTCAACAGGTTGTCCCGCAGAAATCTCCAATTGTCTTCCACGTTGTATGATGCTATATCCCCTTCTATTTCGTTAAATGCTTCAAGTAACTTGTCTCTAAGTCTCCGTCCGTTTGCAGGGTCTTTAAGCTTCCACACCCTTCTTCTCCAAGCCTGTCTAATTCTGGGCACCCATTTTGCCTTGATCCCAAAGTCGCTAACTACTAATCTATGTTGTGGGGTACATTCTTCGCCAGGGTAGGTTTTGGCATTTATAAGCCGCCCTCTTTCCCTATTTCTGGCGAGGATGTAGTCGATTTGGCTAGAGTGTCTGCCGGAGCGGTAGGTGACTAGGTGACTGGCAGGTTTCCTGAAGTTGGTATTGCAGACCATAAGATTGGTTGCATCACAGAACTCCAGCAGTCTGGTTCCCTCCTCGTTGCGGGAACCGAAGCCATAGCCTCCATGTATGCCATGGAAGCCCCCAGCACGACGTCCGACATGACCGTTGAAGTCTCCAGCCACAAAGAGAAGGTCCCTGTCACTCGTCGACGAGGTAGTTTGCAAGAGGGTGTCATAGAATTGGTCTTTCAGACCATCTGGTAGCCCAGGTTGAGGTGCATAGGCTGAGATGACAGTAGCTAATCTATGATGAAGCACTAGTCTGATCTTAAGTACTCTGTCACTTACTCTAACGACCTCGATTACCTTATCCACCCATTTCTCCGCTAGAAGTATTCCTACGCCCCCGACCCCGTCAGTGTTCCCTGCCCAGAAAATCTTGTACCTGTGTTCTTTGCCTGTGAGGAACCTTGCAGAACCTCCTCTCCATCTTACTTCCTGGATGCAGCACATATCTACGCATCTCCGTTCAAGCATCTCAACAATTTCACCAGATCTACCTTTCAGCGTGCCGACGTTGAGAGTGCCAATCCTAACAGTATGGGTGTTGGGGGTGTGGGCCTGTAGCCTGGGAAGAGGAAAAGCAGTGTCGTGTACCTGAAAAGAAAACTTGCAATTGGAAGAATTCATAAGCAAAACATTACCTACAACCTGCAAACATTTCTCAACCTTAATGCGCTACCCAAAGGTAGGGGAGAGGATGGCCAAGGCCACTAGATGGGTTCCGGGAGACAGCCGAGGTTGACAGGATGACAAAGGGATGAACTTCCGGTGGAGGGGGCGGGATGACAGAGGAATGAACTTCCGGTGGAGGGGGTGGGATGACAGAGGAATGAACTTCCGGTGGAGGGGGTGGGATGACAGAGGAATGAACTTCCGGTGGAGGGGGTGGGATGACAGAGGAATGAACTTCCGGTGGAGGGGTGGGATGACAGAGGAATGAACTTCCGGTGGAGGGGGTGGGATGACAGAGGAATGAACTTCCGGTGGAGGGGGCGGGATGACAGAGAAATGAACTTCCGGTGGAGGGGGTGGGATGGCAGAGGAATGAACTTCCGGTGGAAGGGGTGGGATGACAGAGGAATGAACTTCCGGTGGAGGGGTGGGATGACAGAGGAATGAACTTCCGGTGGAGGGGGTGGGATGACAGAGGAATGAACTTCCGGTGGAGGGGGTGGGATGGCAGAGGAATGAACTTCCGGTGGAGGGGGTGGGATGACAGAGGAATGAACTTCCGGTGGAGGGGGTGGGATGACAGAGGAATGAACTTCCGGTGGAGGGGGTGGGATGACAGAGGAATGAACTTCCGGTGGAGGGGGTGGGATGACAGAGGAATGAACTTCCGGTGGAGGGGGTGGGATGACAGAGGGATGACAGACGAATGAACTTCCGGTGGAGGGGGTGGGAGGGCGGGTTACCGCCAGCGAGTAGATAGGGCTCTTAATTGTAGATTTTAAATATTTGAGAGACAACAATGCATAAATCGTAATTTTTTTAAAAAGAGCAATGAATTCTGGGTGATTAGAATATAACGTAGCATGAATTTAGGAAGCTTAGAAAATGAATAAGCATGAATTTAAGACAACAACTGAATTCAATTGAATTTCATGGAGAGAAACAAGATAAATAATAAGGGACAAAACTAAAGCGCAAGGTATTGAGATGTTTGAGGCCGCAAATAAATAAAAATCTCTATCTTATCTGCATCTTGGGTATTTCGTCGTAGTACGTCAGCGAGATAATTTAGAATGGGTTTCTCATTTATATATAGCCAGAACCTGAAGACCTTAAAGGAAAAAACTACGAAGGGGAGAGAGAGGATGGAGGGGTAGACAGAGGCATGGCGGGAGAAAAGATCATCATCATCATCATCATATATATATATAAAGAGAGAGAGAGAGAGAGAGAGAGAGGGGGGGACCAGTCAAGCAGCACATCACGCTGTAATTCTTGGGCTGAGAAATCAACACTTAAAAGCCATAATTTTAAGGAGCGATAAGAATTTTTGAATAAAGGAAAATGGGTAGTGGTGGTGGGTAGGTACCGCCAGCGAGTAGATAGGGCTCTTAATTGTAGATTTTAAATATTTGAGAGACAACAATGCATAAATCGTAATTTTTTTAAAAAGAGCAATGAATTCTGGGTGATTAGAATATAACGTAGCATGAATTTAGGAAGCTTAGAAAATGAATAAGCATGAATTTAAGACAACAACTGAATTCAATTGAATTTCATGGAGAGAAACAAGATAAATAATAAGGGACAAAACTAAAGCGCAAGGTATTGAGATGTTTGAGGCCGTAAATAAATAAAAATCTCTATCTTATCTGCATCTTGGGTATTTCGTCGTAGTACGTCAGCGAGATAATTTAGAATGGGTTTCTCATTTATATATAGCCAGAACCTGAAGACCTTAAAGGAAAAAACTACATATATATATATATATATATATTGTTGTTGGCACTCCGTTGCTTACGACGTCGAGGGTTCCAGTTGATCCGATCAACGGAACAGCCTGCTCGTGAAATTAACGTGCAAGTGGCTGAGCACTCCACAGACACGTGTACCCTTAATGTAGTTCTCGGGGATATTCAGCGAGACACAGTGTGACAAGGCTGACCCTTTGAAATACAGGTACAACAGAAACAGGAAGAAAGAGTGAGAGAAAGTTGTGGTGGAAGAGTACAGCAGGGTTTGCCACCATCCCTTGCCGGAGCCTTGTGGAGCTTTAGGTGTTTTCGCTCAATAAACACTCACAACGCCCGGTCTAGGAATCGAAACCGCAATCCTATGTTCGCTGCCCTAACCACTGGGCCATTGCGCCTCCACGATATATATATATATATAAATACACATTATCATTTAATGTCTGTTTTTCATGCTGGCATGGGTTAGATGGTTTGACTGAAAACTGGTAAGCTGGGAGGGGAAGCTGCTCCAGCTTCCAGTCTGATTTAGAATGAGTTCTACGGCTGGATACCCTTCCTAAAGCCAACCACTCCAATAGTGTAGTGGGTGCTTTTTATGTGCCACTGGTATGGGTGCCAGATATGAAACACTGGCATCGGCCATGACTATGATCTCACTTGGCTTGACAGGTCTTTGTGTATATCACCCTCCGCCCATCACCAGACAATTGGCATTGGTTTATTTACATCCCTGTAACTAGGCAATTCGGCAAAAGATATCAATAGAATAAGTACCAGACTTTGAAGATAAGTACTGGAGTCAATTTGCTCAACAAAACCTTTCAAGATGGTGCTCCAGCATGGCTGCAATCCAATGACTGAAGCAAGTAACAAAAAAAAAAAAAGAAAGAAGAAAGGAAAACATCAAATGAATTCAATTTTACCTGTGAGAAAGGAAGGAAGTTTACTCTCCAAAGTCAACAGAAAAGAAAATGACTTGTAATGTTGAAATAACATTGATATGAAATGGTGACAATGAAGAAATTAGCATGTTTACTGTCATTGCAAGACAATTGTTGATTAACATACTTTACACAACAAAGAAAAGGAAGGTAGGAAAAAAGAAAATAACAACAACAAAAATGTTGTGCAAAGATTTAATTTTGGAAGACTTGTCAGTTTTTAGCTGGCCTCACCCCTTAACTCACCCATACTCCTTAACTAACTTTAGACCTTGTATTAGGTGTTATTTTTATTTCATTTCTTTTTTGTTTTTGCACTAAATTTCCATTATCTAATTAGCATGTAAACTTAATGAACATATTGAAGTAAAAAAAGGAAGTTAAATTAAATAATATCATGTGATAATTCGTTTTAGCTTTCTGGGGAAATGTAAATACATTAAAAAAAAAAGAGAAATCTTCATTGCCTTTCTAAATTTAGCACAAGGCCAGCAATTTTGAGGGAAAGGAGAGTTGATTACATCAATCCAAGTGTTTGACTGGTCCTTATTTTATTGATCCGAAAAGGACAAAAAGTAAAGTTGACCTCAATGGAATTTGAACTCAGAACATGAAGCTGGAAGAAATGCTGCTGCTAATGATTCTGCTGGCACACTGCCTTTTCACTGCCCATAATAATCCTTTCTACTATAGGCACAAGGCCTGGAATTTGGGGAGAGCGGGCTAGTTGATTAGACCGACCCCAGTATGCAACTGGTACTTAATTTATCGACTCCAAAAGAATGAAAGGCAAAGTCGACCGCAGCGAAATTTGAATTCAGAACATAGCGATGAGCGAAACACCACTAAGTATTTCATTTCATCCAGTGTGCTAACAATTCTGCCAGCTCACCACCTTTTCACTGCCCATAATAATACAAGAAGATCAATTTGATACGAAAGCATGTCAATGGGAAATATTAAAAAAAAAACACACACACATACTTCCAGCAAGAAAATATAAGATTATTGATAGAGACTGATTTGATTTGGAAACTTATGATTTTTGAAAGCCAACAGTTTACATCTGCCCACCTACTTTAACTGACTTTCTTAATGTATTTTCTTATTTCCTTAATGTATTTTCTTTCTAGATTTAGGGTTTTCAAATATGATGAGAATACTTTTAAAATATAGACATGGCTGTGTAATTAAGAAGTTCACTTTGCAACCATGTGGTATGGGGTTCAGTCCCACTGTATGTCAGCTTGGGCAAGTATCTTCAGCTATAGATCCAGACCGACCAAAGCCTTGAGTAGATTTGGTAGAAGAAAACTATGTAGAAGCTTGTTTTGTGTGTGTGTGTGTGTGTGTGTGTGTGTGTGCGTGTGTGTGTGTGCGTGCGTGTGTGTGTGCGTGTATTTATGTTGTATAAGCTTGTGTATGTATGTATGTGTGTGTGTGTGTATCACCCCACCACTTGACAACCAAAATCAGTTAGCATATTCACAATTTAGCAGTTTGGTAAAAGAGACTGATAGAATAAGTACCAGACTTTAGAAAGAAGTGCTGGAGTTCAATTTGTTTGACTAAACCCTTCAAGGCAGTACCCTAGCATGGCCGCAGTCCAATGACTGAAACAAGTAAAGGATAAATGACATTTTTATATGAATCTAGATTAGGTGAATAGCTAAAATAGCTAATGCTTCATCTTTAATAAATACATTATTACCTCTGTGGAGGTAATAATGTATTAACAACAGACAAGATGAAGACAAATATCCGTCAAATGTAAATAAACAATAAATTCATCAAAATTTATATGCATTAGTATAAACAGAAATGATAAAAAAATATTTTATTCATCTTAGGTTCATTTATTTTCTTTAGTTTTGTTTTCCCAGTTACTCATTGCATAAAAATTTTAGATTTTACACAAGAGCATTCCTTTAGATTTGTGACATTCAGCCTTTTCTTAGGGACATTAGCAATATGAATGAAACAAGAAGATTGCAAATGTATCATTAACATCATTAAATGTCCACTTTTCCATGTTTACATAGTTCGGATGGAATTTATTGAGGTAGATTTTCTATAGCCTCACTTGTTTCCAGGTAAGGTAATATTTCCTATGGCCAGGCACGTATTTCCATGAACAACACAGCTCGTATCACAGTGGTGCTTGTTAATAACCACAAATCCATTCAGAAGGATTAGGTTAGCCCATGGCCATAGTAGAAAACCCTTGCCCAAGATGCTGTATAGAAGGACAAAACACAAAACCACATGGCTGGAAATCATGAATTGATATGCATTTTTTTAGAGGTCAAATATTAAGATAGTAAGTGGTTTTCTTGAAATGAACTTTGAAATAGTTAACTCCTAAAACAGCTGCCATTCTATTCAGATGTTTGAAATTCTTAGAAACATCTGGAATAACTTATTTAGACGTAAAGATTGAAAATGAAATGGTGTCCATACCATTAACAACTGGTTAATTTGCAATCTGCAGTCAACATCTATTACCAATGAGAATATTTTTTTTCTTCTCAAGCAAGAATGAATACTATATAATTGCTAAATAGATAAACAACTTTTGAATCAATCAATCAACCTTTCATGAACTCATTATTGACTGTCTTATCTAAACAACAAAATCAATTAAACACCACCTCGTAATATAGCTATTCGCAAAAAGTAGTCCTGCGAGTAGAAGTTTCAAAATGTAGAAAAAAAAACTGAAGTCCTGAAGGCTAAATCAAAACTGCAAGCCAGATTATTGTAAGTTGATTCTTGCTCAATGTGGAAGTATTAAACTCATAATTACAATAACGAGACAACTAGTAAGATTGCGTTTTGTTATCTTTAATAAAAGTAAATGAAAATCACTGAACAATTTATCATAATTGATCAATATTAGCAACAATATTAATTGTAATGATTCCTTTCGTAGATATATGCCATAATTTATGATATGCAGTTAATTAAGTCCACAGCAATACACATGTAATAGTTATTTAATTGAATTAGAAAAGGTTAAAGAATAAAGCTGATGAGAGCATCAATTGAACTTAGAAAATGGACAATAACAATTAACACATAAATTTCAAACTAAGAATGGTTTAAGCTTTTAATGAAAATAAATAAAAAGGTAATGACTACATATATGTGTAATTTAAAAAAAAGCAAATGATATATTAACATCATGACACATGTTTCTATACCATTGTCATTTCAGACTCATGAACTCATTCATCACAAATAATAGTTATAACAGAGTTCAGTTGGTAACAAGAGGTATATAAGTATAAGCTATAGATTATCATGACACAGAAAGTGGTATTTAAAAATATAAGGCAACTAGTGTAGAAGTAGAGAAATGACACAGAAGGTGGCATTTAGATAAGATAATTAGTGCAAAAGCAGAAAACTTATAGTTAAAGAATATGCAGATTATTGAAGCAGCAAGATTTTCTTCATCATCTAATATGAAATGGCAAGAAGGTGACACTAATTAATAAATATGATTAGTGAGTATAATACATAAAGAAAACTCTCATTGCATATTTAGAAATTTACATAATATATTAAAACATAGGTGACATTTAACATATTTGAAGTGAAACTATGTTGGCCCAAACTGTGTTTTCAAGTATTGCATTGCTCTACTTGCAATGGATCAATAAGGTAGCGAGATGCTGAAGCAGTGTAGGCAATAGCAGATAAAAAGAGAACAAAGTAAGTGACAGGAAGGAAACACTTATAGCTTAGAAATATGACTACAAGGTCGGTAGGCATGAAGAGCAAAGGGGAAATTCGTTCCAAATTCCATTGAATGCATTAAAGAAAGGAAGGTGAAAAGGTTCATTAATGTAGGCTGATTTCTCAATCTTACCTAGAGAAATGAAACGATCAAAGAAAGGTACACTCACACACAAATATGTATATATTTATAATATATATATATATAATGTATGTGTGTGTGTGTGTGTGTGTGTGCATGCATGCATATGTAAAATGTATATATGTAGATAGCTGGACAGATAGATAGAGAGATAGATAGATAGATACGTAGGTAGATAGATAGATAGATAGATAGATACGTAGATAGATAGATAGATAGATAGATAGATACGTAGATAGATAGATAGATAGATAGATAGGTGCTATAATCATACACTGTTCTTGCTCTACAGTAATATTACCTCAGTAAATAATATTGCTGTTTATAAAAAATGGGGAAGAATACATGTTAAACGAATTAAATATATTTATTTCAGTTAAGAGACATATATTTGAGTGATTTGATTCATCATTATTGATCTTAAGGCTAATGAAACGAAGGTTTACTTCCTCAAACAGACATGCCACGAATCCTTAACCTTATCTCTCACTGCTTCTAAAACAAATGTGTATATATTGACAGGTTATAGACTAAAGGACAAACATTGTTTCCACAGTAATATTCAACAGATTGGTGAAACATATTCATCCAGATTTATATATCTGTCATCAAAGTTCACAAATCTAAGAAAATGGTAAAGGTCAAACGAAAAGTGTTCATATAAATTTAATCAAAATAGATTAAGCTGTCTATGTATCATATTCAATGTATACACAGGCTAGTTACTGTGGTATTTGTTCTCAGATGACATCTCTTATGGACATGATATGTTAAAATTGCAATAAATATTGAAGGGAAATGAAAATCATTGCAGCAGCAATCAGAGAAAAGCTGAGATGCATTTTGACCTTTTGGGGCCTTTTCAATGACATGTACTCACAACCAGCCACATGCTTAGTTGAGAACTTGTTACTTCATATAAAGTAAACAGTAAATAAAACATTCACTGGTGTTGTGAACAGCCAGTCAGCTGAAGAAAAATCTGCTAAACACAATTGAGGCAGTATTAAAATTTCAATAGCCATCTGTATATCATAATTAATGTATATATATCACTGATAGGCTAAATACTGCAGTCCCTACAGTGCATTATTTTTTTTAATACAGTATATCCATAAGAGATGTTATCTCTGGATATATACTGTAGTAACTTGCCTATCAACAGTGTATATACATTAAATAATTATTGCAAAACCAGAATAAAGATTGAATTTGGATTTAAAAGAAAGCTTGAATATATTTTAAGATTCAGCTGTCAATTTAGGAGCATGTGAAATGGATAGATAAGAGTAGTTATAAAATTACACTGAAGTTTATAAATATATGTTCTAAAGCAGTGGTTCTCAACCATTTATTACCCATGGGCCTCTTTGATCCCTACTTTACTCTACTGGACTCCCATAACCATTTACTGTGTACAAAAAATATTTTTTAATATTTTTATACTTAAATAGTATTAGGAATTATATAAAAAAAAAAGTCAAAATATTTTGTGTATTGTAGAAATATAACCTATTTATTACATATTAATTTTAATAGCAAAGTTCTAAAGGTTATGGGAGACAGAACAGGAAGTTTCAAAGGTCAGCAACAAGTGAGCTATGACCTACAAATATGTTACTCAGCTGTTCTCTGTGAGCCTTGCTTCAGTCATTGGACACTGGCCAGGCTGGGTCACCATCTTCAAGAGTTTAGTCAAACAAATCACTTCCATTACTGGTACTTATACTATTATAAGTACCAGTCTGGTACTTATACTATTAGTCTCTTTCACCAAACTACCAAATTGCATGGATATAAACAAACCAACACTGGTTTCATGCAATGATGGGGATCAAAAACAAGCACTCACTCACTTTCTCTCTCACACACACACATATATACAATGGGCTTCCACACAGTCTCCATCTACCAAATTCACTCACAAGACATTGGTTGGCCCATGGCTACAGTAAAAGACATTTGACCAAGTTGTCGTGCAGTGGAACAGAACTTGAAACCATGTGATTCTTAGCTACACTGCTCTGTAGCCTCAGCCACAGAGCAGTTAACTGTTTTTAGTTAATCTTTTATTGTCATATTTTGTTCAATTTTTGCTTATACAAGAACTGAAAGTGATGGGAATGTGGGGAGAGAGTAATATACAGAGATATCTTTAAATGCAAGATATGATATACATGGAAACATGAGAAAATGTAGAAAAAGTCAAAAATGGCTAATACAAAAATAAGTTACTGATTCTTGTATTAATTAATGAACATGTCTAGTCAGGATAATATTTAGAAAAATTATTGCATATTTAGAATATTTTATTATATAATCACACACACACACTCACTAGTAAACTCTTATATATAGGCACAGGAGTGGCTGTGTGGTAAGTAGCTCGCTTACCAACCGCATGATTCCGGGTTTAGTCCCACTGTGTGGCACCTTGGGCAAGTGTCTTCTACTATAGCCTCGGGCCGACCAAAGCCTTGTGAGTGGATTTGGTAGACGGAAACTGAAAGAAGCCTGTTGTATATATGTGTGTGTGTGTGTGTGTGTGTGTGTGTGTCCAACATCGCTTGACAACCGATGCTGGTGTGTTTATGTCCCCATCACTTAGCAGTTCGGCAAGAGGGACTGATAGAATAAGTAGTAGGCTTACAAAAAATAAGTCTTGGGATCGACTTGCTTGACTAAAGGCGGTGCTCTAGCATGGCCGCAGTCAAATGACTGAAACAAATAAAAGAAAAGAATAAAAAAGAATCAACATTTCGCTAATCAAAACTGTTTTGAAATCATCATCATCATCATCATTTTAACATCCCTTTTTCATGATTGCAGAGATGAGATGAACTTTGATGAGGCAGATTTTCCTACAGCTAGATTCTCTTCCCATAGTTAGCCCTCACCTGTTTCCAAGTAATGGTAATATTTACCCTGATCCTTCAAGCAATGGCCAGCTCAATTATTTGGAAATGCTTTCACAGAGGATTGTAAATAAATGACACCATTTGTATGATGGTAACTTTTTGTTTGCTATTAGCACACACATGTTAAGACAAGGAATAAAAAATATGCACATGCAAAACACCTACACTTATACAAAGAGAGAGATACATACATGACAGATTTCTTACAGTTTCTGTCTACTAAATTACACACACAAGACATTGGTTAAATTAAGGCTATAGTAGAAGACAACAGCTGACAGTGTCTGTGTAGGAGAAATAAGCGCAAAGCCACGTAGTTTAGAAGCAAACTTCTTAAGCACACTGGTATATGTGTAAGAGTATTCTTGTTTGTTTGTGTTAACCCCCCACCATCACCCGTGTTGGTGCGTTTACGTGTCTGTAACTTAGCGGTTCAGCAAAAGAGAATGATAGAATAAGTACCAGGCTTTAAGAAAAGTACTGGTGGGGTGAAGGTCAATTCATTGAACTAAAATTCTTCAAAGCAGTGCTCCAGCATGGCCACAGTCTATTGACTGAAACCAGTAAAAGATAAAATATATATATCTTAATATATAAAGCTGAAATTGTGTGTTTGTGTGAAGCCTTTTTAAAAGTTTATAGAAATCCACATTTTCCACTTTTTCGTAAAAATCTTTACATCAATGGAATTTTCTCGATGTGAACTTTCCAGTGCAGTAATTAGATTTTTAAAATTCCATTTACTTTGTGTAATTTAAGGGAGATTTGGCTGTTGTTTCTAGCAACTTTTATATTTCATCCCTTCTACCTGGAATGCCATTCTTACACACGCGCTCAACATAAAAATATAGAGAGTAAGAGTAAAAGAAGGAGAGGGAGAGAGAGAGAAAGTGATACATACAACGTCATAGATTAAACTTTCATCTCAGTATTCTTTACCTATTTTTCATAACATAGATACGTAAAAACACACACAACCACACATACATAACCTGTGACAACAACATACACATTGCTCTCAATCTCTATTTATTTCTCCCCCTCTTCCTCTCTCAAACATATACACGTGCAAGTGAACACAATCATTCACATCGTGGTATATTTACAAAACATTGATGGCATAACTACAGAGTTGTACCCACCAACTTTGGAAGGTCATAACTTTCATTAAAATGAATATTTTTTCATGAAATTTTGTACAAATGTACCTTCATGTATGTACATTTCAAGCATGTAGGAATTTTGAAGGAAACAACTGCAGGTTATTTTTGAGAAGTGTTCCCCATTTGGTGGTGTTTCGGAGCAAGTCGTCCATATTTGTTTTATTTTTCTCTATTGTGTGCTTATGTGCATCCTTAGATTTCTAATGAAGTAATAGGCAGTGAAGAGAAGCAGTCATAAGAAAACTTTTAACTACCCCTATTCCTTTCTCTCCCCCTCTCTACCTCTTCCTCTCTCGCGCTCTCAAAAGCATACACGTGCAAGTACACAATCATTCAGTAAAATATAACTCATGTTCATCAATGTTTTGTAAATTTACCAAGATTTTCACTAGGGTGTTAGGGTTAGGGTTTTAGGGTCAGGGTTTAGGATTAATGTTACGGTTACGGTTTTTAGAGTCAGGGTTAGGGTTAGTGTTAGGATTAGGGTTGGGTAATCGTGCGGGTGTTAATCTGAAAAATTACAGATATGTGAAAGGTACCGACACTGCCATCTATTATAACTTTTGTTGTTCTGTTTAATATATACATAGATTATGCCTCCAAAGAAGAGAGTTCGCTGGGGAAAGACAGCAACCGGTTTAAAATGACAGCAACAGACTGCAGTAATGCACCACATTCCAGAAGCTATTTTGAACATAATGCAAAATGGTGCATCAACATCTTCTGCCCAATCTGATAGAATTCTGGCAAAACTGTGTAGCAACAGATTGCCAGCAATTGCTTCATCAGAAATTGCCGTCCTAGCTCCTGCTAAAAGGGATTACCCTGCTATGTATAATCAGGGCAGCGCAAAAAGTTGTTTTGCACAAGCATTTCTATAGCCAATTACACGGATGAAATTTACGTATGCTTAATAATTTTACGCAAAACAGCCTTCAGACTTTCCCTATTAATTTCATCGTCTTTTGAATTATGAACATATTTACATCATAAGGGTTTTTTTGTTGTAAGGCTTTCTTTTTTAGTTGATTTTCAACTAGCAAGACTTATCGTAGATGGCATAATAAGTCACACCCGGACAAGGTCGGGTTATACTGCTAGTATATATATATATATATATATATATATATATATATATATATGTATGTATATATATATATATATATATATATATATATATAGATATATAGATATATATATATATATATATATATATTACAGAAATCAATGTCTTTAAAAATCATTTTAAGTATTCAGAAGATAAAGATTTCCACTGAAATGATATAATCAAACTAATTACCCGAAACCTCTTATGTCTCAGTTCTATATGTCCACAGAAAACAAATAAGCCACATGTGTAGATGTAAGTCATATTTATATATTCAGTTAATATCTATGATAAATGAATAGAAATGAGACAATGGACTTAACTAAAATAACTACACACCTTTTATTTTATTATTATTTTTTTATAATGAGACTCAACAGCAAATATTCATTCCAATCTTATTTGATATTTTCTTTTAAAAGATTTGAAATTCAGACCTGCTTATCTTCATTAGTTAAAGATATATCATAGCAACCGATAGCTTTATCTAAATATCAGCTATCTAAAAATAATAGAACTTGAGATGTGTTTCTTGTTTCAGACCCTCTGGCAATATAAATTATAAATCAATATAACCAATTTCACTGAAGCCACATCTCCATTTGAATATTCCTGGGAAATGCTTTGTCACTAAGCCACAATTCTTAAAGTCAATAGCACTGGCAAAGCTGATTCTATAAAGATATATTTTCTTTATGTATATTATCTAATCTATAATCCTTATCAAGTATGCAGTGAACCTCCAAGTTACCATGAACATTTTATACATGAGAAACTAGATTAATATATCTTTCTTGGATTGACTACATAGTTCTATGCCATGATTTGGAATATCATATTCATTGCATAGAATATGTTAAAAATAATTAACTATGAATAAGTAATAGCTATATTTTGTCTTCCTAACTGACAACTTATATGACATGCATAAGAATCAGATAAATTATTTAGTTTCTTAAATCAGTGATGAAAATATCAAGAGTAAAGTTATGAGCAAAAGCTAATGGAGTCAGGTGTTTATGATAAAATAATATATTCAATAAGTTATATAATCTGTAACTGGTTTTGCCCCAAGGTTCTTGAGGATGTCTATGATGCAAATTTTTTCTGATTATATGTATAACTGGAAGAGATTATGAAAAATAATATGAAGCTATACATTAACAAGCAAAAAATTAAAAAATAACTAGTCGCTGTGTGGTAAGAAGTTTGCTTCTCAACCACATGGGATCAAGTTCAGTCCCACTGCATGGCACATTGGGCAAGTGTCTTCTACTGTAGCCTTAGACCAATCAAAGTACTCTGTGAGTGGAAACTGAAAGAAGCTCATCATATATGTATGTGTCTTTGTATTTGCGTTTGTCTCCCACCACTACTTGACAACTGGTGTGGGTGTGTTTATACCCCCAAAACTTAGAGGTTCAGCAAAAAAAGACTAATAGAATAAGTATCATGCTTTAAAAAACAAAAGTACCGGAGTTGGTTTATCCAACTAAAACTTCAAGGTGATGCCCCAACATGGTTGCAGCTTGATTGGATCAAGCAAAAGATAAAAAAATACTAAAATAGTGATTGGTCATACTGGCACAAGATCACAACTTTATGGAAAGAAATGTATAATCAATTGGATTAAATCCACAGTATTATTGATGCTTATCTCATCCAGGTGACATGTCATTCACAATCTCGCTCCTTTCTCAAGACTACTCCAACCATACGTCAATTTCCAGGATACCTAGCTTCAAAACAATAAATTTTAAGTAACACCCACCATATCCTCCATTTATTTTCTTAGTAGAAACACTAGGCAATATCAAATGCAATTGATGTCCTACTACATGCATGATCACCCTCAAACAAAAACCACACATCTACCACATCCCAGAACACTGCTACAACACAATTCTAAGACATTCGAGCGAGGTTGTTGCCAGTGCTGCTGGACTGGCTGCTGTGCAGGTGGCACGTAAATTACACCATTTTGAGTGTGAACGTTGCCCCATGGCTAGCCTTCATGCCGGTGGCACATAAAAGCACCCGCTACGCTCTCAGAGTGGTTGGCATTAGGAAGGGCATCCAGCTGTAGAAACTCTGCCAAATCAGATTGGAGCCTGGTGTAGTCATCTGGTTCGCCAGTCCTCGGTAAAATCGTCCAACCCATGCTAGCATAGAAGGCAGGCGTTAAACAATGATGATGATGAATCTGTCCCACTCAATCTAGGCAAATAAAATGAACACACAGCAATATTACTATATTGGGATGAATACAACAATTAAGAATACAGAGTAACAGCCACTGTTACACTCCAACCAAGTTCATCATGCCTGCCTATGGTGTGGTAGAAGTAAACTAAACAGTGGAGAGAATACAAGTTCATAACTATAATACTGCATTCGATATAATTAACCATTGAATATTAAAACGTGCAATTTTAGGCGTAGGAGTGGCTGTGTGGTAAGTAGCTTGCTTACAAACCACATGGTTCCAGGTTCAGTCCCATTGCGGGGCACCTTGGGCAAGTGTCTTCTACTATAGCCTCGGGCCCACCAAAGCCTTGTGAGTGGATTTGGTAGACAGAAACTGAAAGAAGCCCGTCGTATATATGTATATATGTGTGTGTGTATATGTTTATGTGTCTGTGTTTGTGCTCACCAACATTGCTTGACAACCGATGCTGGTGTGTTTACGTACCTGTAACTTAGCGGTTCGCCAAAAGATACTGATAGAATAAGTACTAGGCTTACAAAGAATAAGTCCTGGGGTTGATTTGCTCGACTAAAGGCGGTGCTCCAGCATAGCCACTGTCAAAATGACTGAAACAAGTAAAAGAGTAAAGAGTAATTTAGGCAACTACCTATGTATCATAGGCTTGCTTCATTATAGATGATCGAAAGGTCAACAAGTATTTGTGTGCTGATACTGGATAGATGAAATGCAGAGGCAATCCAGCAGAATTTGAATTCAAAACATTGCAGGCTATAACTAAACACTGTCAAACATTTATTTAACAGTTTATGCTCCTCCACTAGGGAAATGAATCAGTTTCTTTTTTTTTTTATAAGAATATAATTGGTATGAATTCATTACATACATTTCTTTAAAACTCCCAAAAAATGTTTGTGGGAATTTTCTGTAAACAATCTCTCAGATATAGCTTTTAGAAGCAGTGAAACTTATTCCAAGTTTTATTACCGAGAGATCAAAGATCATAATCAATAAATAATGTTAAAGTAAGTGAGAGGGAAAAACAGAGAAAACTATTACTGTTGCTAGTTTGAAGGGATTCATCCTTCATTGAAAGCAATAATCAGTAAGATGCGGGTATCAGATGTGTGATACCGTCTAGTAATGAAACATGGAAATTTTAAGGCAGAAAACTTGCAGCGAGTAGAGCAAAATGAACAAAGTTTTATTTATTCCATGTGCAAATTGAACTTGGCAGAATTAGATGGAGTGCTGGTAAATAGAGAAAGTGATTATGATTGGAAATATCGGTTGATAACTTGGCTGGTGAAGACATCTAATGCATAATGGATAATGCATCAGTGAAAAAGTATAGCTAGAAGGTAATCAAGGATAGCAGTGAGCAAGAGCAGAAGCAAGCCAAGTAATATTTGGGATGAATTTATGATATTAGGCCATGAGAGATGATGCAGGATACAGTTAGGATAGCGAAGCTGAATATCATTTCAATTCTTGCTAGCACTGAAGAGGAAAAAAATTCCTTGGTTGCTGTAGTTGATGATAAAGGTATAAAGTGTGAGATTTAATACAGAACCTGAAAACATTTCCAGTATAATTGTGTATACCAATAACAATGGACACACAACCCAAAATTAGAGATACAGTTCCATTGCTAAATTATCTGCCCCGGACATAATTACACACTTAAGTATCGATAATGCACTAGATTAAATGGATAAAAACCAAATTTGTATATGTGGTTTTTAGTTCATGGTTCACTACCAAGTATTTGATTGGCTGCTCCTGTGCCAAGTATCTGCTTGATAAAAAGCTGACTGGAACAAACAATAAAACCAGGCAAATTTCTTAATAAAGATATATAGCACTCCAGTAAGGAAGATAAATTAACTTCTAATTTCATGTCTGGATAATTATTTCAGTTATTTGTTTATGTTTAGACCTACTAATAAACTGAACAGTTACTTGTTGTTTGGGTTTATATCTAATAAAGTTTGAAGTTTCAAAATTCTAAATAATAAATCTTTCAGGCTACATATATTTTCACTTTTACCAAGAACTAATTTGTTTGTATCCAATCAATTATTTTCAATGATTTGTTGATACACACACACACATACATAAACTAACATTTCTAATTTTATAGTTTTATAAGTCTAATGATTTGACTTCCAACTCAGGCAGTTCATTTGTGCAAATCCTTTAAAGAAAGAACTGTGTGTGTGTGTGTGTGTGTGTGTGTGTGTGTGTGTGTGTGTGTGTGTGTGTGTGTGTGTGTGTGTGTGTGTGTGTGTGTGTGTGTGTGTGTGTTTGTGAGTGCTTGCGTGCATGCGTGTATTTGTATGTATATCTGACTTAATAAGGATACGATTACCTTTTGATATTAATACTGCTTGCATTGCTAAAAATTATATATAAAATAAAAATTATATGTTTATATTTACAATTGCTGAATAACTAATACTTTGAGGAAACTTTACACATTTACTATTCGTCTTGGATTAGTTTCATTCCAGCACTAGTTATTGGATCTACTTCCAGCACAAGTTAGCATTTTTAATAACTATCAATTAGGCACCACACTAAAAGACATCTAGACACTACCCAGTGTTATGCTAACAAAAGATGTGGACATAATGCATACTACAAGCCCACAGATTCAGTCTGTAGAGATCTTGCAGGATGCTCAGAATGCAAAGTCCTCAAATAGGTTTTACAAGAAAGAAAACAAGAATGCCATTCAACATTATTATTATATATGCATATGAAGTAAACAGAAAATGGAGAAATATTGATCAACAACAACTGATCATCATCGTTTAACGTCCACTTTCCATGCTAGCATGGGTTGGATGATTTGACTGAGGACTGGCAAACCGGATGGCTACACCAGGCCCCAATCTAATTTGGCAGAGTTTCTACAGCTGGATGCCCTTCCTAATGCCAACCTCTCCGAAAGTGTAGAGGGTGTTTTTCAATTATTATTTTCTAATTTGATACAAATAGACTGCATCCCATCTAACAGCTGTTTCTGCAATGTTATATCGTATTGCCATTGATATGCTAAAGATAATATTCATCATATTTGGTAATAAAACCGATCTGGAACCTGGAACTTCATCAGAGTGAAGGAAAATACATACATAAAAGAAAAGAAGAGCCTAGAGGAAAAGGAAAGGCTGAATATGTTTAAATCATACCATTTTGCTTCAACCTCTAACTCTAATAACCTCACACACACACACACACACACATATTCTTCTCCCCGTTTCAGTCATTTGACTGAGGCTATGCTGGAGCACCGCCTTGAGTTTTAGTCAAATAAATCAACCCCAGGATATTTTTTAAAGCCTAGTACTTATTGTATCGCTCTCTTTTGCTGAAGCATTAAGTTACGGGGAAGTAAACACACCAACACTGGTTGTCAAGTGGTGATGAGGGGACAAACACAGACACATAGATGTACATGCACACACACACACACACACACACACACACACACACACACACACACACACACACACACACACACATATATATATATAGTGTTAGGGAAAAGAACCAAGGTTCATGAACTCATCGATGAAAATCTACTGTCACATGTAGAAAAATTAATAAGTAAAAGCACAATAAATAAGTATAATATAATACAAAGTAAATATCATAAGATAATGATAATAAAATGACTACACATGTTTCATAGCCAATTTTCAAATAGAAAGAATATTTAAATCGATTAAAACTATTGAAAATCAATTCTATTCAAAAGTATAGCTAATCTTCAGTATAAATACATACTGGTGGGTCTCCTGGCCTTCAACCGCTTCTGTACAGTGTTGAAATGTATTCATATGGCACATATTGGCATTTATCATAATGCCCAATTTCCTTGCAATAAAAGTTGTTAAAAAGTATTTAAATATTGCATAACATAATTTTACAAATTTATTTAGAATATCTAAATACAGAATGTAATGTGGATAATAAGAGAGAAATGTATTGGAAGAAAATTATAAAACATTTACAGAACTTTAGTATATACACTGTTTTTATTTTATTTATTTGGAGCATATTTGAAGACTTTCTATGGGCTTCCTACTCAGGAAAACCTACATGCAATGAACCATTTTAAAAACAACCTTCTTCTAGATGGAGACCAACAACCTGCAGTGTTTGACCTTCAGACTTGTTAATGGTCAATGTGTAACTGACACTCACTGGGAATTACAATTGTTTGAAATGAAAGGGGACATCTGTTGGTATTAGTGGTATTCTAGGTATAAATACAATGTCTCCCTTACTACATCCAGTGAGGATGTTTGGTTTGATAATGTGACGTTGTAGTTCAGTCACAACCATATGTGTAACATTGCGCAACCTCGACTGATTCAAGTTTCTGAGAAGCATGATGACTGCACCCTTCTTCAATTCAAGGTGGTGTTGTGGCATACCAGAGAGGTCCAGACTGTTGAGGAATTCAACAGAATAATGAACAGCAACTTCCTCATCAACAACTTTGTGAAAGGATTTATAGATGTGGTTACTTCCATCCCCACTCTGTCTCACTTGTTTTTTTCTCCCTAACCCCCTTTCTATCGGTCTCAGATATTTTTTCTCTAGAGAGAGGTAGAGGTAGTGAGAGAGAGACACACATGTACAACCAGAGAAAGAGAGAGGGAGATAACAAGAGAGATAGAGACATAGAGAGAGACATATAGACAGAGAGAAGGCAGAGGTCTGGCATCTCACTTGTTTTTTCTCTGTAACACCTTTCTCGGTCTATCTCTCGAGTTTTTTCTCTAGAGAGAAAAAGAGGTAGAGGTAGTGAGAGAGAGAGAAACATATATAACCAGAGAGAGAGAGGGAGATAGTGAGAGAGATAGAAACATAAAGAGGGACATGTAGACAGAGAGAAAGCAAAGGTCTGGCAGCAACTTCAAACGAATAAATGTAATGTATAAACTTAAGAGAAGTTGGAGGTGGATAGGGTGACAGGTGGAGTATTTTTTCACCCTGTAAAAATAATTATGGTGAAATAGACAGTACGTGGATTGCCAGAAATAGGAGCAAATACACTGCAAACTTCCCCACACACACACCCCTTTTTCTTTTTGGAAAAATCTGTGGGATGGTCAAATTAATTCAAATGACATGACAAACCTGAAATATTATCAAATTTTATTTAATGTTTTCAGTGGTCAACGTAGAAACGAATAAACTTTGGTTTTTATATTTAATGCTTTCAGCGGTCAAACGTTACAAACAAGCAAAGAAACAAACTTTGCCTTTTATAAGGATATATAGACACTGTAGTGAAATAGATTGGCAGAAACTGAAAGAAGTCTCTCATATAAATACAAATATATAAATATATATATATATATATATATATATATATATATATATATATATATATATATATATACATGCACACACACATACATATATGTCATGATGATGATGAAATATGAATATTTGTGTGTGTGTGTCCACCACCACTTGACAACCAGTATTGATTCATTTACATCCTTGTAACATAGTGGTTTGGCAAAGGAGACTGATAGAATAGGTACCAGGCTTAGAAATAAGTAGTGGGGTTGATTTGTTTGGCTAAACCCTTTCGGACAGTAGCCTGTCTAATGAATGAAACAGGTTGAAAGTAAAAGATAAAAAGATAATCCAGTGCTTGGCATATTAACATGAAATTTTAATGGTAGATTTTAATTCAGATTACTTTAAGCCATGAAACTGATATCACAGAACCAGGGGTAGTCCCAGGTGGGTGAGTATCAAAAGAGTTAAGCAAGTTTTCCATTCCCAGCCAATACACACATGCATCACAGGTTTCAGCACAGTTTCTTTCTACCAAATTATATCTTCTAATATATTCTTTATTCTATATATATTACTTCCAAATCAAATGACATTAAGTCACAAACAAACTAAGTCTATACAACTTGATTTACAAATCTGTTTAAAACACATTTTTCTTAGAGGAAGTAGTGAGTATCTTTAAAGTTGCATTACATTGACAAAATAAGAAAGATAACATATTATCTGGTGTCTAATTATATATAATTACTATATTACACAGTGTATAATTTCATATTGTTAACTAGATTATTTACCAAGAAGCATGTGCGTGTCTTTTGCTCTTCATGAAATCTTTAGTGTATTTATAATCTGAACACATTTGATTTACACTTGAGAGATGAAATGAATATAGCATCAGAGAGAAATACAACTAGAATCAATATATCTTTTTGTTGAAACAAAAGGAATAAACTGATCTAAGTACAGCTGTTACACAGATAACATTTCAGGGATAGAATCCCAATGACAAATATATTTTCAGATGTCTCTTAAAGAGTAATACATTTTTCAAAACTATTAAAGACATAGCTTTGCTGGATCAATCTTTATTTAGATTAGATTCAGTTTCTAGAGAATCAGTGGGAAAGAAACAGACAGTTAGATAAAAAAAATTAGACAAATTGAAAAGGAATTAAAAGGGACCACCACCATCATCTTTTCTATTCTATGCTTTTATGCATCTGATGAGACATGTTAAGGCAAATTTTCTGCAAATAGATGCTTTCCTGTTGATGGTCCTTACCTATTTCCATGCAAAGTACTGTCTTCTGGTCATTTGAATAACAAACAGCTCAATGGCCAGGCATGTTTTTGCAGAAGATTGCAAACAAACAACACTGTTTGTATGAAAAGTGACTTTGTTTTCAATCAGCATGCAAATGTCAAGATGTTTAAAAAGATGCTTGATGTAAATTAATGCAACATATGTAACCAACTGCACAAAATAAAAAAAAATTTTTAATTGACAAAAATAAGTCATCTATCAAATGAAAATTGACAAAAACACATCATCTATCAAAATGAAGTTGATCAAAGACATAGAGCAACTTTGTTCATATGAGATTAAATACAAAGTTTAATTGGTGATTAGACACATACCTCTCAAGGTGAGGTTTGATTAAAGAAGAAAATAAAAACTTTACATAAATATCTAGAAGAGAAGAGCAAGCCAAGAAAAGAAAGTAGAGGCTAAAATAGTATGAAACTAAGTATATATTGCAGAGAGACAGAGCTAAAACAAAGTGAAAGACATTTGAACACTTGTGAGGGATAATACTGCAATTATCAAGTACATCAATAGTTTGAGCATTAGCTCGTCAAAGAAGTGAGCAAAAAAGTAAAACCATTGTGATATAAAATAATAGTAACCAAAGCAAGAGGAGATTGCTCTAAGAGTTACTCAGAGATCAAATCTTCCTTAGAATGTTATAAAAGGAAAGAAAATACAAGCTACATTGTGAGTGCCACTAATGCATGTTCACAATTTTTAAAGCTTAATGTTATTCCAAAGATGGCTGTGTGGTGAAGAAGGTTGCTTTGCGACCACATTACATTCAGTTTGATCCCACTCTATAACTTCAGCAAGTGTCTACTACTATAGCATCGGGTTGACCAGTGCCTGGTGAGTGAAATTTGGTAAAAGAAAACTATACAAAAGTTCACCGTGTGTGTGTGTGTGTGTGTGTGTGTGTGTGTGTGTGTGTGTGTGTGTGTGTGTATATATATATATATATATATATATATATATACACATAGGTGCAGGAGTGGCTGTGTGGTTAGTAGCTTGATTACCAACCACATGGTTTCGGGTTCAGTCCCACTGCGTGGCACCTTGGGCAAGTGTCTTTAACTATAGCCTCGGGCCGACCAAAGCCTTGTGAGTGGATTTGGTAGACAGAAACTGAAAGAAGCCCGTCGTATATATATATATATATATATATATATATATAAGTCAGTAAATAGTGGGGTTGTGTTGACCGCACGTGGAGAAATAATAGGAAAATGAAAAATAAGGCAGAATGCTAAAATGGAAGCATATTTTAATAAAGATTTCTAACCGGCTTTCATTGCGAAGCAAATTTTCAAGAAGAAGGAGAATGAAAATGTTTTTTACAAAGAAGTACAAAATCAAGAAAATAATATATAAAAAAAATAATATATAAAAAAAAAAAATATACCAATACATTATATTGTCTTTGAGCTTTTGAAGTTCAATGGTAGTTCATGTATATAATGGTTGGAAAAATAAGGATGCATGAGAATTGAGAGTTGTGGTAGGTTTAAAAAAAGGGCTAAAAGTTTGTGTTAAGCAGGAAGTGTGGTGTTAAAACAGGAAGTGTGTGTAAGGGGAGACAAATGTGTGTCTGTGTTTGCCCCCCCCCATCGCTTGACAACCAATGGCGGTGTGTTTACGTCCCCGTAACTTAGCGGTTCAGCAAAAGAGACTGATAGAATAAGTACTAGACTTCTAAAGTCCTGAGGTAGATTTGCTCAACTAAAGGCGGTGCTCCAGCATGGCCGCAGTCAAATGACTGAAACAAGTAAAAGAATAAAGGAAATGAATATATATATATATATATATATATATATATATATATATATATATATATATATATATGCATACACACACATATATTATATATATACATAGATACATTTATGTATGTGTGGACTGCGTTTGTGTCCACATGCATCACATTAACATCACTTAAGCAGCACTGATATTGTTTATGTTTTGCATAAGCAGGTTTGTCAGCTCAATGGATTTATGAGCAAAGAGGTGGAATAAGGGTATCTGGCTGCACAAATACAGCCTCAAGACTGCTGTCTCATCCAATGCAAGCCAGCATGAAAAATTGACAATACTGGGGTCAATGTAACCAACTGGTCACTTCTCACAAAATTTCAGACCTTGCATTTATCATCATCATTTGACATTCATTGTTCAAGCTGGCATGGGTCGGACGGTTTGACTAGGCTGACACACTGGAAGACTGGACCAGACTCCAGTCTGATTTGGCATGGTTTTCTACGGCTGGATGTCCTTCCTAACACCAACCACTCTGAGAGTGTAATGGGTATTTTTATGTGCCACCGGCACAGGTACCATTTGCATGACACTGGGATATTTTTACGTGCCACTATAGTAGAAAGAAATATTACTGGTAGGTATAATTCAATACTAAAATTAGTTAGCAATTGGACAAATTCTTTCAAGGAATACCAGATAAGCCACCTACACCTGGATACAACTAACTCAACAAGAACTCCCTACTCGAATGGACCATGATACCACAAAACTTGACTTAAAAAAGATTTAGCTAATCCTATCAGGTGGTGCTATTAAGTTAGACATGGCCTTGACCAATCTTTGGTTGAAACATATCTAAGTTAATTGAATGAAAATTAAGATAAATTTTAAGTTTCTCATAAAATCTTAGATGTTGCATGAGATGTTACATTACTCAAATGTAAAACCACATATAGAAAAATTATATCCTTGAAAATTGAAGCAAATATATAAACTGTCTGAGAGTAAAGAGCATTAGTATGAAGGTGTACCTATTGACTACCTGTAACTAACAATGACGGTTCTTTAAAAAATAAACAGAAAATCAAATGTAGTAATGATATTTTTTCCTACACTGGTGTTCTTTCATGATTTGGGCTATGACCCTCATTAGTACAAGATAATGGGAGAGTTTCTATGTGATCATTCAAATAGCTAGAAAACACCAAATGTCCCTCCTATCATATTCTACTGTCTTAAAAAGGAAAGGAGGCTTATTGTATCTAAGATGATATAACCCTTTTACATATTTCAGTTATTGCACTGTGACAATGATGGGGAACCACCTTGAAGGGTTTTGGGAAGTAAACGACCCCCTCCATTTTTTTAAAGTTTGTTATTTTATCACTCCCCTTTGCTGAACTATAAAGTTACAAGGACATAAACATACCAACATCAGCTGTCAAGCAGTGTCGAGGGATGAACACACACACATATATATGAAGAGCTTCTTTCAGTTTCCATCTACCAAATTCAATCAAAGGTGTTGCACAGTGGCACTGAAGTCAAGACAACAAACATGGTTGGGAAGCAAGCTTGCAACCACCCAGTCATCCATGCTTGTGCCTACATGGCAATGATTTTTTAATTTTTTTTATCCTGTTCTTTATGATTAGGGCTATCAAGGGAGCTTCTATGTGGTCATTCAAATTGCCAGAAAAGACAGACAAATCGCCCTCATTTACTCTGCTGTCATAAAACAATAGTAAGGAGGATTGTGTATAAAGGACAATATAACCCTAGATACATAAAACTTTAAAGAAAAAATGAAAGAAGATGATGACAACTTGAATTCCTTTTATTATAGGTTTGTTCAATGAGAATTGACCTTGAGCTAAACAACAAGAAAAGGTTACAAACAAAATGCAAATTTAACTGATATGATTGCTTGAATCTTATCAAAACAGAAATGTTTAACTGATCATCAAACAATGATTAATTAGTCACTCCTGTTATATATGTAATCAAACAACCAACCAACCACAGAACAAACATCATTTGCCAATGTAATCAATGTTATCTAACCACTGTAGTATTACTAAATTCAAGAGTAAAATAACCAAAAGGTCTTTTCCCTGCAATAGAATTATATGAAATTTTGCTAATAAACCAATCGTTTAGTTAAATAAATCTTGTTAATTCACATTCTACTATTATGATGCATCCACCCACTTTGCTTGATAGCAGTTGCTGTTCGTGTTAATGATAATGAGGAGTAATCCTTATTCATTTCCTTTTATCTTTTACTTCCTTCGGTCATTGGACTGTGGCCATGCTGGGGCACTGCCTTGAAGGGTTTAGTCGAACAAAGTGACCTTGGAGCTCTTTCCATTTTAAGTCTGGTACTTATTCTATCAGTCTCTTTTGCCAAACTGCTAAGTTACAAGAACATAAGCAAACCAGCACTGGATGCTGAGCAAGGAGGTGGGAAACAAACAGACACACAAGCACTTTTTCTTTTCTTTTCCTTGCAGCTTTTTCCTTTTTCCTGTTCTTTTCTATCTTGCAAGTTACTTGACACCATAACTAGTGCTGGTGGAATGAAAAAAAATCACTCAGTACACAATGGCATTAAGAAAGGCATCTAGCCATAGAAACCATACCAAACCTGACATTGAGCTTAAAACACCTCAGTGCCTTGCCAAATCTTCTCAAACCACCCAACCCTTGCCAATATGGAGAATGGATGTTAAATGTTGGTGATACACACAATGAACTTCCACACAATTTCCATCTATCAAATTTACTGAAAAGGCATCAGGCTGGGGCTACAGTAGAAGATGCTTATTCAAGGTGTTGTACAGTAACACTGAATCTGAAACCAAGTGGTTGCGTAGTGAGCTTTTTGACCACACAGTCGATTAAAAGAAATAAAATAGTATAAAATATATATAGCCATAAAAACATAAATATACACATGAATTTATATGACTTAAGCATCGGGAAAATATCAAATGTTAAGAGAGAAGTGTTAACAACAGAAATCTAAATGTCTGGTGACATGTCTTTGATATTGTGATGGTACCTGTAGTAGCTGGCATAGCCCTTGACAGAACAGCATTCAACTAATTGTCCAAGCACAAATGGATCAGTTGGGAAGAACAGGCCTATTTTACTTGATCATTGGCACTGAGATTTATTGGCTGTTACTGTGAAAACCACTCAAATTGGAAGCAATAATTGCATAAAGATGAATGACAGAGCTGTGTTAGAACGTATCAGTTTAATCCTTTGTACAATGACATGTTTTCCATAATGCTCACCTTCTTTAACAATGTCACCCTATCATGTGTTCATCTAAATGGGCTGTTTGAATTTTTGCTTCATTACAAAGTCCATTAGCCTTATTTAAATTACACAAATGCACTAACAACACATCACTCTTTCAAGCTTGAAGTATGAGATGGAGGAGGCACTACACCAAAGTTACACTTGTTTAGGAACTATTAGGTATCTGCATAGATTGTCATCAACTTTGGAATCAATACTTTTTCTAAGTCTGTTTCTCATCAAATATGTTGATAATTTTCTCATTTATAGAATCAACAACAATACTGGTAAGAGATAGCATTGTTTGATCTGCACAGTTTGAAGGATTCCATAGGTTGCCAAAAATCAAATTTATTTTACATTCATTCAAACTAATCATAATACCATTTGAAAGCTCACTTTTGCCTTCAGAATCCAACTGTTCACTCTTCACTCACAAGACTTAGAGAATCAGCCTAGTTACAATCCTCTCCATTCTGCACTCTTATGTTGATGATAAGTTTTCGTTTTGTCACTTAGTTCAAAAATGAAGAATAAGTCTGTATTAATTCATCATAATAGGTTTCTTTAAGATAGAAAGTGTTGGCTGAAAATCACTTAGAAACAAGATCCAGCCTCCAAGAGTTGGTGGTTTCACAAAATTTGTGATCAACAAATTCATACACATACTTCAACATTTTTGAAGCTTCATCCAACAACAGATAAAATGACAGACTGGATTTATTCATTCAAGCTTGCTGTTGATATCAACACTGTAATTAAAATCTGTTGATGGAAACTTGATTGCAGATAGCTGAATGAACTGAAGAATCACTTTTGTGAGAACAATACAATCAGTCCTGTAGATGCAACTGTAAGAATTGGCTGATAAAACATGCTTCCACATACTCACTGCTTGATTGAAAAATGTCTTTAAAGTACATTCAGGACTATCGACAAAGAAAATATCTAAACTTAGGTTGTTGCTTTTTACAGAATCCATTAAGATGCGAAAGACAGGTTGTTACTTTTGATTCAATTACCCCCCTTTCCATTTTCTGTTTCGGTTAGGATAAGATCCTTCCTGAGCTATATACACTCACAAGGCTGGTTCCATGATTTTTGTAGCACATATATTCCCCACTTGGATGGGATGCCAGTCCATCGCAGGATTACTCAATCTTGCCAGCTGAGTGGAGTGGAACTGTAAAATGAAGTGTGTTGCTCAAGAACACGTCACATGGTCCAGGTGACATTCTTATGACCATGAGTCCTACACCTTAACCACTTAACCACATATCCTTTCTGTTTCAGTTGTCTCTAGGTGACTGCTGTTAACGTCTGGGGAGAGTAAAAAAGAAAATGTTTGTACTTCTAGAACAAATAACCCAGAAATAAGCATATGAAAGGAAGTTCCATCTCAGAGGCAGGAAGTTTGTAAACCAGTGCCAATATTCTTCTCTAACTATTCACCAATGTTAGGCAAATTAGGATTTAAAAAAAAAAATCACAGCTGAGTTGAGATTTCACAAAACAGACCATTAAATCGATCAGATTTAGAATTTGAGGTACATGCATCATTTGTGTATCTGTCAAATTCAACATCATGCTCAGTAAGGTCAGTTTTTAAAACTGCTTCTTCCTTGAATGTTTTGGCATTGCAATCTGTCAACAGTTTTCAATTCTGAAATGAATGTACTCCAGATTTGTATAGTAAAATCATAAGCATTTGGTATGTTTCAGAATCTTAAGAGCTGATGAAGTGTAATCTTCCAATTGAGACTCAGAAGTTTCTTTTGTGCAAGAGTGTCTTACACATTGTGAATCTCTTTATATTCATTGCAGTTCTTTTCATATTTATCTCATAAATGTATTTAGGAAAAGCAAATGAAATCAAAGTGTCATAATATCTATGGAACACATACAAGAGTGTATCTTAATACTGTGATTCTCTTCATATTTATCTTATAAATGAATTCAGGAAAAGCAAATAAAATGAAAGTAGTTGTTATTTGATATCTACATTTCATCCCTTCCTTCCTCCAACACATGTAAGGCAGGGTGACCTCAGATCATAATCAAAGCAATGCACACACACACAAACATCACACACACACAAACATCACACACACACAAACATCACACACACACAAACATCACACACACACAAACATCACACACATACACACAAACAAAATGTTAGTTTAAAAAAAACAAAAAAAAACATAATATAGATGGATTTCAAAAATCACTTACCGATATCACAACCTTCAACAAGATGAATAATATCAGATCTGATTAAACTAACTTTGTTCCTCTCTATTAAATTACTCTGTAAACTTGTAGAAGCTAATGGGTAAATACATGAATCCTGTCATGTACTTAAAGATTTACAAAAGCAAACATATATATATATATATATATATATATATATATATATATATATATATATATATATATATATATGTTTTTCCTCTAAGAAATATATCTATTTAGATATAATAATGCTAAGATTGCTAAAGGTTCAGGAGAAACTTGTCACTATAGACTAAACAAAACTTTCACACTATAATTGCAGTGAATCTGACTTATGTAATTGCTTTAAGCAATTAATTCCCAGGTGTGCAAACAGTTCCAAGTAGGCAAGGAGTCAGTGTATTCACAAGATAGTACTAAATGTTTTGTCTTGGGTAGTAATGTACATGATGAAAACTGTGAATGTGCAAGAAAGAAGAAAAGCAGAAAGCTAAGTGCAAACATAGTTTTGCAGAGAAGTAGTAAATTAGTTAATATATGGATTAATTCATTGTGTAGCTTATTTTCTTAATTATTTTCTATAATTAATTAGATAACATTTGTAGAAAGCATACATAGCATATGTTTACTGAAACAACGGTAAAAAAAAAATGCAAGAGAATATCAGCTTAATTCACATCATTCAAGAATGGAAAGGAAACTGAGTGAAATTTGGTGAATAGAAACTGTGCAAAAGCAATACACACACACACACACACACACACACATGCACACGCACACATACACATGCACACGCGCACACACACACACACACACACACACACACACACGTGCGCACACACAGAGGTATGAGGATGCAACCAAGAAAAATAGAACTCAGAGTATGAATATATTTTTATTGATATTTAGCAGAAGTAACAAAGTGACTCAAGGGCTGAGAGTTTCATGTACTGTCATTTATCAAAATTATAAGTACCAATGCATGAAACACTTTGCTCTTGAGTCACTCTGTCACTTCAACCGCCTGACTGGCCGTCGTGCCAGTGGCATGTAAAAGCACCCACTACACTCTTGGAGTGGTTGGCGTTAGGAAGGGCATCCAGCTGTAGAAACTTTGCCAGATCAGATTGAGCTTGGTGCAGCCTCTGCCTCACCAGTCCTCAGTCAAACCGTCCAACCCATGTCAGCATGGGAAGTGGATGTTAAACGATGATGATGATGATGAAAGAAAAAAGAAAGACAGATAGATGTATATATATGTATGCAGATGTTTGTATGCATTTATGGATTTCATGTGTGCATATATAAATCCATACATATATATTATTTTATTCTTTTATTTGTTTCAGTCATTTGACTGTGGCCATGCTGAAGCACTGTTATAGAAAATCTGCTTCAATAAATTCCATTTCACTCATGTAAGCATGGAAAAGTGAACATTAAATATATGATGTATACACATTATGTATATAAATATATATAGAGCGAAAGTAAAGATTATTTGCCAACATAATGTGGCAGTCCTGGTTAGGATGATTGTTACTATTATTTAACTCCGGGAAACATCATCTCCAGCTGGCTATACAATGTTTCCTGGGGCTAAATAACAGTAACAATCATCCTAACTAGGGCTGCCACATTATTTTGGCAAATAATCTTTAATTTAGAGTATTGTTACTGAATGTCTCTCATTCAGAGATTTAGAAATAATGATTTTATATATATATATATACATATATATATGAGACTCCAACAGATAGCTATCTGTTGGAGTCTCAGCTTTTTTAGCTGCTATTTCTGAACTTCGGTATGTGGTGAAGCAAATGTTTGCTGATCCCTTAATTATGTTTATAAATGTATAAGAACTTTTAAATAAGTTCTCCACCGATAATGGTGTTTACATACCGAAGGGCTTGGTAAAAATTATTAATTGTTGATTTATTAATAAATTAATAAATTGATAAACCTTTATCCTTTTAATTGTAATATATATATATATATATATATATATATATATATATATAAAAGATAATAAGAGTGAAAAAACTATATAGGGAGAATTCACAAAAAACAACAGACGAAGACAGGTAGTGTAGAAAACAAATAGATGTATTAGTATAATGCTCGGGAATTGAAAAAGTCTTTAACGTTTCGAGCCTAAGCTCTTCCACAGAAAGGAACACAGAAAGAAACAAGCAGAGAAACAAGGAGAGAAACACAGAAAGAAACAGACTAGAGTCTGGTGTAGCCTTCCAGCTTGCCAACTCTGGTCAAACTGTCCAACCCATGCCAGCATGGCCAACGGACATTAAATCATGATGATGATGATGATGATGATGATGATGATGATATAAATAATGTATATATAAACATTTTATGTGTTATATATCTAAAATAAACAATTTATTTTATTAGTGGGCTGGGTTTTTTAATTATCACTGTGTGAAATAAATAAAATAAAGTTTGCTATAAAAGTATTTCGGAGGAAGAAAAAACCCCATCAGAATTACAAAGTAAATCATTTATGTGCTACATTTTAGTATAAAAATTGATCAATATTATATTATTAAACTTTTTTTTCCATTTAGAATCTTTGTTTTACTGTCATCATCATCATCATTTTAATGTGCACTTTTCCATGCTTTCATGAGTCACATGAGATTCATTGAAGCAGATTTTTCTACAGCAAGATGATCTTTCTGTTGCCAACTCTCACAAGTTTCCAAACCTGAACAGCACAACAGTTGTACAGTTTTTACAGAAGGTTGCAAAAATGAATGACACCACCTCTATGACAGGAACATTTGTTTATAATTAGTGTGCAATGTACAAACAAACACACACACACACACACACACACATTTACACATAACAAACATATGTATATTCTTTTATTCATTTACTTGTTTCAGTCATTTGACGGTGGCCATGCTGGAGCACCGCCTTTAGTCAAACAATTCGACCCTGGGATTTATTCTTTGTAACCATAGCACTTATTCTATCGGTCTGTTTTTCCAAACTGCTAAGTTATGGGGATATAAACACACCAACATCAGTTGTCAAGCAATGGTGGGAGGACAAACACAGACACACAAACACATACACACACACATATATATATATATATATATATATATATATATATATATATATACATATACGATGGGCTTCTTTCAAATCCACTCACAAGGCTTTAGTCAGCCCAAGGCTATAGAAGAAAACACCTGCCCAAGGTGCTACACAGTGGGACTGAACCCAGAACCATATGGTTGGGAAACAAGCTAACAATCTACTTCAAGTTTTGCCCTGGGTTGGGCTACTCATAACAATGTGTTATGTACACACACACACACACACATACACACACACACACACATACACACACACACATACACACACACACACATACACACACCACACACACACATACACACATACACACACACACACACACACACACATGCATGAATGCAAATACATACAAATGAACTTATTTTCATTATGCATTAACTAAATACATTCACAAGACTTTGGTCAGCATGAAGCTACAGCAGAGTACACTTGAGACTGAACTCAAAACCTTGTGGCTGCAAACAAACTTCTTAACCACATAACCATACCTGCCACAAATTTGATATTTCATTTTGTTTATCACAAGCTTACACCAGCATAATGATTTATAAGTCCGATGATAATGATTATGATGGTGTATATACATTATATATACTTTCTATAAAAGTATGATTACAATGAGAATGGTATATAAAATGAAGCCAATTAATTGAAAAACTGTAAATACATTTCAAATGAAATCTCTGTCCTACAGCCTAAAGTTTAGCAGCTTCATTTTTTAAATATATAAGTATTTATAAGTCAAAGTTTAATCTTTAAAAGAATATACAACATTAGATATAAAAAAAAGTATTTACGAATTAATTTAGTTTTGTTTGTTTATATATTTTTTCCTTTCTGTCCAATATGACTCACAGAATTTAATGAAGATCTATTCACTAATTCCAGCTCATGCTGAGATATTCTGTTGTTCCAACTGACAGAGTAAAGCAATTATTAGGAAACAGTGAGAAAACATCAATATTTTATTATTTACCAAAGATTAGGAAATTATTGTGCATTTATAATCTTTTACCGTTTCTTGAGCAATCACACACAACAAGCAAAATTACAGCTAAAAAGAGACAAAGCCATCAATTAATTAAACATATAGCTTAAATATGCAAAGTAGTTTCTCTGCACACTTTTATAATGTATGGAAACAAGGTTCAATGCATTTACATAGCTCACACTTCATTTACTACCTATGTATTCATTTTTAAACAATATCATCTATTCTTAAAAATAACAGCTTTGAATATTTTAGATATTTATTCAATATTTACTGATAACATTATTTCTTATTATACTGACATAGACAGACAGCCATAATTGAAAATTTTAAAATTGTTGCCACTGTTTCTTTTTAAAATGTAGTTTTAATTAATTCTCCAAATTGTATTAGATCAGCCATCATATGTAGACGTTCTCTGTAAGAAAGTCTTCTAAGTGTGTTTTCATATAGTTGCTTTATTCAAATCATTGACTAAACTTGCAGGCTCTTCTATCAATTAGCATACATAATGCTCACGTCCACGGTTGACTGAGAAATAATGGATAGCAGCTCAAAACGAAACTTCTGTACACTTCATGCTTAGAAAGAAATGATACAGTTCTTCATGTCATGACAGAATACATTTAGTAGAAAGCTAAACAATTATGCAACACTAAGATAGGAAAGTAAGATTCTTGAAACCATAACAAAAAGTAATACAAATAACAGAAATAGTCAAGTATCAAGCAAAAGTGAAAAAAAACACTAAAGTCATTCTATCAAAGTCAGAATGACTGATTGTCAATAACTAGTTGATTCGGTTAGTCAATTGACAATGATGCTCATACTTAGATCAGTCTGGCACTTTTATGCAACTATTGGTGATATTGTTCAGACTGCATTGAATTTCCAATCATTACTTTTATGTCTTTGTTATATATTCATTCTTCCTTTCGTTTTACTTGCAGCCATTATTCAAGATATTGGTTGAGTTTTAAAGAATTTAAAGACAAGCAACAAGTGCAGTGACAAAGTGGTACAAGTGTCTAATAAATCATCAAAAGGTTATCATTCCAAAATGTATTACAGATGCTGAATGGTGTTGTTGGACAATGGGGCCTTAAACAATTTGCTTTAGTTTTAGCAAACTAAAAACAATTACCATTTACGTTAAATAGATAAAAAGAGTAGAGTGAACTTGCTGTGAGGAGGGGAAAATTAAATGTTTGGACTCAGTACTTCTTCAGGGAAAAAGTTGAAAGGATAGAAATTAATGGGAGTAAACAGAATTAAAAAAAAAATTTTTTAAAAAAGAAAAGAAAAACCTTATTATAAAACTCTGGTGTGTCTTGTTAATTTCTCTCTCCTTTCAACTTTTCTCCTGAAGAAGTACTGTGTCCGAAACATAAGATCTTTCCCACTCCTCACAGCAAATTCACTGTACTCTTATTGATTTTACTACATAACATATCTTGCCAACTCAGAACAATACCAGTCTCATTGAAAACTGGTTGATCACATCACTTATATGTAAGATTTTCTATTTAGATTTTACAATAAAACAGGTGTTTTAACATTTCAGACATACAGATCAGTTTGCATAAACACCTAGTTGTGTTAATTTAAAATAAAATTAATATGTTTCTATGCTTGTTTTACTTGGTTCAACACAACCATTTTATAATGACCAGTAATAAGAAATCTCTGATATTATTCCGATATGTTTAATTTCTGCTTATAGTTGAAAATGCTTTGATAAACATTTCTCTTAGGATTCAATTCAATTTTATCACTTTTGTTACCATATCTTTATTGAAATACAATGTTTGTGTTTCAGATAATTATAAAAAAATAGGTGCAGGTGTATTTGAGTGCTTAGCAAGGTTGTTTCCCAACCATGTAGTTTCAAATTCAATTCTACTCTGCAATACCATGGCCAAGTGTTTACTACTACATTTCTGGGCTGACCAAAGTCTTCTGACTGGATTTGGTAGATGGAAACTGAAAGAAGCCCACCATGTAGATATATATATACAAATAGGTCTGAGCATGTGTGTGGCATGGCTCAGTTTTAGTATGAGAGAACAGTTGATAAAAGATGAAAAACTAGTAATATATAGTACTGTAAAAGCAATTAATTTAATGTCCCCCAATAGATTACTATGATGTGGCATCTATTTATGAATTAGAATAGTAAAATAAAGATTGAAGCAATATTTAATACTTATATAAACTCAATATTTTAAATAATTCAGAGTTAAGATTGTAATATCTTCACTACTGAAAAATCTGTCATTATGTTTATCAACAGAAGATATGTGATACAAAGAGAAGCCTGGGGCTGGAATTCTACAGCTGTTGCAGTAAAATATATGATATTTCTTAAGAAATGCCATTTTCCTTGCAATGAAATTTGCTTAAGCATTTCCAGATTTGAATTTTTATTTAGGTATATTTCTAAAACATGACAGTATCTAATAAAAAAAGGTGTCGATAATGTTTGTAGACATATCCAAACAAACAAAGTCAACATGATAGCTGTTTTTAACTAGAACATCTGTCTGTTGGTTGGTGGCCATGGGGAAGAATTTCAGAGAATTACAGGAGAAGCAATGAATATACTGTTTACTATGATATAAGTGATTAGATGTAGAAAGGTAAGTACATGGAGTGTTGGTTTAAAAGAGAAAGATATTTTGTAATAGAGTAAAAACTGAGCAGGTTGATTATTTAGCAGTTTGCAGGATTTTGGTACTGGCAGTTTCCTTATCAACCAGATGGAGGGTTTTTGAATTCAACATAAAAATGATTACCAGCTGTTGTTCTCCTACCCCTGATATATGAGCAGTACTCTAAAAATGGTCATACAATTTGTTACAGAGAGTTAGCAACTATCAGCACTGTAGTATTCTGTGAGTGTATGTGACATTTTGGCACTGCTGAGTTGACACTGACTGATTTGAAATCAGACATTTTAATGTCTCCCTTTGTGTGTGTATGTGTGTTTGCCTCCAGTACCAAAAAGTACTATTACCAAAACAGGCTGCACCCTACTGTCTCATTCCATTTTTATGACTCTACAAGTGAAGTTTAGAGTTTGAAATGCAGGTTTGGCTGTGTGGTTGCCATGAAAGGTTACTACAGGCTGTGAAGATTAGCATTTGTAAAAATTTGAGCCATTTTTAGTTAGCTGTAGATAGAAAAGGTATTGAGATGTAAATGTTTCCATGACAGGTGTATTGGCTATATATTGGTGCTGCCAAATGCAGTTTTATTATCTTTATTGGAAGATGTATTAAAGGTTTCTGTTCTAGAAAGTAGCTGGTACATGTCTGACATGAGATATCAACAATACATGTGGATGATGTTTGTGTGTTGAGGTTTAAGAAAGAATAAGGAATGATATAAGTTGCATGTGAAGTTATATGAAGAGGAATGAATGTTACAGCTAAACCTCTTTGGGGTTTGTGCCCCACTTTAGGGGTTAATGTCCACTTGGGATTTAAAGCTTTGCATTCTGCATGGTGGCCTTACTATTGTTGGTGGTATGAAAAGAGCATCTAGTATATGCTGTAAAGTAGTTGGTGTTAGGAAAGGCATCTAGTCATGAAAACAATGCTAAATTAGACACTGGAGCTCTATGCAGTCCTTAGGCTCATTAGATCCTGTCAAACCATCATGCCCATGCCAGCATGGAACATGAATTGTTGTTGTTTGTTGTTGGCACGCCGTTGCTTACGACATCGAGGGTTCCAGTTGATCTGATCAATGGAACAGCCTGCTCGTGAAATTAACGTGCAAGTGGCTGAGCACTCCACCGACACGTGTACCCTTAATGTAGTTCTCGGGGATATTCAGCGTGACACAATGTGACAAGGCTGACCATTTGAATTACAGGTACAACAGAAACAGGAAGTAAGAGTGAGAGAAAGTTATGGTGGAAGAGTACAGCAGGGTTCGCCACCATCCCCTGCCAGAGCCTCATGGAACTTTAGATGCTTTCGCTCAATAAACACTCACAATGCCCGGTCTGGGAATCGAAACCGATCCTATGACCGCGAGTCCGCTGCCCTAACCACTGGGCCATTGCACCTCCACGGAACATGAATAATAAATTATGATAATGATGATGATTGTTTCTTTTACACATAGATGAACTTAACTGAGATGAATTTATGCTGGACCCTATGCAAAATGATGGATAAGCAGCAAGTAAAAGTGATTAACCTAAGTGACTTGAAGTGAGAAAGTAAGAATTATACAAGTGTTGTACTCCTGGTGTTTAGCTAACATAGAAAAGGTAATCTCTTCTGCAGTGGACCCCTGGTGTTCAGCTAAAATAGGGGAGACAATCTCTTCTATATTAAGTTAAGTAATAAAATTTTAAATTTTAAATCAAGAGTAAAGAAGATGTACAGAATATACACATTCAATATTTCTTTTTCCAACATACAACTACACCTGCACCTATCCTTAACAAAAACATAATTTATGAAAATGAAAATAAAAAACTAAGTAGACAAAACAAAAACTCTTTAGGTTTTGAGTTTCGTCTTAGAACTACTCATTTAATAACTATAATATACTCATTATAAGTAAATATTTATCAGGATTTAAAGAATACCAAATACAGTATGATTTCAGTAGAGGTAAACTGCATTATATTGATACATTGACTTTTTTTATACACACACACACACACACACACACATGTACATACGTCAGTATGTATGTGTGTATGCATGTATGTATGTATCCCTATTGCAGAAACCTATAATAGATGGTTTTATACTATTCAATCAATATAGCCATTTTACACTGCATAGTTTTTTAAGCTTCTTCATATAAGAAAAACAAAAAAAAGAAAAAAATCCATTTTGACATCAGCAGGAATATCAATACAATCTGAAGCACCTGAACAAATAGGTTCTTTTTGCTTTTTGTTTTATATTTTATTGTTTTTTTTTTGTTTTTCTTTTCCTTTGTTTGTTTGTTTCTTTTTTTTTTTTTTTTGTCTCTGAGCTAAATTATATATATTTAAAATTTATTCAAGACTCACACAGCTTCTGAACTTGAGTACATTGAACAATATTTATTTATAAAGCACTTCAAACATATATTACATAATACACACACATACATATGCATTCACATGCACGCAGAGACACACACACAGATACATACACACATTCTCATACACATACATTCATTTGTTGGGTGGGCATAAGGTTTCTGTTCCATGCTTGCATGGGTTAAAGAAATATGTTATTGAGGTACCGCTTTCAGTCAGATGCTCTTCCTGTCATTAACCCTTAATTGTTTCTCAAGAAAAGGGATCCCTTATTCTATATGATACTGAAGGCACAAAGTGAGTGATCAATTTGACATGAGAACTGATAACACCACCACCCATATGTCATGATTATCATAGAAGCAAGCGAGATGTAAACCATAGGTTCTCAAAGTGGGTACTATTGCCTCCCCCCCACTAGTGGGTGTTGAGACAGTCCAGGTAGGTGCTGGTGCCTAATGGGGCAGTAGAGAAAAAGGTGTTGGGAGGAAAGCAGTGAATTATACTATTGTATACAAATTATATAACATTATATTAAATATCAAATGATTCATAGTATATATAAATTAATAGAATATAAAATATTTATTTATACATAAAAATAGGGGTGGGGGCACTAAGGGTATTATATGGCCATGGGGAGGGGGCCAAAAAGTTAGAGAACCTCTGATGTAACCACACACACATTTATATAGACAGATACATACATATACATCAGTGCATTATTATATATATATATTAGCTAGTTTTAGTCACTAGATCCTATTGGGCACAATATTCAAAGGTTAGTTGAGCATATTAGATAGCAGTACTGACTTCAGTCAGGTACTCAATTTGTGACTTTCTGTTTGTCAAACATTCAAGTTATGAAGTACAAAAAAAAACACCACCAGGTTTTAAATAGGTGTATACTGAAACACAAACACATGAAGCTACCATGCTCTGGTGCATGTGTGATGTTAGTGAGCATGAACTCAAGTATACAGAGCTGAGAGAAAACTCGGAATGCAAGGAATCAGGTGTTGTGTACAAGAAAGAGAGAGAGAGAGAGAGAGAGAGAGAGAGAGAGAGAGAGAGAGAGAGAAGGCTCTACTTGTATGGGAATAGGATGCATATGGAGGATGACTGCCACACAAGGAAGTGCTGAGTGCAAAGTTAGTGGAACCTACAGAAGAGGGGGACCAAAGAAAACTTTGGACAAAATGGTAAAGGATGAGCTGAAGATGCTGCACCTCATTTAAACACACACATACACATGAGACAAGCATGCACTGATGGATATATAATATTAGTGCACGTGAATGGCACAAAATGAGCTGATAGAAAACTAAGTAGAAAAGGAAGCAGATGTAATATACAAACAAGAGAAGACTACACTTGAATGGACCAATCTAACAAACTATCCCCTTGACAATTTATGGCTCAAAAATAGTATACTTTGCCCATATCTTACAGTTTTTTTTATGCGCCCTTTTCAAGCCTAGCCAGGCTCATGGGCCCAGTTTCCCGGTTTCTATGGCGTATGTGTTCCCCCCAGCTGGACGGGATGCCAGTTCATCACAGCGTTACTCAAGAAACAGGAAGAAAAAGTGAGAGAAAGTTGGGGTGAAAGAGTACAACAGGGGTCGCCACCATCCCCTGCCAGAGCTTCGTGGAGATTTTTAGGTGTTTTCGCTCAATAAACACACGCAACGCCCGGTCTAGGAAACAAAACTGCAATCCTCCGACCGCAAGTCCACTGACCTAACCACTGGGCCATTGTGCCTCCATATCTTACATCAGTTTACCTAAAACCACTTTCAGATATTTCTATTTTACATCTTTCAGAAACATTGACTGAAAAGCAGATACTAGCTTGTCTAAATACATATGGTCACTTAAAGACCAACAGAACATCAACTAAAACATCAAACTGTGTTATAGACTCTATTAAAGCATAAAATATGAATGGACAATGCATCCCATGAACTGCAAAAAAATCTGAATGAACTACGTTTTGAAGTAATGTCTAGGTACAGACTAAGAAACTTTATTCCTATGTTGTCTAAAACCAACAGTTACATACACCAACATACCTGAAACACTCCATTTGACACCTATCACCCACATTCATTATTACAAGTTTAAAGGCAGTGAGATACCAGAATCGTTAGCATACCAGGCAAAATATCTAGCAGTGTTTTGTCTTCTGTTTTGAGTTCAAATTTTGCCAAAGCCAATGAAATAAGTACCAGTTGAACACTGGGATCAATGTAATTGCCTTACCCCTTACCTAAAATATAGTTGGCCTTGGGTCAAAATTTGAAAGCATTATTACATTTAAATACCCACAGTGCCCAGCCTGAAGCCTGGATCCTATACTCCATATCATTTGTCATATTACCAAAATTTATCACCCCATATTCCACATTATAAATCCAAATATTTTACTCTAAACATGTTTATACTATAAGCATGCATATCCTTATATTCCTAACCCTAACATTCTTACAATACCTCATGCTTTATTCATTACAACACCACAGCACAAAAATCATTTCACTAACTTTATGTCTTTTTATATATATTTATCTATTCTTTATGTTCTTATATTCTTCAATTTTTAGTCTGCTTATTTTTGTTTTTCTCTAATCATTTATTTATATATTGATTCATTTATCTGTAAAATCATTTTCTACATTATATTTTTGTCATTTCACTGCTAAATCTCTTATTTTTATATATATATATATATATATATATATATATATATATATTTACTTTACCTATTCACCACACATGATCGTTGAGCATGCAAAGGATTTCATATTTCATATCCAAATGCACATCATCTCCATACCTTCTGATGTATCTACAGGTTTATGACACTGCTGCTCTTGTCATTTCCTTCCTGAGCCATTTCAATCTCTCTCATCTTCCCACCTCCATACTGATATTTACTATCAACCACACATCTGCTTTATTCATCGCTCACTACACTCACTCCTACACCCATCTCTATCAATCTGTCCCTCTCCTCTAACACACTTATGAAACCACCTACCATTTCTTTCCCCCTTGAACCACTGCCAGTATTCTCTCTTTTACTCACCTTATTGTACCTTGAAGAGTATGCTCTAACATAGTGGTTCTCAACTCGGGTCTATATGACCCTTGGGAGACTATATAAGATTATCTTTTGTTAAAATTTATGCACAATAAATTGGTTTCACTTCAACAATATACAAAATATTCAAACAATTTTTTTTTACACAATTCATAATATTTGAAATCGTGATGGCACCACCATTCAAGCGTTATCGTTACCAGCATCGCCTTCCTGGCACTTGTGCTGGTGGCACGTGAAAAGTCATTCGAGCGAGATCGTTGCCAGTGCCACTTCACTCTCAGAGTGGTTGGCATTAGGAAGGGCATCCAGCTGTAGAAACTTTGCCAGATCAGATTGGAGCCTGGTGTAGCCATCTGGTTCACCAGTCCTCAGTCAAATCGTCCAACCCATGCTAGCATGGAAAGCAGACGTTAAACGATGATGATGATGATGATGATTTGATTACAAAAATATAACAGGATTTTTTAATGTTATGGGGTCCGTTCAAGCAAAAATCAAAGGGATCCATAGGTAAAGAATAGTTGAGAACAACTTTATCTTCCTTCTAGCTGCTTCCACCTACCCTAATATAATGAGAGGTAGCCATGTATTTCTTCAATAGCAAGGCACCACCTGTGTTTGTCCCTCTATCATCTTTCAACACCCAGCATAAATACTCTCAAATACTTCCACTCAGTCAAGAGGACTTTTTTTCATTGTTTTCCTTTTCTTGTTTTGTAATCTCACAAGTTACTTTGTATCCTCACTTGCATAGGTATCATGAAAAAAGCACTCAGTACACACTAAAAACTGGTTGGCATTAAGAAGACCATCCAGCTATAGAGATCATGCCAAAGTTTAAACTGGTGCTTGATGTAGTCCTGTAGTTTCTCAGATCATTTCAAACCATTCATTTCATACCAACATGGAAAACAGATGAATAATAATAATAATAATACCAACATATTAGGTACATTCAAGCATTTGTATAAACTTATAAGCATCCATACATTTAACCCTTTTGTTATCGTATTTATTTTGAGATGCTCTATGTTTCTTTCAATAACTTTAAACATAACAAAGAATTTACATTATTTACATTTGACAGATATTTGTCCTCATCTTGTTTGTTGTTAACACAACGATTTGGCTGGTAGACCCTCCAACCTTCATCAGGTGTCTTTGGGAAATTTCGAACTTGGGTTCTCATTCCTAAGGTATTTTTGATATTATTATTATTATTGTCGTTGTGTTAACAACAAACAAGATGAAGACAAATATCCGTCAAATGTAAATAATGTACATAATTCCTCATCTCTTAAATATAGAACTGGAATAACAAAGAATTTAGTAAAATAACTTAGTTATCATTCAGCTAGTGTAATGCCACTTTTTTTTTTTTTTTTGAAAGAACAGAGTGACAAGAATTAACTTTTTTCTACTATAAGCAAACAGCCTGAAATTTTAGGGGAGGGAGCTAGTCAATTACATCAACCCCAGTGCTCAACTGGTATTTATATTTTTGTGCCCAGAAGGATAAAAGACAGAGTCAACCCTCAGTGGAATTTGAAATCAAAACACAAAGTCAGAAGAAATGACACAAAGCATTTTTGCCAGGTGTGCTAACAATTGTGCCAGCTTGCTACCTTTTACAGAGTGAAACATCATAATGCCAACAAGTAATGTAAATGTCATTTCCCTGTTTCACTCTGGGAATAACAAGCAAAAGCATGGAATGTCAATATTTGCATACATACTCCCCTCCCCACACACACACACAACAGACTTCCCTACATATTCTCCATCTACCAATTCCACTGATTGAGATAATTCAAAATCCAAAACAATACAAATATGAATCCATTTTTTGATACAAAGCACTCAAACTAAAATGATAGATACATTGTATCAGTATAACCAAAGTCACAAAGAAATGCATATACCAACACGGAGGGAACAAATACCCACATGGTTACAAAATGTCAAGAGGTAAAATTATCACTTTGGAGAGCATTTAGATACTGTTGTGCAAAACAAGAACTAGATAAAGAAATTCACAGAGTAAAATAAACATTAATTAACAACAGATATTCAGAGATGAATAGACAAAGATATGAAGGACTATTGGAAGAAATATGATACAGAAAATACATTAGGCATTATCCCTACTAAAACACACAAATTACACACTGTAAATTATATGAATCTAATAGATGAACACACAATCAAAAATCACATAAAATGAAACACCAATTGCACCACACCTAACAATAAACTGAGACTAATAATATATTATAAAAACACTAAAATGAAAAGCTTCCCTATCAGCATCACACGACAGGCACGTAAACCTGAGAACAAACCACAAATTACCACTGTAATTTATTAATGCAACTGTAAAAATTATTGTTACATTGGCCATAGAGCACATAACTTTCTCCTAGGCTTGCCATACATTTATGACAAGGAGCAATTGCAACACACTACATAGCACACCATAAAACAAAGAGAAATAGAAAATATTAACAAGCAACACACCCATACTATAGAGAATTCCCTTGCAAAAATAGGCAATTAATTATAAAAGCAATATTCACACTACAACACAACTACACACATCAAAAACAAGATAAGCACATGACTTGATGATGCATAACTTCCATGGCCAAAACACAAGCCTGATAATGTGAAATTCTAAATGTCAAGTTCTGGTAGTAAAATCTGCACTGGAAAGGTTCATATCAAATCAGAAGTTAATAGCATCTCCCACTTCCTTTTCCATCCTTACACTTAGTAGTATGATCATACAGGTGCAGATGACATTATAAAACACTACAAAAGACTGCACCTAGTCTTGCCAAATTCTTGTTCATACTTAGAAGGGCCTAAAACTTGAGCCATCGATCTGTGTAGAATGGCTCAAATTCCCTTGAGCATTATAAGGAGCACACTTGCAACCTAGACTTTTGTTATCATCATACATTGGTCTGTCCAACATTCAGTTCTATCCATGCCCAGACGAACTGAATATTTTTAAAATATAGAAGATAGTATACATACACACATACCCTTACATAGACACAGAGACTCTCACTCACTTCCATACACTCTACACACCAAACATTCTGAAAATATGTGATAGAAATTTCTTTCTTTATAGTGTCAAAAGCATTTAAGAGCTCAAACAAAAACAAATGTAATAAACAATTCTTGATGTTTCTAATATTTCTTCTGAAGGCGCCTATCTGCCTTTTAATGAAGTTTACATTGATTGTCAACTGAGCCCTGTGGAAGCCACACTTTGAGTCTGATGTGTGAATCTTTGATACTGACTGGACTAGTCTTTTTAGCAGAACATCAGACAGCATCTACCCTACACTGGACAGATGTGTTATGCCCTTACTACTTAAGTAAACAAATTTCTCTCCCTTGTTTTATAGAATACTATCTTGAACAGTGTCAAGAAAGGATTCCTTTGGACGTATCATGCCTGTTAGCATGCATCAGAATTTCTTGAGCATTTGCAATTCACCATTGATTTTTCAGAGTATGAAGGGTGAATAGAACAGTACTCCAAAGAACTTAACACAACTTTTTGTATGTGTGTGATAACGGACTATCTAGAATTGCTTATTATTTCCTCATATTTTACTAGCACACAAAGGACAAAGAAATGTGAGCAGGCAAGGTTTTCAAAATGAAATTGCAATTTCTTCAATTGAAGAAACTGGAGCTATGTTTACTCACATGGATAAGCACATTCTTAGCAAAGAAAGACAAAATTTGCACACAACAAAATTCTACACAGACTAGCATCAAAAATATTACAGCAAACATTGTCCAGGAGCATGCCAAATTGTGTTGATGTTCGCATCAAACCACTCTTGATCGTCTTTTATTTTAAAAAATAGAGCGTGAACTTGAGAGAAGAATATTCCACATATACACAACATACACACAAAGGCACTCATTCACTCACTTCCCAAAATACAAACACTTTCATATCTATATAGATATATATATACACACACACACATATGCACACTTCTATATATAAATCTCTCTCTCTCTCTCTCTCTCTCTCTCTCTCTCTCTCTCTCTCTCTCTCTCTCTCTCTATATATATATATATATATATATATATACACACATACATATGCACAGTTCTATATATAAATATATATACATATATATACACACACACATACATACATACACACACACACACACACACACACACACACACACATATATATATATATATATATATATATATATATATATATATATATATATATAAACACACATGCAACCACACTGTTGCATGGTCAACCAACAGGAAGTGTCATATTTATGTGTCTGATATGACTGTTGTATTAAACACATAAATACACTTTCTCATCAGTTGACTACACATTAACGACAAAGACATCATCATAGCTCATTGTAATAAAGTACATGAAATAAAAGTAGACAGAGAAACATCAGTGGACAGTATTACAATTCTATATAGACTTCCACAAAAGATAAGAAGAGCAATCATGGAAGCTTTACTAAAAGCAAAATACAAACCAAAACTCACCACAAAGATACAATATACACAAAATCAGCCAAAATCTACAAGGACTTGACCATTGAAAAAATTTTAAATCAGGTGAAAATAATCTTATTACCTATAACAATATTCCCATAACCCTTTGCAACCTATTACAAAGCTTGCAAACAACATATTGTTATTAACATCATTTCATTCTGATAATGAGGCTAAGAAGGTCTTGAAAATGTTAATGAACTGATGGATTTAGGAATGCTATTGTTGCAAACTAGATTTAAGGGACAATTAATAAATATGAAAAATCATTATGAAATAAGATTCAACTTGAACAGTCATGTAACACATACACATACATTTCCTCCATTCATATTTTTTTACTTGATTCAGGGTTTTAGTCAAAGAAATCGACCCCAGGACTTATTCTTTGTAAGCCTAGTACTTATTTTATTGGTCACTTTTGCTGAACTGCCAAATTACAGGGACATAAACACACCAGTATCAATTGTCAAGTGATGGTGGGGTGCCCTGGGACTGGCTCTTGTGCGGGGCCATTGTAGGATTTTCGAGGGAGATCGTTGCCAGTGCCCCTGGGCTGGCTCTTGTGCGGGTGACACATGAAATTTTTCGAGCGAGATCGTTGCCAGTGCCCCTGGACTGGCTCTTGTGCAGGTGACACATGAAACGCACCATTTTGAGCGTGACCGTTGCCAGTGCCGCCTGGCTGGCCTTCGTGGGATTTTCAAGCGAGATCGTTGCCAGTGCCCCTGGACTGGCTCTTGTGCGGGTGGCACATAAAATGCACCATTTTGAGCGTGGCCGTTGCCAGTACCGCCTGACTGGCTTTCGTGTGGGTGACACGTAAAAGTACCCACTACACTCTCTGAGTGGTTGGCGTTAGGAAGGGCATCCAGCTGTAGAAACTCTGCCAAATCAGATTGGAGCCTGGTGTAGCCATCTGGTTTCACAAGTCCTCAGTCAAATCGTCCAACCCATGCTAGCATGGAAAGCGGACGTTAAACGACGACGATGATGATGATAGGCTTCTTTCAGCTTCCGTCTACCAAATCCACTCACAAGGTTTTGGTCAGCCTGAGGCTATAGTTGAAGACACTTGCCCAAGGTGACATGCAGTGGGACTGAACCTGGAACCATGTGGTTGGGAAGCAAGCTTCTTACAACACAACCATGCCTGTGGCTTTGTATTTAATTTTATTAAAATTTCTAAACATGACAGTTTAAAACGCCATTATCATAACAACTAGGTGTCATATTCCAAAAAGAAAAGAAAATGTCCAGCTGCAGCAGATTGTGTTGATTATATCAGTATTAATTAGAAAAGATTACATAAAGTACTGTAATTGCTACTGACTCAATGATCATTCAACACTGTCCAACAATGTGTTGCTTAAAATTCAAAGGAATTAGGAAATAACCATTTGTAAACAATGACAAGACAGTTATTTTCTAAAACAGCTGAGATGAAAATAATGTATTCCATAATGAATCCCAAAATGCTAAGCTTTGGGTTTTACAAATGGAAAAATATTCAAGATATGTGAAGCGGTACTTCAGGGTAAGGTGCATTTGTGTATTGTATGAGCTAGATCAAGGATTACTTAAGAAGGGATCAATTATTTCCTTGGAGCAGCTCTGAACAGTAAAGCTAGCCTTTGTGAAACAATGTTCATTATATGAAATTATAGGTAATGCCATGAAAGGTCACCAGAGATTGCAAGACTAAACATTTATAAAGAGTACAAAGGTTTCAGCTATGTGCTGATCATGAATAGCAAGGACGTAATATTGTGTATGCTTTCTTGTGATGTATTCTGTTGAGCAGGCGATATGCTGAATCTGACTGTATAGAATACAAGATTTAGCTGTAACTTGAATAATGCAAGTCTAGGAATACTTCTTTTCAATGAGGAGAGCAAAAGAAAGGATACACTAATAATAAACTATGGAAGAGGAATATGGGTCTAAAGCTGTGAGCCAATTTCATTAGTTAGAGTAGCAAATTTTTGGAACATAGTCAAGCAAAACTGCAGGTTTTCAGTGGACCTTTAGTGCCTTCTCTTATCAAACAAGTAAATTAAGTTTAGGTAATTAAATAGAGAAGACAAGACTGGCATATGAAGTTCTGAAACAAAATTTCATCCTGGTTATTATTACTGTTCGGGTGAGACTGAAGAGAGGCAGCTTTGATGGTTAACAGTCATGATTTGCTGTATCTCCTTTATGGTTACAATTAATCCCTTTGGGACCAAAAGGACCCCATAATATATACACAGATTAATTTAATTGGATACAACTTTCTACAGCCCAGAATGGCTTTGCATTTACTTAAAAGAACTTATCTGATTATTGTTGCTATAGTGATGAATGCCATAAGAAGGTGGTAAGTTTTACATAACATGCTAAATCGATGACCTGCTGTTGATTCTCAGTTGAAACCATTTTTATCATTAATGAACTTAGATAAGACACAAATATCATAACTTCCCATTTTCTGTCTTCTATAATGTGAGGTTTTATTATTTATATGAAGAAATTAGCATTTTCTCCTCTTTGTTGTTGTTACTATTATTGTTGTTGTTGTTGTTGTTGTTGTTATCATCGTCATCTAGAATCATATACTAAATTGAAGCTGGAAGTTATTTCTTACTTGACTAATATCAGATTCCAGTGGATATGACAGGCACAAAAGGAAATTAGAAAAACTTTAAATATCAAAACTGACAAATATTTTTACATGTATCAAAAAAAAAATCTCACAATATTTGATACTATTGGCATAAACAAAAGAA